>NC_080715.1:20125572-20481572 GCF_019097595.1 Hemibagrus wyckioides
CATTTTCTCAGATGGTACTGAATGAAGACTCTCTGTCAAGTTTTTGTAATTTCCTGGAATTTGTTTTTATTGAAGTTGCTGCTTTGGTGGTCCCCCAGCATTTCAAGAGTATAAGCACTTTTTGACAGAACATTTACAGATATTTATACTTTCGTTCAGTAGAAGGCAGCCAGGTGGCTGCTTATGAAAGTCCATCACTTCAATGAACAGGTGAACAAGAAAATAATAGTTATTTACAACAATATATACTGTAATCCTACTGTCCTGGGAATTAGAATAGAGAAACTTGAGGCCAAAACAGTAACATTATTATGTCACCATTCCTTTCAAACCAATAAACAAATGCAACCAAGAGGCCCATAGGTTGAAAAATGCTCACACGTGATGGGGAAGAGGAGCAGAAAGTTTTGGACTGGCTGACTTTGGATAAAGTCTAAAACCCTAAAGGAAAACATCAATTTAATGTATAGTTTTTTTGCCCTCGATAAACTCTGGTTCAAACATTTGGAATTATACTACTAGTTTAAAAAAAACAAACACGATTTTTACTTATTAAATAAGAGCCATGTCATTGTTGGTAGTTGTAGATGCAGACGCTGCAGATCTGACTCAGATGAGCTGAGGGCATTATAGCCATATGATCAGCACTACATTTATTATACAGTAAACTCTTCTCTTTTTGTAACAGTTTTAGACTTTCCTGCAACATGACCCTCCTCCATTCAATACTTTTCAAGCAACTTTAATCCAGACACTGAAAGATCCACTGTAGATCCACTGACATTCAGCAAGCTTCATATGCGGCAGTGTGTGAGATACTCTTAGAAAGAACTTCTATTGTGGAAACTCTTTTAAAAAGCATATTGTTTTGGATGTGCTTTCTAATAGTTGAATCTGAAGCTTATGAATCAAATATCATATCAATATTTTTAATACGAGTTAGTATATTTATGACAAATGGGTGTTTGCTTACGTGCATCAAACTCTTTGGATAGTTTGATTTATTTTGAATTGTGTTTTAGGGGTGTCAGTGAGTTTGTCTCATATTTTGAAAGAAAATAATATAATATTTAAAAAAATTATTACAGGAATGTAATTTTGCAATTATTTTGCCCATTTTCTCAGAGTGCCAATACTTTCAAAGCTGAATTCAGCATCTATTATGTCCTGACTCTCTACAAGTTTATAGAGAGCTGGTGAACAGTGTACCATGTGTGGGTGAGCACTTTTGTGAATACTTTTTGGCATTCAAGTGAATTTTAAATGTGTTTTTGCAAACAAAACAAAATCTGGTTATATTTTTTCCACTTTATATTGTACTGACAGTTCTGGGACCTGGAAACAAGGGCTCTGTTACAACAGCAGAAAAAATTTTCACTATAGAATAGAAACTGAATGACGTTACAGTAAGTGGAATTTGTCTCTGGACAATAGACTAAAAGAAAACACCATGTTTTGCCTCAGAATGACTTTTATTTTCAATTGTTTGCAGTTGTAGTTGCTTCTTTTCAGTCTGAAAGTACAAGACACTTGCACTTGAGTTAACTTAAAGACACAATTTGTCCTGGACAGACTCTTTTTTTTTTGTAGACACAGCTAAAATTTGGTTTTAAAGAGCTTTCCTTTGCTGGATTGCTGAGAGAAATAAAACACCTCTTGAATGTGACTAAAAAATTTAAAAAAAAAAAAAAGAGAAGATACTAACAAACTATTAAAATATGACTATACATGCATATACACTATATTGCCAAAAGTATTCGCTCACCCATCCAAATAATCAGAATCAGGTGTTCCAATCACTTCCATGGCCACAGGTGTATAAAATCAAGCACCTAGGCATGCAGACTGTTTTTACAAACATTTGTGAAAGAATGGGTCGCTCTCAGGAGCTCAGTGAATTCCAGCGTGGAACTGTGATAGGATGCCACCTGTGCAACAAATCCAGTCGTGAAATTTCCTCGCTCCTAAATATTCCACAGTCAACTGTCAGCTGTATTATAAGAACGTGGAAGTGTTTGGGAATGACAGCAACTCAGCCACGAAGTGGTAGGCCACGTAAACTGACGGAGCGGGGTCAGCGGATGCTGAGGTGCATAGTGCGAAGAGGTCGCCGACTTTCTGCAGAGTCCATTGCTACAGACCTCCAAAATTCATGTGGCCTTCAGATTAGCTCAAGAACAGTGCGCAGAGAGCTTCATGGAATGGGTTTCCATGGCCGAGCCGCTGCATCCAAGCCATACATCACCAAGTGCAATGCAAAGCGTCGGATGCAGTGGTGTAAAGCACGCCGCCACTGGACTCTAGAGCAGTGGAGACGCGTTCTCTGGAGTGACGAATTGCGCTTCTCCATCTGGCAATCTGATGGACGAGTCTGGGTTTGGCGGTTGCCAGGAGAACGGTACTTGTCTGACTGCATTGTGCCAAGTGTAAAGTTTGGTGGAGGGGGGATTATGGTGTGGGGTTGTTTTTCAGGAGCTGGGCTTGGCCCCTTAGTTCCAGTGAAAGGAACTCTGAATGCTTCAGCATACCAAGACATTTTGGACAACTCCATGCTCCCAACTTTGTGGGAACAGTTTGGAGCTGGCCCCTTCCTCTTCCAACATGACTGTGCACCAGTGACCAAAGCAAGGTCCATAAAGACATGGATGAGTCTGGTGTGGATGAACTTGACTGGCCTGCACAGAGTCCTGACCTCAACCCGATAGAACACCTTTGGGATGAATTAGAGCGGAGACTGAGAGCCAGGCCTTCTCGTCCAACATCAGTGTGTGACCTCACAAATGCGCTTCTGGAAGAATGGTCAAAAATTCCCATAAACACACTCCTAAACCTTGTGGACAGCCTTCCCAGAAGAGTTGAAGCTGTTATAGCTGCAAAGGGTGGACCGACGTCATATTGAACCCTATGGATTAGGAATGGGATGTCACTTAAGTTCATATGCGAGTCAAGGCAGGTGAGTGAATACTTTTGGCAATATAGTGTATTTATTGGCAACAAAATATTTCAAATTGTAATATTTCACGCGTACCGCTATCGATCTAATTAATCAAAAGGACAACACTAATAGCCCACTACAATTATACTAATTGCTGTACAAATCTCCTCAGGGACAATAGTGAGCTGGATACTTTTTGAGGCTTGCACTGGATTGCAAATAAGCAGGGGGTTTTTTTGTTTGTTTTTTGAGGGTAATAGGATAAATGTAAACAAAGTACTTGATGCAAAGGGTTTTCTTTAACTGTTATAAATGAAGCAGGTAATATACAGTGCATGTTTGTATTACCTTAGCATACAAGTTACCTTAATTGCAACAATAGTGCTCCCTCTTCTGGTCATTTAGCTACATCAGTTACTCTCAGTTGTAAAGTTTGTGTACCAGAGTGGGAAGTCAATCACATGACAATTACTTTTTTATAAACTTTTTATAATGTCTTTGTAAAAAAAAAAAAAAAATTCAAGTAAGTAATCATATTTTGCACAAAGCCCAAATTGATGAGGATATGGTGTGGGCTGTGTTTTAACAAGCAGAGAATAAGGATGATGGCTGTGCTGTTGGCTCTCATCAGGCTGTTATTTATGTCCTCTTGGTGAAAAGACTGGGAGAGACTTTGGGCTAAACCATGCAGAGCTCATGCTGTTAAGCACAAGCATAAGAACTCGACCAAAACAAATCTGCCACATCTCATTGCCTCTCCAGTATGTAGAGAAATCACATTCATATGAGCATTTCTGCTTGTGACCCCCTCACATATCTTCAATTTCAATTTTCTCTACTTCTTTATGATCTCAAAGCCTCTTTTATTTGCACCATTTTAGGAGCACAGTATGACGCCAGCACTATTATCTTCAAGTCTGAGCTTGTGCTGTAACCAAAAATGTCCTATTCAAACTGGGTTGCCTCACCACTTGCCGAGACATTTCAGCTCCATACAGAGGAAGCAATCAATAGAAAATGGAATCGAGAGAATAGACAGAGTCAAGGCAATCGAATGTATGAATTAATTCTCATTTACACATTTGCATATTAAAAATGTTTAAAGAAAAAAAATGCCACCTGAAATACATGCTGAATGGAAAAGAACAGGATATGAGTAAAAAAAAAAAAGGGAGTTTTCCTGTGTCCTTCCTGTGCAAGAGTGCAAATACATTACAGACGTACACAGTATGAATGTGCTCATGCACCGCTCTAGATTTCAGCAGTGCTGAAAGTCATTGGAGAGCACAAAAACTCCACTTTTAGCAGCAGGCCTATTTTAATTGCAGAAAATCTATTTCTGCAGCATGAATTAATGATCAGGGTTTAGACCCTAAGGGGTCTAAGATATCCTAGAGGCAGCTACATGTATATGAGGCATCAAACATTGATCATTTCAATACAAAGGTCACAACTCAGAAGACTGACAACATAATGACCATATTAAAAAGTATAATATTCCATTCATTATATAAATAGAATAAGGCACTCACAGAATATGGACACTGTTTGATGTTGAATATTCAATCATGGACCTTTCCTTACGTATTGTCGACAATGCACAATGTGTAATCTTTATATTTTAAACACTTACACGGAAGCAGCTTTCTATTTAAAGAATGCATACATTTCTGATATTCAGCACTTAAAATTGCCCATAATTATATAGCACTTAATGTAATTAGCTATTACATTGGAACATTAAAATGTGTACTGTCACATGGAACAATTAGCTTTTTGAATAGATCATTGAAGCCGCACAATATAAGAGAAGCAATTTCCAGGTATCTGGACTCTGATAGCCTTCTTCTTCTTCTTCTTCTTCTTCTTCTTCTTCTTCTTTCCCCTGCTATTTGGCCTGTTCAGAAAGACTTTCTCATATGTATGCTCACTACACACGATGCACGGAAGTTCTCTAACTGATTCTCATTACTTTAGAGAAGATACATGGCAGAATGATAACAATCTGTCACTGTAATGGCTGATAACCTAATTGGGTACACTCTATTAATCTTGCACTAGGGGCTTGTGTTACATAAGTTGACAATTGCTCTATAGACTGTCATGTTTACATGGCTGAGGCTTATACTGTATGATCAATGTGTTCTTCAAACCATATATTTACATGGCCCACTGCATCAATGACAGTGTTATAATTATCAACTCAACTAACGATATGAAGATGACAGATACATGCTTAAAAATAATGCCCTTGCTGCTAATTGCTTGGTGACTTTAATTAAACTACAAGCACTTGAAATGAATCCAGGCCTTTTGCTCACAGCAGTGTGTGTCAGTGTGTTTTGCTCATGCAAGCATTTCCTTATGGCAATGATGTCTAAATTGGTACACAGTGATTAGAATAGGATCAATGGCAATGAGAGGGAGAGGAATGGATAGAGATCCCTTCCAGCTGGATTTTTTTTTTGCTTGGTCAGTATTCTACAATTTACTAACATAAATTATCTTTGTAGAAAGGGTAATGAAAATGTATGACAGGACTTTTTTTTTTTCTCTGTAAGAAATATAATGTTTGCATTATAGTGTTGTCGTTCATTTGAGCAGTTCATAAATTACACTGGAATACCATCAGATATTAACTGTACACACAGGGAAATAAAATTTAGAAATGTGCTTACAACACACACACACACACACACACACACCAAAGTGTGACTTCTATCAAAGATAATTTGTCACTGTGACTCTATATCCATTCTGTTCAATAGTTCTGGCTCACACTGTTGAACACAAAAGAGCATCTTCATTCACTGGCCACACAAATGCATCAGGATGGACTTCAAAGCACTTAAAGCTTCGCTTCTTTCTGAAAATGTGGCCCTGAGTTGTATTGTTGTTCATGCTGTGTCCTTTGTTTTTCTCTGCACTGCTTGAGGCTGGGAGTTAATGGAAAAGCTGCGCTGCAGTCAGAAGCAAGTTGAATAGCCAATGAGTTCAAAATGGACATGGTGTTTTTACACTATCTGGCCACCTGGTGGTAGTCACATCATTTTGCACCATACAGAACACCTTCATTCACAACTATTCAGTTTTCTCTGGAACACATACATCCAATAATCTGTAATTGTTTTCTCTGTTTAAACTGATAAATACAGGAAGTGTTTTGGTAGTAGTGTGGCAAGTTGAAAAAATGTCAAATGTCAAATGTTTTTTACATTGCTTATATCCATCTTTCTTGTCCAATGTGAATAATGACTTTTCTCTGGGAATGTTTCTTATATGTAGCTCAGTTGGTTTTCTTAGGATGAATGTATTCAGGAAAACTGGTGTCTTTTGGGGAAATTATCCTGCACCTGACACAGGGCTTTCTGTCAATAACACCAACATTTTCCTATCATTATTTTTATTCTTATAAGTATTTATTTTAAACTTTACAATAAAGATCCTGTGAGGTTATTTGCTCATTTTTTTATGGATGAATATTTGTGTGAATGTGCTTGCACAAACAAAGCATAATGACAAATTACATTTCCATTTCAAAATACTGACCATCCATCATGCAGGCTGTAAGATGATTTAATTGTGGCCTGTCTCTGTCTTTTACATTTTTCATATACATTTTTCACAAAGCCACTTCTTGGTATGCCTTCGAAGCCCATAAAAGGCTAGAGAACTTTCATGACTACAAGATAGAAAACGAAGTGCAGTAACATGCGTTTCTCACGCACATTGTAAGGAAATCCTGGCCCTTAGGATAGCATAAATTATTCATGTCACTATGGTATCCTTACACATATCATACAGACAAATGGAGCGATAAAAAATTGCCTTAAGCTCAGTTGAGAACTATTGTGGGTGTGTTGAACGGACATGGGTTCTGAGCTGCAGTCCATCATACATGTGACAGGCAGCTCGTATTATTGATTCAGCAGGTAGTGCGCAGCTGGGAATCTAAGGCTGCCATAGAGGTGATCGAAAAGACTCCTGTTGCTTCACAACTCCATTCACTGCCAGCCGTCTCTTGTAGACGAAGGCAAATATGGTGGATAAATGTGATGAACAGCAGGGAAACGTCAACTAGTCTACTGCATGTCAATAACTCAAAATCAGATTTAGCTTTGACAGAATTAGTTCCCTATCTATCTATCTATCTATCTATCTATCTATCTATCTATCTATCTATCTATCTATCTATCTATCTATCTATCTATCTATCTGTCTGTCTGTCTGTCTGTCTGTCTGTCTGTCTGTCTGTCTATCTATCTATCTATCTATTTGTCTGTCTGTCTGTCTGTCTGTCTGTTCAGAAAATATTACTCTCTTTAAAATCCCATTCTTCTTTGCATGCATAATACATTTAATGCACTACTTCTTGTCATCTACTTAACCAGGATGCTCTCTCTTAACTGTAACTGATGTCTCTGTGAATCACAGTGTTCTGATTGTGGCCTTCATCATCATTTAATGCCACTGGAGTGAGCTCCCAGAACGGCTTTTCCTAAGCAACTAAGCTGGAAGCCTTGCGTATGCTGAAATTCATTCTACATTGTATTTAGCCATTCATTAATGCTTTTACATCTTTTGTACACAGTGCGGATATTATTGTGCAATAAAGTAAAGACAGATGGAAATGGACAATAATAAATGGACAATAATAAAGTATCCGCTCTAGTTTATATTTTCAAAATCTTGAAATAATACTGTAAGATATGTTCAATATATTAAATATATCAACATCTTTATGACTATACTAATGCTTTTGGTGCTGCCTGCTTTAATCAAAGTTGAGTGTGAGAAAGGTGTAAGCCCCTTTGTCAGGAGATGAGGGACATGTAAGGAATGCCAATACTATTTATGTCATTAAAACAAAGAAAAGGGATTATGTAACCTGCATAAGCAAGGTGGCAAAAAAAGAACCTTCAAAAACTGATAACGAGCTGGTTGATAAGGCTCTTTGATAGAGGTGGATGCCCCTGTGAAATGATTCCCGGCCAGAAGGATTGCCTCCTGAGTGGCATGATAAGCTGTTTGAGATGATACCTTCATCTCAGGGTAAACAGAAAGTGAAAGTAAGGATTAAGACTGGCTTAAACACCGACCAGAAAGTGCTAACAAGAAGGTTAAATGAGGTTTTTTGTAGATTTGTGTACATGTGCCCTTGTCTAACCTCGCTTAACTCATAATAGTAAATGACACTTAATACCCCTGCAATTTTAAATCACCAAACTGTCTGGGAAATCTCACAGTAATAGGCGATTTGCTGTCTTCTAGGTGATAGGGGACAAAATACTGAAAACGTTGAAGTGATGGTGTGTACAATAGTGTACACAAGTGAGTGTGTTAACAGAATTGAATACGCATGAATGAATTCAACTCCAGATTACATGTCTTCCCATCTAGCACTGAAACTGTCCCCTGGATTTTTTTTTTTCTCTGGGGCTATATTTGCCAAAGTGTTTGTTCTGCAATGAACAGTGATCAATCAGATTCATAGATCGGACATTATGCTTGCAGTTCAGACTCTGTATGGTGAATAAAAAATCAATGAATGCCTGATGTGCATACAATGAGTGAAAGCATGTATTGAACGTAGACAAGATTACCCTTAGCAGGTTTAAACATTGCACATAACCCTTTGCACTGGTTAGAATAGATGTTGGTCTGTTATATTTGTTCCTCAGTTAAGGCAATATTTCAGTTTGTTACTTATCATTTTATAAAAAATAATTAAATAAAACTTCAGCAACATTTTCTGTGAGTGATTACTGGGTATCAAATTTTCCCTAGAATGAAACCAGCTGAATAAATTGCCATGGGGCTTTTTGCCTTGTTTATTCTTGACTAATTCAAAGGATTTGAATTATCTAAAAAAAAAAAAAAATTCATGAGCAGTTTCTTTACTGTTATTTCACTCTGAAGACTGACTCTGTTTAGTCAGGCAGCTGGCTGCACAAGGAGTATGGATTTCTGTTAAGCAAAGTTCTCCATTCTTGGCAGTACTTGGGGACAAATGCTTCATCTCAACCTCCTTAACTACCTGTTCCATGTGAAGCTGCATTGATTTGAGGGGCCAGACAGGAGTGTGGAGATTTATAGTTATATCTTATTCAGCAGTAATAGTGCTTTCTCCCTGGAAGTCATGAAGTGTGGTAATGTCCTTCCCGTCAATCCATAACATCGATGAATAATGAGCTACCACCCCTTTATAGTACAGAGGAAGAGATGTCAAGCCCTTTCATCCTTTCTTACTTTCACATTCTCTTTTCCATTGAACCTCGATCAAAGCCATCTAAATAGAAATGTCTTTTAATAAAGCTAGGGGCTAGGGATTGGTGAATAAAAAACTATAGCTAAGCAGAAAACACTCTTTAAATGTATTTTGAAGCTTTTGACAGATTATTTTTCACATATCATATTTGCTTAATAAATTGGAATGGATTAATTCTTAGCCATATCCTTTTCATAATCATGTCATGAAACTGATCATGCATATTACTGCACGAATTTTAATGCACAAGGTCGACTTCTCAGGTTCCACATATCTGCTTTGCATAAAACTACAACAATGAAACATACACGAAGGAATGATCTGCCAAAAAGATGTTTACAGATCATAAAAGTTGGTCTAACAATTTCCTTACTAATTACACAGAAAATCCACTGTCCTCAAGAAATCTGATCCGAGGGTCAGTACAGAATGGATTTTTATTTTACATAATAATTAGAGTATTTGATTTTGACCAGTATCATTCCATCCTCTTCACCAATATCCTCAGAAAATACATCACCTACCTGCTGACCACCAAAGAGTAAAATTACAATCAATACACATGTGGAAAAATAACTTCGTTCCTCATTAGCTCCAATGACAAACAATCAAAATTAAAATGATTGCATGACTCAAAAATCATAATTCAGAAATCTTGATCAAGCAAACAAACAAACCAACAAACCAATAAACAAGACTTTTCAATATGATAGATAGATAGATAGATAGATAGATAGATAGATAGATAGATAGATAGATAGATAGATAGATAGATAGATAGATAGATAGATAGATAATGAGGTGTATATACTAGAATGTGATATAAATCCTATGCCAGTGGGGCATATCTATATAGTGTATCTGCAGGGTGACATTATAAATCTTCTGTTTATTTACATCTTTATTACACTATTTGATCTCACTTGTAATCAATCCAATGGAATAAAATAATAACATGTACATACACTAGATGGCTGACTATCACACCCATGATGTGTGATTCTTGTGATTCTTCCCCAAATGTTTTCCACCAAGGAGGAGACACTGAATTGTGTAAGGTGTCTGTGAATCCTGTAGCATAAAAAAAAATCACTTCACTTCAAATAAGGGGCTTGATCTGTTCCAGCATGACACAAAGTAGGGTCCATAAACACATGTTGTGCCAAGGTTGGTGTGGAAGAATTTGAGTGACCTGCACAGAGCCCTGATCTCAGCCTCACTGAACACCTTTGGGATGACCTGGAACTCCTCAACCAAAATCAGTGCCTGATCTCATTAATGCTCTTGTGACTGAATGAGCAAATCCCCACAGCCACAGTCCAAAATCTAGTGGAACTTTTAGCCAATTTATAGTTAGAGAGATTATGTTGGTGTATAATTTTGAATTTAAAATCTAAAACTAGATGTTTAGCATTTATGTGTTTATGGTGTTAAATGGATTGTACAGGACAGTGGTGAGACCGGCCATGCTGTATGGTTTAGAAACGGTGTCACTGAGGAAGAGACAGGAGTCAGAGCTGGAGGTAGCAGAGATGATGAGGTTCTCTTTGGGAGTGACAAGGTTGGACAGGATTAGGAACGAGTACATCAGAGGGACAGCTCATGTTGGATGTTTGGGGGACAGAGTTAGGGAGGCCAGATTAAGATGGTTTGGACATGTTCAGAGGAGGGAGAGTGAGTATACTGGTAGGAGAATGTTGGACATGGAGCTACCAGGAAGGAGGCAAAGAGGAAGGCCAAAAAGGATATATATATATGGATATAATAAATGAGGATATGAAGCCAGTGGGTGCAAGTGTTGAGGATGCAGAAGAAAGGGATAGGTGGAGAGAGATGATTCACTGTGGCGACCCCTGAAGGGAAAAGCCGAAAGAAGAAGAAGAAGATGGAGTTAAATGGATTAAATGTGTATTATTATAGCTTTTATGTTTTGTTTTTAATTAAGCTGTTTATCAGAAAAAAGTTGTATGCTCTGATAGTCTAGAAAATTTCTATTAGTAAAGTGCCCTAGGTGACCTGTGAACTATAAAACCAGTTTTATGACTGAAGATTTGAGAGACTAGAATACATTTTCTGACACAAAAGATGTTTTGGAATTTTATGTTAACTTAAGTTAGTTAAGTTTATAGTTTAGTAAGATTTATTATACCAGAGTATCTTTTCTTTAGCCAGTTAGAAAGGAGGACCATTCCACCAAGTTTCTTTGGTTCTTGTGCCTAACCCTAACCCTAACCCTAGTAGCACAGTCTTCTACAGGAGAGCTGCAATTAACAAACTATTTAAGAAAAAATCTTTCCTTGACAAATACAAAAATGCTGTAGGACCATCATTTAATGTAACCCATGTGACCTGCTAGAGAAAAATGTAATGTGGACCATCTCAAAAGACCCTTCTTCCAGCTTTCAGAAAGTGGGTCAAAGTCTTATTTAAAAAGGGCATTAATGGAGCACCTAACCTAAATGCCTGGGTATTTTAAGCATGCCATCATCAGTTTAAATGGGATGATCTGAACATTTGCAAAAGAGTCACTCTTTGCAAGATTTTGTAGAACTGATTTAGAAATTGTTTTTCATTCAAAAACCAATAAAGAAATGATATTTTAAATGCACAATTCATGCATCAACAATGATTTAAATGCATATAATCCAATTTATTTTCCACTTTCAGAGATGGTACTGAAATTTAGCAAGTTGTTGAACTGTGATATTAAACATTAAAGGAGACAGAACGCATGCTCACATTTTACTAATAGATTAAAACACTGAGACTATAGATTGAAATCCATTGCATAATATGAGTGGGTTTTTTTTTTTTGGATTTAGTCAGTGGTCAGTGGAGTAGATTAAGAAGTGTAAATAATGATAAAGGTTATTAAAATTAGCTACATTTTTTTAGTAAAATTTTGTAAGCACCATAGCACATTTTAAATATTATATCAACTACCTAGATATTCCACTTAACAGGCGTCTAATCTTGTTTTTTGTTTGTTGCACCATTTCAAAATTTAAAATGAAAACTCCCTCACCTCACTACACTAGAGTTTTCAGAAGAAACTACTAAATAGAGAACGTCTAATCTTGTTCCCAGCTGTCGTAATCTGATTGACATGGCAGTGGCACCTTCACAAGAACAGCCCATAACTAACCCACTGACCACTTTACTTTAGTTCAGACACACACACACACACACACACACACACACTCAGGTTAACAGACTGCTCAGAATCAGAAGATTGGAAAATGGGCTACTCTATGCACAGCAAGCAGTGTATCTGTTAGCTCATTGTCAGTTCTAACACAATGATTCAAATATTACATAAGGACAAAATATACATTATGCAAAAATGACAAAAATGGTAATAAAGATGGTTGTGGGGTAAGAGGGAAATTATGGCTTGTCCCCTCCTAATGTGGAAACCAAAGTGTTTGGGGCTTCTATGAACCCTGGATAATCCCTAGAGGTCTGTAGAATCACCTGGAATCATCTGCTTGTATTTGACAACATGCATGCCAAGGCTTATCAAAAAAATTTACATAGTAATGTCACATACAGACATCTTTTCCTGGAGTCCTTTTGCTGAACTGGCACCAGTTCAGAATGACAGCAAAATGACAGATGTTCTCTTTTTGTCTGTGTGGGTTTCATCAGGGTTTTCCAGCTTCCTTCCATTTCTTAAAACAAAAGGATTGACTTGGATTTTTGGATTGACTAATAAGCATAATAATATGTATAGTAAGCATTAGGTAAAGAAACCAATTCAGGCAAAGAAATTACATAGACCTTTAAGAGAAATGTTCAATTTATTTTGTCACTTGGATCATCAGGCTATCAGTTATTTTGTTTAACATTCTGTTCCTTATTTCTCATTATTTAAAAAAACTCTGTACTGACAAAGATAAGATGACCAGAAGCTAATGTACCCCAGGCTAAAAATTTGCCTGAAGACAACAATTAATTAAAAATAAAAGAAACAAAACCTGCAGAGCATCTTCAGCTATCTGTTACTAAAGTTGTACAGTTTATAAAAACAACTTACTATATATTAAAACTATGCTTAAAGGAGGGTTCAACAGATTGGAGAAGGCTTAGGACACTGTCACAAAAATTAGTGAAAAAAGCATTCATAATTTCTTTCTATTCAAGAATTTCACCCAGAATGCACCAGCAGTAACATAGGTGCTTTGCTTGTTGCGTTACAAATGTTGTTCATTTAGGAAAATTCATTGATCTAATTGTATCTAACGCAAATAAAAATAAGCCCCTTTACAATTTATGACCCATAATTTTTTGACATTTTACAGTATTTATTGTTTTACTTTTATAGTCTTAATTGTTCGGTGAAGACATAAATTCAATTCAGTTTTTATTTAACAGTAAACATTGTCACAAAGAAAATTTTAATTTGTAAATTTATTCCTACTGAGCAAGCCAGAGGCAATGGTTGCAAGGGAAAAAAACTTACACGAGACTAGGAAGAAACATATACAGTATATTATAAATAATTATCTTCTATATCTCTGTACTATATAGTCCAAGAGTGCCTGTGTGTAATTCATTCTAGCTATAACATGAAGTCTGTTGTATTGAAGTTATCGACTGTTCCTTGATGGAGACTTGCATGAAAACTGTTTGTGGCAATTGCAGTCCTAAGCCATCGAAGCCAAACCATTGGTTGCAATTGCAGTCCAAAGCCACCTTTATGGTTTTGAAGAGCTATCCATCCACAATAATCTCATGTATCTTTAGCTTGTCCATATGGAGCCATCCTCAGCAGCAGTGAGTGATTTCTAAGTGATGAGACTCCATGCAGAAGTAGGGCATCAGGATGGATCAGGCAGGTCTGGAGAGCAAAAGGGGTCAGGATTACTGATATCTCAGGAGTATTATGTCTCACCCTGACAGAAAGAACGCACTTAACCAGTGCTGTCTTTGTGCTATGATCAGGCCGTAATCCTGTTAGATACATTTCATGAATTTATATTTTTTTAGATTAACTGCTGTGCCCTAACCTTTTCAATGGTAAGGAGATAGGGGGAAGGTTTGATATTGGCCTATAGTTGGACTGCTGACAGGGGCTGAGATCAGTTTTTTCTTATCAGGGGTTTTATAACTGCTTGTTTAGACAAATTAGGTGCACATCCAATGTTAACCAGTGAAGGACTGATTATTTTTTAGAGGAGGTTCCATATGTTTGGCATTATCTGTTTGAAGAAACATGTCAATGAGGGACCTTCACAAGTTGAGTACACAAGTTGATGATTTTGATGTCAAAATTACTGAAATTTGTTCAGTCTCTCAAAGGGGATTAAAACACTGTAATTGCTGATCTGATATAGTGATAGAGTAATCTATATGATTACTTAGCAAATTGTCTGACTTTCTCATTTTCTCTGTCTGTTTTTACTTGCCTGTGTTTTGGGCCATGCCTGGAATAATGATGACAATTTTTGGACTGCCCTAATTAAAATAAATACTGATTTCACACACTTGTGCCCTGTCACTGATACTTACTGCACATTACAGAAAACCTTTCCACTGAAGGATGAAACAAATGAACAAATCACAATTTCTTAAGCTTTATTCTCTCTCTCTCCCTCAATGTTGCTGTATGATTCTATGGACTTCCAGCTGACATGCCCCATGCATATTCCTGCAACATATGACAGACTAGAGTTTCCACCAGATGGATTTATATTTCAGTGAGACTTTCATTACCTGGAATATTCACAACGTGACAAGAGAAAAGGTTAGGGTACTGTTATCTTGGCTTACCTGTAAAGCTTGTGAGAGGGGGGAGGATCTGGTTTTTGAATATAGTATATTTTTGAATATAGAACATAGAGGAGTTGAATATAATTTTGGAGACCACTTTTGGAGACAAACTCTTAAGACAAGAATTCCAAGTTTCAAAAAATTAATCTGATATAGAAATCTACACCATTTTCTTAATGTATGCATACACTGATTAATGATTGGAATGAGGCTACCAGTTTACACCATGCCACTCAACAGTTATATCTCCAAATATAGACTGAGATCAGTAAATGAGGAAATGATGGAGAGGATCACATAGGGGACAATTTGAGAAAAATACTGTTCTCACTGTAAGGAATTCTAGCTTTGAGTAGCATCCTCTTTATCAGCTGTATGTGTAAGGGAATGTGGACTACACTTGGCAGTCTTTCCAGACTATGTTAATGGGCACACCACTCAGTAGATGTATGACTTTTCTCATATTATCAGCTAACTTTCTCAACCAGTATTTTACAAAAACTGAAAAGAAACCTTTTCTTACCTTCTCCATAAATAAGAATGTATCTTTTCTTTGCAAAGTTTAGGTTATTTGAGGCAGTCTTCCCTTTACTTTTATACCTTTACTTCAAGACACTTCCAACACCCAGAATCATTCTTACCTGTCCTATTACTTCTCTATTCAGTAATTTTAACAAATATTCAGTTAGATTGCTACTTTTGGATCTTTGTGTATGGTCTACAGAATCTCTTGAGGGTTTACAGACAAACTAGTGGAGACAGTATATTTTCAATAAAGCCACATTCAGAATGTAAAAATCTGGAATTTGGTGTTTATCTTCATGTTACTTCTTCACATATGTCTGCATAACACTCTTGGTATGTCTGCAAGTGCTGCTGTGGAAATAGCCAAATTATGTCCAGGTCTCACTGTGGGACTTTGTGATTGTTGTGCATGAAGTTTGGAGATGTTATGCACCTTTCAGAAAAGTTTATTAATGTACTCCCAGTGTTAAACTATCAATTTGTCCCTGGTGCCATGGTCAGTTTCACCAGAATGGGGCTGTAAACAAACCTGGATGCCACCCATACCTGTGGCAGTATTGGAAAAGCATACACTTGTACATTTGGCCATTTTGAGCCAAAGACATCCTAGCCAAAAGTCTCTGTCTGTTTATTGTCTGTGAAACACACTGGACAGAGAGTTGTCTATTTGCAAACAGATTTACTTCTGCTCTGCTGTGGTTTTACTACAAGGTTTGCTGCGGCCAACATTCCAGTTAGATATAGATGTAGATTTCCCTACTGCATTCATGATCCAACAAGGTCCCTATGGCAAGTGAAGTTTATACAGGCAGCATTGTCAAATTTCTCATTTTATAATTGACTTTTAGTATCAGAGCTTCCACATGTGAGATCAGGAGCTCTGCCAGGCTTATCACCTGCTTATGGGGCTATCTACAAGGCAGCCAATAGTCCAGATAGGGGAATACACACAGACCCTTACATAGCAAAGGCACTAGGACAATTCTTCCAAACTGAACTGGCATGCCACTCTGATTATGTAGAAGTGTAGTGAAAGTGTAAATCGCCTGTGAGCTATTGGAATGTTGAAATATGCATTCATTAGATCATTGGCCACAAACTAATTGGAATAGCTCTTTACTATTACTATTGCACATTTCTCTAGTAGAAACTGCAATTCTGTAGTCAGTGTAGCCCACTGGCTTGGGTATCATGCCTCTGTGGTGCTGACCCCTGTGGCCATAGACAACTGTGAGACTGTAAGAAATACACTAAGGACAGTGTGCTCAGTAGCCACTGATCTGATGTTATCCAGCTCCAATCTTTTTTTGTGGCCACAAGGGATTTATATACAAGGCCTTATCAGCCTGTAACACTAATGAGGGGACTGGTTTCTCTACCAGTGGCACTGATCCCAAGTCTAGAATTTAAACAGCCAAGTTATTCAATAGTTAGTATAATTGAATTTTGTGGTCTTTCCCTGCCAGGCAATTATTTTGAAATTCTACCAGACTGTCAGCATTGAAATATAAACAAATTTAATTGGACTACCATCACTAATGTGTGCTGAAGTGAAAATGCTGTACAAGTCAAACCTCCTGCAGTAATTTCACTTGTTATTTTGAGGAGTTTCCCTGCATAGGCATAATAAATACAACAACACAAACATTTGAAAAATAAAATCTATGCAGATTATTCGGAATCTGTAGTATGCCAGAGCTTTCTCTGTTATTTTGCAGAAGAAAAGGCATATGATTCCCTCTCAAAAACAAGAAGATCTTGGAAAATATTCTTGACTCAGGACATAAATGATTATTTACTTGTTTTAGAATTAATCACAGCAAATCATCATACAATATTCTGACAGGAGCCTTATCCAGTGTAAAAGAAAATAATAAATTAGAATTCTGGTCTTGTTAGGATAACTGAGAGAGCTCCGAAAGCCAAAGGGATATACCCTACTATATGTTTTTCCTTTTAAAATTTGTTTTTTACTATTGCATATGGTATACATTTTGTGTAACATCTCATGTGAAATGTGAAATCAACAAAACTTGTAAGTAGCATAAAACAGCCACATCACATTAACATTCGGCATAGCAAAGGACTATGTAAAATTTGTGAATTAAGTAAACATTACACTTGAATAAAAAAAAAGAAAGAAACATAGGAGATACTTAAACATATTAATACCTTGAATTCTTCTATCTAATTTCTAATACCTTCATCAACACTCGATGTCCCTTCACTAACATCAGTTAACAATCTCCAATGAAGAATTTCTACATTTTCTTTCCTTCATTCCGTTCATTAGCTCCTTCTTCTAAGGAAGTAAGGGAAAGATGCAGGGCAAGGAATTGAAGATAGGATATATCAAGGACAGACATGTTTGCCAAAGTCCTTGCATCACTTAAACATGTTATTACATATTGATGACATGTTGCATAGCTGTACACACTGAATCAGTTGCACATTAAAATCCTTTAACTTTAGCAATCTTAAAATGTTCCCAAGAATTGTTGTAAGTGGAATTGTTTAGAATACTGTTTAACAAGTTATATGTAACTATGCAGGAACAAATTAAAGGGTTTTCAATAAAACTTATTTTACTCCTATTAATTACTAAGAACTACTGGTTAATTATTCAGTAAGTATTCTCCATTACAGTATATAGCTATATATATAATTTACTGATGACCTCAAATTTGTTCCCAATAGTTAAACAAATCTTCTTGGTTATATATAGTGTCTAAAATATAACTATCAATATGAGTTATCACAGGTCTACACAGGAGCACAGGGCCTGTGTGTTGTGTTTTTCCAGCCAGTTAAGGTCTAAAGAAAAAAAAACCAAATATTGTCCATTAACATTCTTTTAAAATTGGTTTCATTTTAATTAAAGTTGTTTTTTAAATTAAAAAAAAATATTAAATGATTAATTAATTACCTTGTGTAATACTGTTTCAGATTATCGTTGACTACTGAATAACAGTTCAATACAGTGCCACACTTCAGCCTTGTACTTCTGCCAGACCTTGACTGGCTGAATAAAAGCAACACACCAACCATGTGCTCCTCTGAGAACACTTATAAAACCTAAAATTTAAACTAAAACATTTACATTTTAGATGCTGATGTACTGGATTAGGTTGTGGAATATTAGGTAGGAGATTTCTGTGACTTAATATAAGGTTTAAGAACGAATGGGAATTAATGTAGAGGTGATCAATAATTAATTGTAGTTATCCAAGAGTTGCGTAGACGTTCTGTAGGTGAATTGTAAGACCCAGTAATGAATGCTTAGGACTCTGCTTAGTTATTAGTGAACTCCTACTAACATACTTAATGAGTAATGAACTAAAAGTTCTTAGTAGTTAATAGAGGTCAGATAAGTGCTACTAAAGAACCAATTTGTTTCAGCTGTTCCTGCCTGGTTACCTACAAGTTGCTACTGTAAATTGTATTGTAAAGTGCTCATCAATCCTTCCTTAAATGCGGTGGTTGTCAATTGATTTCAAGGTCATGGGCTGAAGGCATGAGGACTCTATCAGGCATCAATTAGAGTTTTCTGAAGCATCTATGGTTTTTGAAATTTTGCCGATACTTGCCATTGTTTAAGTTCTAAGCCCTGTTTACCTTGACTGCTTTTTGTGTGTGTGTGAGGTCACTTACTATTCTCTGTTTGACTACCCCATATAAATTTTGAAGATTAGTGCCTAGATGTATTTTTACCCTTGTCTGCTTCACAAGATTTAACAGTAGATTTTGGATTGTCTTAATAAACACTCTGTGCATACTTCCCCTGTGTCTAATTCATAGAACACTTTGCCACACTGTAGTAGAGTACAGTGACTCCAGAGGTGGAGAGCTTTAATATACTGCTGCATCCCAAGTCCATCTGGCATAACAATGCTCCTCAAACTCAGATTCCTGAAGCATTCATGAGTAACAAACCATTAACCCAGAGGTCAATGCATCAAAACCCAGAGTAGCGTTACCTAAAAAAATGACAGTTCACCAGGAAAATGCAAAAGCTTCCCTGCGCAATGCTCTCTTTGTTTCACTGTTTGCATTCAGGACAGTCCTGAACATGTCCTATCACTACTCACTTGGAAAGCTCTAGATTGGGCCTCTACCATTTATCCCAGTTCCAGTAAATGTCTTCCTATTTTGAGGAGGCAATTTGATCATCTCATATCAGGTAAGCAAGGAAAGGGATCAGCTGTAGGCTGTGCACAATGGTTCCATACTTTGGCTGTTCAAAGCAGTTGAAATGACCATCATTAAAAATTGCATTTTGCTGTGAGTTAACTGTCAGGTAAGGATGACCAACTCTTCCTACCCTAGTTCATTTAACTAGCAATAAGTGCAGATTCTTTTAAAGGTCTGATGTGGTTATGCCAGCCCCTGTAAAGTGCCATATGTACCAGAAAGAAGCCTGAATATGAGAAAATGGAAATAGGTTACATTAGACCATCTGCAGTGGAAAAACAATTCCAAAAACTTGACTCTGAGCTATATATACCGTGAAGAAAAGGGTCACTTCCACGCTGAATTCACCTCTCATCCTCAGAAAACATATCCATCCAGGTGAGCTCAACCTTCAGTTAAAAAGTTGCCTAGCTATTTTTGTCAGATCTGTTGTCTAAACACCAACATTCTTCCATACTTCAGGGCCAGCAGAGAACTTTGTGGATGCAGAAATAGCAGAGCATTTATACATCCCCATGTTCCCATGTCTATGCCCCTGTATTTATAATGATGGTACACTGGGCCAAGGTGTGACAGAGGACTCTGTCACTAACCAGGACAGCGCTCACTTCCCATCATCCCCTGATACACATAGTTGTCTAGCCATTCCCTACACTGCACACTTCCGTCTGCATTACCGTTCCATTTCACACACCCATGCATTTACATTCATATTACTGTGCCCCGCTGATCGCCACCAACAATAATCACACTACACACACCAGATAAGTTACATGACATCAAAACATATTATCTTTATTTACTTATCTGTATATTTGCATATTCTTTCTTTGTTTGTGCTGAGAATTGTCTGTGTTTGTTGTGTATATCTTCTTGGTTCAGTCCACCGAGGCTACAGCAAGTGTAAGGGACTAAATGCAGCTGGTGGTTCACATTTCCTGATATGGGAGGTTTTCTTGCACTGTGCCTGCATAATTCCTCTGGTGACTGGACTATCTTGGGTTATCTTTTTTGTCTGGATGTAAGGGGAAGCATGTTGTAGAGGGTTAATTTGAATGTTCATATAATGATCAAATTATATACAATAATAAGTATAAGATAATGTACACTTACCTCCGTTTGGGAGATTGTTGTATTTATACCTGAAACTTAGCCTTATAATGGTTTATAAGTGGTGTTGCTAGGGGCTGAACACAGAAACATGAGAGACCAAATATCGTGAAGTTAGAGCAGTTTTTTTTTTTTTTACAAATCAGCAGGTGAAGCAGTTTTTAAGTGAATAAATTTTAAGTGCATAGGGAAAAATGAGTGAGTGAATGCTTTATCTAAAATGCCGGCATGCTTTGCGAGGTACAGGGCTTCCGAAGTGAGGAATGGTCATGAGGCGGGACCCAGGCCACTGGAGGGGCTCAGCAGACTCAGGGAGCGTAATCTTCTTCGGTGTCCTCGGGCTGCTCTGCAAAAGAGAGGGAGAAATGAACAACAGATCACGTGCCACTCGACCTCTTATCTCCCTGGAGGCGTTGCGCCCCACGTTGCTCTCTCTTCTTCTCCCTGCTGGTTTCTTGCCACACTTTTGCCACCCTGTCCTGCAGCCATATGTTTCCTGGATGTCCACAACACTGGAGGTGCTGAAATGGTGCTGTCCGTTCAGCACCCAGGCTATAGTGGCGGGAGAAGAGAGAAAATGCTGCTGAAAGGCACCGGTGCAGGCCTCAATGTCACAGTGGACACTCATCGACATTTGGTGGTTGGTTGGTGTGTTAGTTTGTTGGTTGATGAGGAATCAGATGTGCAGGAGTAATGCCTTCAAAATATTAGTATCATGAACTTTCTTGAAGAAGCCAATCCTGCCAAAATTGTATATATTCAAACACTATATATAGTTTAACTGAACTGTTATTATGGTTTAGCTATGATTTTGGGCAGAGAGCCTCTACCATCATGCCTCATCACACAAGTCAACATGAAGACAGTACCATTGACCATTTACACAGAAGTTCATAATCCCCCACATAACCCCCCACATAAAGTCCCATACTACAAACAATGCATATCCTTACTTTGTCCTGCCACACAGGTAAAAAACATACAACATACTTACAAAGACCTTACAGAGGTGTTTTGCAAAGAGAATGCCCTTGAATTACTTCTATACCTACCACCTTCCTTCTGCAAGGAAGTTCTTTCCCATGCATTCGAGCATATCTATTTTAGTCCTTGAAACCCAGGCTGTGAATGTGTAGATGAAGAAAGCACTGGCCTTGGGGTACATTCATCTCTTCACTTCCCCAGAAGCAGCAGGGTTTTTCTTTGTTGAGAAGAATGAAGAAGTTCCTGCATTGATTTTTGGGGTTTGAATGCTATAATTGTAACCTACAGAAATCTACAACTTCTGACTTCACAGTGCATATATCCTGACATACATAAGAGAAAGAGATGAGTAAAAAAAACAATAAACAAAAAATACTTTCATCACTGCCTACATTTAAATTGAATATTCAGCATAATAGTATGAAATGATCAATGCCCTTGTTGTGTTTGTAACTAGAGTTCCTGAATCACTTTTTTGTCATTGTCTATGCTCATGATATCCTCAGTTTCTTTTCATCAGAAGAAGAATCATGTATGACTTATGCGTTCCTGGCTCCTAGAGAACTGCCTATATTGCAAATTGAAAAGTCTGAGTTTCTTAACTGGCACTAACCTAAAAAATATAAAGACATCATAGCTCTCAGATTTGCTAAATTTATGTAATGTTTATCTGTAGCTACCCCATCATTCTGACCCCTTACTCCTATTAATCATAGAAGTGACCACTGTAACAATTGATTCAGACCAACAGCAAGGACACTTTTAGTGGTTTTATTAACAAAATGTGCAACTGTATATAACAACTGAATCGAAAACACTGATACATAAACCAGAACAGTAGCCTCAACTAAAAAGGACCAGAACTGGTAAATAAAAAAACACAATCCAGGAAGGAAGCTACCAACAGAAATGGCAAGAGAAACAGCTAAAGTTAACTGAAAAATACATGACAAGGAATGATCTGGTAAAGAACTGATACAGTCAGCAGCATATATTGAAAGATGCAGAGTGGGAGCACATTGCTGCACAAAGATGGAATGGGTCGGGTTTTACAGAACTGGTGATGAGGAGGAAACTTTCAGGTGTTCAGGTGTTAGTACTCTGGGTTCTGGGCTTGCTGGCTGGAAAAGGCAAATTACAGATACTTCTAAAAATGTTATCAGGTTCCTCTTGCCTCACTGTCATGGTGAGCCCCAGAAATTGCAAACATAAGCCTTATTCTCCAGGGGTTCATCTTAACATCACTTAATTATGACATGAGGAAGTGGGAATTATTAGTCCTAAGAAATCCTTTAAAGAATAAAAACATTGGCATATATCAGAGTACCTGTCCTTAATACTCAGTGATCACAAAAGCATGTATAAAGCATGTTAAAAAAAGCAAAAAGACTTGAGTCACCTTCACATGTTTCCCTATTTGTGCTCACCTTATAGACCTGGATTGGAAAATATTAAGGCTGATGCTCTGTCTCAACTCTATGATTCACCATCAGAGGTGCCACATGACCAAACAGTCCTACCCTCATCATAAACTGTAGCACCTATTTGCTGGGAAATCCTAGATGATATAATCAGCACTCAAGAAAATGATTCTGTTCTTCTAGAATAATGCATCTATGTCATATCATGCATGAACAGCTACTGCACGCCTCTCTCAATTCAGTGAGTTACCACCCGGGTCACTTTATATATATATAATATTTTATTATTTATTATTATTTTTATATAATATTTTAACACCATAAACACATAAATGCTAAACATCTAGTTTTAGATTTTAAATTCAAAATTATACACCAACATAATCTCTCTAACTATAAATTGGCTAAAAGTTCCACTAGATTTTGGACTGTGGCTGTGGGGATTTGCTCATTCAGTCACAAGAGCATTAATGAGATCAGGCACTGATTTTGGTTGAGGAGTTCCAGGTCATCCCAAAGGTGTTCAGTGAGGCTGAGATCAGGGCTCTGTGCAGGTCACTCAAATTCTTCCACACCAACCTTGGCACAACATGTGTTTATGGACCTTACTTTGTGCAATGTCATGCTGGAACAGATCAAGCCCCTTATATATATAAAATGAATCCATATATGTCCAGATATTTAGAAATGCAATTCAGCAAACTGACACTAGCTTCACTGATGTAAAGAACTGCCAATCAAAAAATGCTAGTATGGTATATTTTAAGTATGAATTATTAAACAGGTAACGAATGATGGTCTACACCATCATGTTGCCAGATGCACCTATCTTCCCTGACATGAAACTGAGCCAAACAGCAGGACACTGTTATTGATTTTATTTTGTTTTGATTGTACGTGTATGTGGATGCATTCCTTCCATGTCTTTATTTCCAATAAGACCCAGAGATGTATCTCTAGAATCAACCTGCTCTTAGCTAAAGAAATCCAGAAATGAGGAACAGCAGCATGTTCCCAAAAATGAAACCTAAATGTGACTTTGCTTTGAACTGGCAATGAAATTTGATACTTCATTTATAAACCAAAGTGTATGTAACTACATGGTACAAATTCCATAATTCATTAGTCTAAATATCTTTTATATTTCACATTTGTGCTGAAGTTCATTAGCCATAGAAACACTTCAGGTATTCTTCAGCTATTAACACTATTCAATGTTGAATACTTTTGAATAAATTAAAAGAGCTGTATAAAACATACTATGTCTGTATTTCTTTTCAAAAAACTGTAAAATAGTCATTTGAGATGCAGTGTGAAAGAAGCTATGTATTGCTTGCACTTTTCTTTTATCCACCATTTTTGTAAAATGTTTTTAAGATAAAGTGCAAAATCTCTGAAGTATTTGCTACCTGCAGAGACTGTAGGCTTGAAAAGATTTCTCTTTTCACTGCCTTGTACCATAAAGAAGCACTTAAGAGAGATAACGATTAAAGTAATAATTATAATAGTAAGAGTATACTATATCATGTTTTTTAGATGAATATTTCATTTCCAGTCACTTTGGAACCATGGCACAGATACCAGTCAAGTATTGGTGTACAATGAAATATTTATCTGTTGATAAAAACAGAATTCAGTTATCTTTCATACAGATGATATTATTGAGTTGGTTCATGACTGACAACAGTGAAAAAATGTTTGAACTAAAGAAACTATTGTGCAAGGTTAATTTTCGAATTTCATTTGTTTTGTTAGTTAAATGCAATTATGTTGGTTATTATAGACTGCAAATGCATGCTTCTCTTTATGTCTCTTTTTTCATCGCACTCTCACTTTATTCAGTGAAATCAGGACTAAATGTTTCTCCTCAAGGATCACAGCTCTTGCTAACCTCAATTATGCTCTGCTTGATTGAAATGAATTTTTAAGTGAATGAATATAAATGAACAAAAGGCCACTTCAGTTTGATCCTTCAGAACTTTGCACCTCTTGGCAGAATCACATGCTTTTATAAGTCCGCCTGTATGAAATGTTATAGCTACATTTAATTATAGCATTCTGTCATCTATGATGGGAAAATTTCCTGACACAACACCAAGGACACCAGTCCATTCAGAATATATATATAGGTATAGACAATGAATGAATGAATGAATGAATGAAAATTATTAATTATTAATGATTAATTAAGCCAGGAAATTCATTTTGGATTCGTGCTCAAACACAAAATTTTGGAAAATGAATTCAACTAAATGTTTTGGCTGTTGTCAAGCAAGAGAGAGTGTCTTATTAAAAAAGTTATTAAATTATTAATTTGTTCAATCATTCATCTTCAGTAAACACTTTATGATGGTCATAGTGGCTCTGGAGTCTATCATTGGAACACTGGGTGCAAACTGGGGGCGGTGGTAGCTCAAGTGGTTAAGGCTCTAGGTCATTGACCAGAAGGTTCAAGCACCAGCACCACCAAGTTGCCACCGTTGGGCCCTTGAGCAAGGCCCCTAACCCTGCTCCAGGGGTGCTGAAAAAAACAAAACACAAGCATGGGGAGAACATTCAAAAACTTTGTAATTACCATACAATCCTGGAGCAGTGAGTCAACATTATCTGCTACACCATCTGCCATCCTTTATAAGATTATAATTCTATTTATAATATACATTCCTACCCTCTTAGAACAATGGTTTTAGTTGTAATTTCAGTGTACTTATGCTCATCTTTGTTTAACGGCTTATTTCTCTTTCTGATCTTATGATCTTTCTGGGATCTATATTCCCATTTGTGGTCTTGGGTAAATTCAACAGCTGCTTCAACTGTATAACTCATCCTGACAGGGAGGATTTTCCTTGTAAGATACTTAATAAGCATTAAGAGATTAACAGAACAGACGAGAGAATTTGTGTGGAAGCTTTTTGCAGTGCATTGATTGTTGGCAGGAGCCAGGATTTAGTTTTATGTTCTTAACCGTTTAAGACACACCCACATGTGACATAAGCCACTGACCATAAGTCAAATATAGGCAATTAAAAAGTATTAATAATAGTAATAAAGTAGTAGTAATAAAATGCAATGGTTCTGATTTCCAACATCATTATCCTTGTCAGTGTTTCAGAGAAAGTCTCTCCTGGGAATACTGGCAGGAATTTTCTCTTTAATTTGGGCACCAACTAATTCCTACACACCAGCCAACTCTCCTCTATTACACGGCACCTATCAACTAGGGAGGGTGAAACCAAGACATGTGAAACCAACCAGTGCATCTTTTTGAACTGCCATGCATTCTGTATCACAGATTAAAATAACACACTTGAACCAATGTGTTAAAAAGCACCATTTGTGCTGTTTGGGTCCATGAGCTCATAGACATCCATGATTGGCTAGTGTCATTCTAAATGACAGAGGGAAGAGTAATGCTGTTCCACGCACTCAGAAAACACAGACAATTTTACTCTAATGACTATTGGCCATGGATGGCTATGGAATTGCCTGGATGGCTATGAAGCTCCTGAATACAATAGGGTGAATGCTTTTCTCATTTGCAACTCGATAGCAAAGAGCTCATTACTACCATGCAATCAGGGGTTAAAGTGAAATTTGGTGGTGAAATTCTGATGATGAATATTGCAATAGAATACTGTTTTTATAGGTTTGGTAAATTTCAATTAAATTACTTACTTTTTTAACAAAAAAAGTGACTTTCTACATGTGACTGGACCACAGTTTTTGTTCCCACTGTCCATCTGGCTCTGTTTTGGATCGTTCTTGCTTCATATGCAGCGCTGTGCATTAGTCTTGCAAGAAAAGAAATGCTAAGAAGCAAGGATGCCTTCAAAAATAATAAAATGTATAATATATAAAAAAAATATAAATAAGTGTATATAAAGAGCAGGACACAATAATAAGCTAAACACAGTCTGTATTTGATATGGACTATGGATATATATTTTTTTTTAATACACCAAGTCTCAGGTATTAGTATTTTAATAAGAAAATTGTATTTTTAAATTGTTTTTATAAGCATCAGCCACAGCATTTCTGGAGAGTTTGACTGTCACACTTGCTTCTAATTTTGCATGCAAAACCCAAAAGCCTTCATTATATGGTGTATTATTTAATTATGTTCCTTTGTTTACTGACATGCATAAAAAATGTCTGTAACATTGAATATTTTGTTGGAAAGCTAATATTGGGAAATGTAACGTTTTGTAATAACACAATAATGCATGTCATAAAATAAACCCCTTTAAAAATGTATCTAAATATAGGATGCCTAAGACTTTTGCACAGTACTGTATATGATTACAGTTTCTCTCAGTTTCCTACCTGTTTACTTAGATAGAAAGGATGAACTGAAATATTAAATTTAATTCCTTGTTGGAGGCTTGACAGCTTTAATAATGAAGAATTAAAATCATTGGTTTCTTAAATAGGACATTGCTGAATTGCTTTAAGCATTTCATTAGCCTTTGTTTATTTTATCCTACCTAATATACCTGAAGCAAACATGTCCTCTTTTTTTATACTTCTTTGTTTGTTCACATGACATTTCTTTGTCAGGATGCTCTCTTCAGAAGGCAAGATATTTCAGGCAAGAGTAGGGTCTTAAGCAGACATGTTAATTTTAGTTTACTCTGCTGCATAATATTCACTTCTTTCTAATCTAGACATGGTGTTGCCAGAGACAGAGTTAATCAAATAGAAATCTACATAGCATGAGCTGGCATCCTTAAATGCCACAAAATAAGATTTGCCATGTCACTACAATGAGGAAAGAACACTGGTCACACTGATTCATAGACTGTCTGCCTGAACTCTAGCTTATGAGTCTTATCCACACACATCAAGCTGTCACATAAAACGCTGATCCATTAATTTACTTAAAGTTAGGTTTTATGACTCCTCCTTGCCTCATCCATGTGTTTATTGCATAATCTATCTTTTTTAAATTTTATATTAGTACAGTTTATATTGTGTGTGTGTGTATGTGTGTGTGTGTGTGTGTGTGTGTCTTTGCCACTGTTTTCCTTCATTGACCACACGGGCAGTGATTTTGTAGAGCCGAGGGAGTGAATGAATTGTTTCCTCATCATTTGGAGTGTTTTGTGCTCTCTAAGCTGAAGGTCATGCTTACTGAGGCAATCAGGAAGCCAACACATTGTTTTTATAGGTAAGCGCATGCTCAATGAGTTCTGTAATATGTGTTTGGACAGCTTTAGCCATAAGCCAGACAGAGCAGGGCTTTCATAAACTTGCATAAACAAGCTATCTTCATCATACAGTGTATTTAACCAGCAGTCTAAACAGCAGTGTGTTTGGAAACATTGAAGACAGGTGTGATGAGACTCTCAACTGGCTATTATTCAGTGCATTTGACTAAAATCCGGATCTCTGTGCGTTTTGTAGAAATATTTTGTAGTCATATTTTAAGCTCTGGGATGTTAATCAGAGGATCGGGGTTCAAGTCCCAGCACCACCAAGCTGACATTGTTGAGCCCTTGAGCAAGGCCCTTAACCCTCTCACTACTCCAGGGTGCTGTATCATGGCTAACGTTGCGCTCTGCCCCCAAACTCCAAAAATGGGATATGCAAAGAAAGAATTTCACTGTGCTGTAATGTATATGTGACAATAATAAAGGCTTCTTTTTCTTTGTTGCAAAAAGGAAACTGATTTTGGTGTTGGAAAAATACAGAGAGAGAAGCCTGGTGTTTTACATTAACATCTTTTTAAGAAAGTGAATTCTGGTGGTCTAGCAGCTAGGATTCTGCAGACTCACTGCCATGGCCTGGGCTTGATTCCCAGGCAGGGTCCCAACCCAGCCACTGGGGGCTGTACAAGTCAGTAGCTGTTCCAGACCTGCATAAAAATGGAAGGATTGTGTCAGGAAGGGCAAATCAAATATGCAGATCAATGACCCACTGTGGTGACCCCTAACGGGAGCAGCTTAAAGAAACAAGAAATAAAAAATATAAGTGGGGGAAAAAACTATATATAACATATAATAAAAATAATAATATTTAACTAACACTCAGTTTCTAAGGGTCAATAACCATCAACTCACTAATGCAATGTATTTTCAGTTAAAACCTCTTAGCATTTTTCTTTACAAATATGGCATATATTACTCCAGACCCAGCTACATTTGTTTCAGGGTTAAGGCTCGGAGTTTAAAAAATCTAGACATCATAAATGATTCATGAATCTCTATTAAGTCTACAGTGAAGGAAGTATGGCATAGGGTGAAGTTTAATTGCAGTTCTTTTACAGGTCACTTGAAATCATAGCTTATTGATTGTCAGATTTGTGCTCATTAGAAACTCCATTGTGCTACTTTGTCATCTTTACTGATCAGCTGGCTGATTTTCTTGACATGTTTTCCTTCCTCTGTCTGCTGTATTTTTTTCGCTCTTGCTCAAATAACTGCTTGCTTGTTATTAACCTTACATTTGCAAATGGATAAATGTGTTGTCCTCAGATTATTCAAAACACTGTTATCAGTTCAGCCTTTTATATGTAATGACCGTTTATCTTTTTTTTTTCATTTAGGCAAGCAAATATACTGACATAGTTTCATAGACTCAATTTTTATCCTAGTTGTCTTTATCTGTATCGACCTATGAATGATGGCTATTTCAGGAGAAATATCTTTAATGGATCCTATTCTATTTGTGCAAGGTTGAGTCTTCGTCACTCAGTATGCAAGGAACCATTGACTGAGTCTACATATATATTAACTCCATAGCCTCCAGCAGTGGCAAAAGCATGTCCATTCATAATTACAAATGATATCACACTGTGGGATAATTAATGAGTCTTCTCAGGAAGAGTCCACATTGCCAGTCAACGTTAGCATTTTAGCGACAATTAATTCAGTGTTGTGTGACTGAAAAGTATTATTCCTATTTGTAGATAAGAGCTCTTACTTATTGGATTTCAATGTCACCTTCACTGCAAAGCAATCATAACAGTCCAACAGCAATCTTTTTTTACCTACTTATTTCAGTAAGCATATTGTAATAGGGTGGCCTACTTGAACATGTAGCCTGAAACATGTAGAATGTTCTCATCCCTAAGGATGAACAATTCCTGTTTTAAGTATGGCAAATGTAATTTCATGAATGATTGCATATTTCCCATATTTCCTTTTTTTTTCCCTTCACGCATCCTTTTACTGCATTGTCCTTATCCCACTGCATTACCTATCATAATAAATTTCACCTGCCATATTAAATTATCACAAGAAAGACCTGTGATTTTAATATGTCAGCTAAGCAGTAGGAACCTTGCCTGTTCCACCAGCCAGATGCTGGAAGTGAGCTTTAATATGACAGATTTACCAGGTATTCTTTTCACACCTGGGAAACCAGACACATTTTACTAGATATTTTACTATTTTACTAACTTTTCCTTCAATGAGGCAAATAAACAAAAGCATAATGATGACTTACAGGCCAGCTTCTTTAAGCATACAAACACATTCTCTAGGCTTCCTTGTGTAATCATGTTACCTCTGAGCATGTATAAATCACTACACAGAGGAAAGATGGCAGTGCAGACTACAAAATTACCTTAATGCTAATATCATGATTTTGTTTGCACTATTGTTTTACAAGTTTAGGTCTGAATGTGAAATGTATTTAATGGTAAGCAGTATTTTTGTTGTTTTATACCATGTTTTGTTTGTCTGTAAAGTATTTCCATGTCATGTTTATCCACAGCAAAAATACAAAAAAATATATATTTTCCTTCCCTAATGCTTCCGATTTCTGAACACTGGACAGCTTTAAATGCTATGTTTCCATGTAGAGCTGACAGCTAATAATAGCACTGTCAGACAGTGTCACACATACCCAACACTGTTAGACTTTCCACAAGGTTTTTAACGGTAATATAACACTCATGCCAGTATGTTACTTTAACTAGTCCATGATAGCAAGCATATTGCATGTGTTATCATAATTTACCAATTACTGTACTTAGACCTTATGATTTTTTCTGTTAGCTGATTTACTGCATCTGAACTGTTATGTTCTTCAAAAATATAGTCAGATCATCTAAATTTATTTGCCATTTATTCTACTGTTGAAATTGCCTTTTTTTATATCATAATTTTATCTCTGAACAAATTATTTTCAATTGTCACTACAGAAGTCATATATTCAAAACAATATATAATTCATTTCATTCATCTCCAGTAATCATATTCTTGAGCAATCTTTCTGTCACTAAGCAATTAGAGAGGGGCATTAGCGCTCATCTGAAATTATTTTGTCCGTCATCAAAGCCATAAGCAGGCATGACAAGAGCAGTCATAGGTTTGGAGTCTGTTTGCTATAACATATAAGAATGTCTGGTAAAGAAGTAAATATGAGACTTTACACAGGGATTATATCGGCAGGCTTTATTTCAGGCACAAGGATTTTTTTCTGTCTGTGCACCTATCTTCTTTACCAGCATGAGGAAACAGAGGGAATTGTTCCTAGCAGACCTTCTAGAAGATGCATAGTTGTCAGAGAGTAGAATGACCTTTGAGTGATGACATCTGCCATTCGGAGTCAAATAAAAAAAAAAAATCAGTTCTCAGTCAATTTACTGCATGCGCTAATACTGCAAAATAGATTTCCTTCCTGAGGATTGTCACATTAATGTCATTTTCTAGGCCTGATGTTCAGCCACGTCAGTGTCCTCACTGGATAAAGACATTTCAGGCACCTATTACAGTCTCTTTCTATAGTAGGAAGTAGGAATAAGAAAAGTAGGAATTATCACAGTTTTGAGATCCTAATATGTTCTATGCCTGATTCATCTAAGAATCTATCAACACTGTTCAACTGTCAATCTTCTGTAGGAATGTGTTGATTGATTTTCTATAACAGTGTAGTTTTGACAATATTCCTGGCTGTGATTTGAATCACATTAGTCTATCAATACACTCATTAATTCATTAAGAATTTGTAAAGCAGACAATTACCTAAATTAAGCCTAACAATAAGCAAATGTTAAGAGAGAACACTTCTAACATTTAATGCAAATTATATATGTTATTTAAAAAAGTTAACCAAATAACTGTTGCTATGGTTACATTTTCTTAGAAGAATTGTGTCAGCCACCGCTTATATTAGTAAGAGTTAAAGCTGCTCTTTACATTGATTCTGTGCTGCAATTATTTTTGTCTTACTCTATTAACTTGAAAAGAGAGTGAAACAAAAGAGATGGGCAACAAAAGTAAGTGAAAATAAGTGATAACATGAAATAACTTCTTTCACAGATATTCCACCACATTTCATTTAATTAATAGAAAGTGCAGTATGTAAAATGAGTAATTGTTGGTACATTACTGTGGGAAAAAAGTACAAATATGTTCTTATAGGAAAATAATGAACTCTTAACTTAATATTGGGCTGCAACACAGCAGCATGTTACTGATTATTTTCCAGAAAATAATAGAATACCTGACCATTAGTTTATTCCTTACCTAGTTACCATTAAAGCAAAGAGGTTGTAATGTTTAGTAGTTGATATAAGCATGTTATTACATCTAGATTCTCAAAGAGCAAATCCCCAGAGTGTACTTAGCAGCCATCAAGCATTTATCACAAACACAAACTATACTGGAGATGTAGCCAGGGCAAAGGAGGGCTTTAATGGGCATTGAGGAGAAATCAGAATGAAAATGAATATGAGTCAGACTGGCAATAAATCTGAAAGCCTGTTTCTATTGTTCCTGTTCTTCTTTCCTGTCATGGGGAATTGATGGAGAGCCATGCGGTCTAAAAATGGGGACGTACTGCAGATAAGAGAATAATGCTGTGCCAGTGAAGTGAAAAGGATTCAGTCTCAAGGGAGGACATCTGGAAAGACTCCAACTCAGAGCAAAAGAAGCTTGGTCTTCACCACCAAATTAAATTTGTGCTCTCCAGGGACGTTGGTTCATGGGTGGTGTATGCTACTCATTTCTCTTTTATTTGTTTATTTGCTTTCTGCGAAAAGATTAAATCCATAAACTAAACCCTTTATAGCTTATGGTACAAATCTGTATTAAGCTCTTGTTGTCCCTGCTTAAGTTGGATACAAGAGCATATGGAATGTGTGCTTCATTTCCCCCTCTCTGAAATGCAAATGTTTTCATCTGCTTGTATAATACCTGCCTTTTTCTAACTCGGCAGGGCACAATGAATTCAGGAAATCTGTTACTGCTAATTAGAATGGCCTGATTTGCATTGAAGTAGGAAGTGAACCATACATCTATTTCTAGGTGTTTGGTAGGTAAGCTTCATCAACAGGACAATACAAGGTGCATTTCTGTAATTTGCCTCTAATTAAATTGAAACAAGAAAAAAGAAAAAACACAATTAACAAGGAAAGTAGGTTGAAATCCATTTTTGCACTCAGTGGGGTGTTGGCACAAAAATCCACCAGCTTAATAAGTGTCAGAGAGGTTGAAATATGCACTAAGCCCCCTGAGGTACACCTGTGTATCCCATTCTTGCAAAGAACAGGTGGAACAGCCAAACAGACACAAGGAATATTTCCAAATTATGGAGAGATTTTGAGAGACAGGCAGGTTCAGTGGAACACCCAGCTTGTCTCATTATGGTCTGTGAATCCCTCATTAGAAATGCCTGGTCTCTCCAAGCGGTCCCAATCAGAAGCCCAATGCATCTCAGCATTCTTTCATTGCATGCCAAAGCCAACAGAGCCACATAAGCCCTGCCTGTTGGTAATGAGGTGCTGATAGAGAGTGCTGACCAAATAGTGGAGTGATTGCTGTGACAGCCAGGCTAATGTGAGGGATGATACCCAAGGACGACTGCCAGAGCGCTGACTAAACATGGTGCAGAATTCTGATTATAGCCAAGCCGTTCAGATTATTTGTCTTACTTTTTCTTTTAAATCCTCTCTTCCTCATAGTATCTGTCTTTCTGCCTGTCTTCTTTTACCTTTCGTCTTTTAAATGTAACACTACCCCAGCTGACAGAAAGCTGCTCAGGTGAAGAAAGAAAGAAAGATAGAAAGAAAGAAAGAAGTTGAGCATGGAAATCAGAAAAATAGCGTTTATATGAATGTTAAATGTCCTTATTATTTAGCCAGCTGTTGCAGGAAAATCAAGATTATTCTCTTTTAATAGCCAAGACCCACATGTCTGTTGCACAGCCTCACAGGCATTGTTGATCAACACAGCTATTGTACGCACTCATCCAAGATGCATTTTCTGAAATTGTCGATCTGTGGTGTACTTCATCCTCCACTGTGCCCCAGGACCTCATTTCCATTTTTAACAGAGAATCAAAAATCCCTCTGAAGCTGTGCATACTAACTGATCATAAGGCCAGAGCAGACATGCTGAGAATGAGATCTCACACTGTAGCTGCAGTGAATCTCTGTCCATGATGCTGAAGATCCCTGTGGCTGTCAGTCCTTTAGATTGATTCTTCAGCACACTATAGGTGCGGAGCCTCAGTGTGGACCTCATTAACTGATAGCGACAAAGATGGAAATATCAGCAGGGAAAGGTGAATCAGAAGAAGTGCTCAGATGAGGATCTGTCACACAACAGTTGCCAAGGTGTTGGCAGAACCTAGACACAAAACAAAACTATAACCTTTCTGCAAGGTAGAAAATTCACTTTCTTTGATAAACAAAGATATACTAACACCAATTATACTAAATATTACACTTCTTCAATATCTTTTAGAATATAGTAGAAAAAATATCATTTCATTTATTTTACAGTATATATACACACACTCAGAAAAATAGCTTTAAACTGTGCCATTTATTGTCACTGGGTCAGTGTTATCAAGGGTACTTCTTAAAAAAATTATTATATAAAATATAATAAAATAATAATTGTGTAACTGTGTTTGAGAGTAAATATTTGTAAAGGCACTACCTTCTAGGCAACTACACCTTTCTATAAAAAAGATGAATACTAAAGAAACAAAATGTGTACCATTGCTAGTACCATCCCAGAGATAAGGAAAGGTACATTTTGACAGCTTGTTTGAATGCTTAGTGGGGTCCAAAATTCGGAGAGCACTCGTGAAAATACTATTATTTTTCATTTATTTATTTATAATTTAATACATATATCATTTAAAATGACAACAACATATTGAAAAGTGGAATATTTGAAATATTTACTTGAAAAAAATTGACCATAGTTGTTTTTGTGTGTTTGTTTGTTTGTTTTTGAAACAATTTCTTAGTTTCTTGCTTTAATGACCCTGTGCACTCGAGCTGGCAAAAGCTCCACAAGTTTGTATAAAATGATCCATTTAAATCAAATCCTTCAGAGTGCTTTCTGAACACATGCTGCCATAGAAGAGATTAGAAATGAGGAATATCAAAGCTTTTGTACAATGCAGTTAACCTTAAGTTATGTTCAGTAGCATACATGCTTAGATTTAAATAGGAACCTCGAAATAGTGCAGAATCTTGAATATTAAAGATTAGTAACTTTATTAGTCATTTTTCTCATTTTTATACAAGCCACTAAATGCAAACCCAGTGCACCTGCAAATTAGTTGAATGATGTCAAGTAACAATGCAGATGCTGGCTGGTATGGTGACAGTGGAGAGCTGAATCCTGTCAGCTATGTTGTTAAGAATCCTCACACATGATGGTTTATATTGCATTTAGTATTGATCATGCGTCTGCAATGCTCAGACGTGCCACTCAGGAGCACTCAACTTGTGCAGATTTGACAAATTGTTGGAGAAAAATTACAACAAAAGCTGTCATTTTTGTACTATAAAAATATTCTACATTTTAGAGCTTGAAGTATGAGTCAGACATATAATTAAACCTCTGTGAGGGTACTGCTCAAGTGTTGCTATTTGATTAAACTGAGCACATAATTATAGTCCTCTTGTAATAGGCAATTAAATTGATGGAGCTGGTATAGCTTCAAATCTGAAATAATTCTCAAAGAACAACTGATAAAACAAAGCCAGGGAGTACAGGGAGTGGGATGAGCAGGATTGTTTTCTGGGATTCTGCAAAACTACACATAACTTTGGCTCTTATTTGTCTATCGTCCTTCATTCTGAACAGTGTAAGTGGGTTTAAAGTCAAGCATGCCAGTATACATAAATAAACACTCTTTACTGCTATTAATTATGTATGTAGGCTGGCATTCTTTCTTCATATCCTTGTCCATTGGGAAGGAAAATTAAACACTGGCAAGCACGATTGAGAAATTTGTCAGCATTAACAAGTGGTATGATAAATGATTATTATAGTTCTTCTCAGTAGGTTTAGGACATTTATACGCCCTAAACTATATAAAATATAATGGAGTAATTACTAATTTGTGTACTTTAAGTGCATGCAAATTAACATTTAAACCAAAAGCTGACAAAAGAAGACTTTTTCAGCTTTGATCATTTGGATATGAACAGGTATAAAAACTCTAGATTTACTCTTTTTTTTTTTTACTATTGGATGATATTTATGTTTAGATTGCACAGTCACATTAAGAGCTACCCAGCTGACAGTAGCTAAAAGACATGCTCATATTGAGAGGCTTTGTAATTTCTTCTGATGTGCAGCAACTGTGACAGTCACATTGACAACAAGTTATTATTTTTCTCATCAGCAATACTGAGTAATCATACCAAATAGCATGTCATTACACTATTTTTGCTATTACATTTTAAGTACACTATTTTAATAATAGCATTGTGCAGTTTGAAATACAGTCTTGAATTCTAGCTGAATGTGTGTCTCTGCAGGCATGAGATTAATGCATGCACTGAACACTACACAAAATGCTTTTCTGTCAACAAAAACATTTCAGTGAAACATTTTTACTGGTAGGCACCAGTAAAAAGAAACTTAATTTAATGAAAAAGTCATACACATTCAGACAAGTATGAACAAAGATGATGTGGTTAGTTTTGTGTTGCTGTGTTCTGATGTGTTTGATGTGAACTAGTTTTCCCAGTTTGATGTGAACATGTACCTGTTTGATGTTATGAATGAAAATTACATAACTCCATGAATGAGCATGTGTACAGGTGTTGGCGGGTGTGTACGTTGTTGTTGAGTGTGTGTATATATATACATATATATATATATATATATATATACAGTTCTCTGCAAAGTTAACAAATGCAGTCATTTTTTAATCCATAAAAATGTTCTCCACAATATGTTCTTATGTATATAAAAAATGAAGAGTAATCACCATCAAACCCAACCAAATGACACTGTCTACACTCTATGTGTGTGAGAGACAGCAGGGCAGCCAGCCAGCCAGCAGCATGCTGGAGTCTAATCAAGAGCTTATAAAATGCATGAATTAATTTTTCAGCATTATGTGGAAGTAGCATATGTCTTATTTTGGCTATGTTTCTAAAATGATAATCAGCATCAATTGCTAGAACAAGGTCCTCAAATGTAGCTTTTGATTGCATATGCCTTAGACAGAACAGAGTCTCAGTGTTAGGTGAAATCACTTACTTTATTATGGGCAGCACTCAACATCAGTGTGTCTGTGTGTCTGTATGATAACAATTCAAGAGAAGCTGTTCTATTTCTTTTCATCCAACCTTTGTATACTCATCAAATCCTTTTCAATGTAATAATTCTTTGAAATATAAGAAGCTGGAGCTAACACAAGAACTTGGTTCTTATTGTTGAAAGAATCCCTCATTGTTACTCAGACGACCTCCTGCTTATTTCACTACTTAACTTCACTCATAAGATTTTATTTGAGGATAAATCTGTTCTGTTTAATAAGTTTGATAAAGTTCTGTTTAATTGGATGTATTTTCTAACAGTTGTTCGCTTCATACAAGGTAGAATGCCACTTTTGAAAATAGACCTCAGTATTTAACTACTAATGGTTAGATGAAGCTGCAGTTTATCACATTTTACTCTGATAGATCATTAAGACTGAGTTTATCTGTAATGACTGGTTTTGAGTACATGTGGTCTACAAGTACGTAGACAGGACCTTGTGCCAAATTTCAGACTCATCTGAAAGAAAGACAATAATTAACTAGGACGTTCATGATGACTTCCTGTTTATTGAAAGTTTTTTTTTTTTTTAAAGAAAAGTAAACCATATATTTTCTGAAATCAATTACTGTGATTAAGTATTAATGCTTGATATTATTAAACATGTGCTACTGCTAATCTGACAGGACTGAGAGTAACTTAAATACACATTCAATATCAGATATAACTGACAACTTTAGCCGTGTAGCTTAAGGGATTTCTGAAACCTGCTTGTTAGTTGCTTGCTGAGACAAATCTAGCCTGACACGGATTCTGAGAGAATTGTTAAGCAATAGTCGTTATCTATCTTTATTGTTTTGCATGCTGAGGACTGTTCAGCAAAGGAAACAGCATTACTCTAGGTCATTATAGCATGCTAACTAAGTATAACATTTGCCCATATAGAATGGTTAAGCTGTACAATTATTTTATTCACTCATTCCATTTCCTTCTGCTTTTCCCAGTGGGGGTCACAGTGGCAATGAACTGAGAAAGTTAGTCCAGACTTCCTTATTCCCGGCAACAGATTCCAGCTCGTCCCAAGGGATCTGCAATGGTCCCAAGCCAAAAGAGCAATATAATCTCTCAAGCGGGTCCTGGGTCTGCTACAGGATCTCCATCTACTGGGACATGCCAGATACAGCTCTACTGGAAGCAGTCCAGGGGGTATAATTTTAAGGTGCCCAAACCACCTCCACTAGCTCCTCTGAATATGGAAGAGTAGTGACTGTACTACAAGGCTCCTCTGGATTGTCTATCCCCTCACTCTATTATGGAGTGTAAGCCCAGAAACCCTGTGGAGGAACCTCCTCATTTCCGTTGCTTGTACTCATGACCTTATTAATTCACCCACCTACAGCTCATGGCCATTGATTAGGAAAGATCTGTAAGTTGTAAAGTACTAATTATTGGAAGGTGTTACTTAACAGAAGATTTATTAGGTGATCTAGGAAGCATTTTAATAAATGAAAACTAGGAAGCATTTTATTAAATGAAACCTACCTTGGAAACTGCATGCAGACTTTGAGGATTAGTATTATATCTGGATGGAGAATATCCCCATAAAAATGAAGTGGAACTGCACCCAAGACAAATTAGTAACAGTCTTAAATCTGATCACCCAGGAGGTGGCCTGAGATTAATTATAGCCATGTTATACAATACATATGTCCCCCTGAGCCAGAATTAATGGCAAAAAAACTCTCACAGAATTTATTCTCCCTTTTCCCGCAACAGGGCTGGAGTTTCACTACTCCTTTTTCACACACAGAGATAAGAAATGTTTCTAGAGATCATAAAACATGACTATTGTGTTTGAATTGTATATAGCTAGAAACATTTAGCATATTGAATGAAAATGTGTACATACGTAACCAAAGTCTTTATAATAAATTCTGTTCTCTCAGTAGCTACTTGGCAAAGCTCCCAGTCTGTTATTTCCAGTCATACAAGAATGCTGTAAAAGATTTTTGGTCTGTGGCTTCAGCGACACAGAGAAACATATTTCATGATGTTCTGGCTACCTAGCACATGTGCAAGGTAAAGACAAGTAAAGACAATGCAAACCTTATTTATGGCTGTTTTATGATAAAAGTAATCATAAAATCAGAGATCTGAGAGCTACATCATATATATGTAAACTACAAAAGGCAAATCATAATGGCTTTTATACCCTCGTGAATGTACGAGTGCCATTGTTGATGCTTTAGAAAACATTAACAGGATTAAAAACAGCATATGCGTCTATCAACTAAAACAAACAGCTAAAACAACTAGAGACAAACAACAACATTCAAAGTTAATGTTCTATTGTAATGAGCTGAGTTTTATATTAACATGAAATATAGGTTATCAGATTTCATTCAGGACAACTATAGATGCATTCGAATGTGGTTAAAATCATATCTGGATACAATCTAAATACAAGACACAGGAAATAGCCAGGTGTAAATGGAGTGTTTGATTCATCGCTCCAGCAGTTTGGTTGAATGTTGGTTTCAGGTGCTCCTGAAGATTTGTGCGCATCATTCTCTGTGGACGACTGGGCACTGCACCAGAAGACACCATGACACTGTGATTAATGCCGCTGTGCTGCAGGTGTGCTTACATCTGCCATCAGGCTCCACCCAAAATCCAGACTGTAACCTAAATCAACATTACACAGCTTTCTATCGGCAAAACAGATTTAGACCACGGTCCGCTGGTTGAGTAACTAGTCAACCTGAGATTTATTTAATCCAGCTTTTACAGTTTATTTCATTTAGGATTCAAAAATACTGGTTGAAATGGATGCAGCAGCAGTTGTTCAAACAAATTCAACATTAAGCAATTTCAGGGTAAAAAACAAGTGCAGGTCATTTACTTTACTGTGATTGTGTGAGTGAAAGTCCACTCTATAGTACTGGCGGTGATCAGTGACAGGTATCCATGGGCAAAGTCAGGTGACTGTGAGCATAACAGCATGCATGTCTCTTGGTATATGTGGTGACAGCGGTGTTTGTAGGCAATGGTGTGTAATTGCAACATGCACACCTACATGTCAAGCGAACATTTTGACTTTTTATTCGTACTGGTAAGAAGTAATGTACTATGGGAAAATTAATGTGCAAATGAACAACAGTATCACAATTCACTTAAAAGTGTGACAAAAGACAGTGGAATATTTTCTGTTTATCCCTATCACCTGTAAGTATCATTGCCATATAAGCATTTTGTGGATTTATAGGCATCTACAAAGAAACAGAGAAAAACAAAAGCAATAGGGAGCATTTGCTCATGTATAATGCTTTTTTTCACAAACTCCCTGTGGATTGAACCATTGAATGGATGCGTATCTGCTTTATATAAAAGCTATCTGTTTGAATTAGGCTTTAGTGGCCACAGCAGCGTTTTTAGTTATTTTTTTCGGATAAAATAAAAAGCTAAAATTCTGTGGTTTTTATTTTGCATTTAGCTTTCTTATCTGCCAAAGGTGGCAATCTGCAAGGGGAAGAGATAACATGTGAATCTTTTACCATGTCACACATGCTGCTAAATTCTGTACAATTTATCTAAAAAAACAAAACAAAGAAATTAATACAGGTGCCAGTACATCACACCTGATGCCAGCACAACTAAATATCTTCTTTTGTCTATATCAGTCACAAATGTGTAATAAATATTGTCAGTTTTTGTGAGTTTCTGTAAACTCCCATAACCCTCCCAGATATGTGAATTATTATATGTGCATTATTTATGAATATTTAATAGATAAGGGCTTCTTTTCTAAAACAAGCCGTATACTGGCCATTATCCATTAACCATTATCCATACCCTGGCCATTAAGTCATTATTAGGCATTGCTCATTACACAAGGCCACTGTAAGCAACATGCTCTGAGGCTCAGTTTGCCTATACACTGCTCATGATGAAACATAGGTTAAAAGATTTTCTTATGATTGAGATAGATGTGCTGTATTTCACAACTAATGGAATGTAAAATATTGCACTTTGAAGTCTTTATTTTACTGACTAAAACATGTTTACTTTGCTTCTAATGATTAACGCTGCTTACTTCCCAACACTTAGTTCTCTTCTGTAATTTATCGGTTAATCAAGATGCTGACTTTCCTGAGGCTATTACAAAGGATTAAGTATAACCTATGCCAAGCATAAACAGTTCTGTTATTCAATATTCAATGCATTTAAATCAAGTCATTGATTTAGGATGCTCACAACAAGGGTGGAATTTACTTACAGTCCCTTTGATGGCATATTTTTCATAAATAATTTTCTCCAGCAAATAGTGCTGAGACGGTCCCGCTATTTAAGTTTAGCCTGGTCATAAAGAATATGATCATGCTCTCAAAGACTCTCACAATGGGCATGTAGAAAAGGGAATTTAATTAGAGGAGCTTAATGCGTCCTTTTATTAGGCCTGGAGGGTATTCTTCCCATTTTCCCTGCATATTCATGACACTGCTCTCCTCTATTGTGCGGCATTAAGAAAAGAGCAAAAGACTGTGGCAGGGGAAGCAAAGGCTGCTTCAAGAAGCACAAAAACCAGCATGGTTAGGAAGTACTGATCACAACTGACAGCAAGTAAAGTACAAGATAAACAGAAATAGGGTGGCTGGTCCTTAGTGCAGCAGCTTCAAAATGCTTTTGGTGCAGGCAGTCCCAGGGGTAATAAACCAGAATAGTGGGTGGAATGACAAGCACTTGACATGGAAAGATCTGCAGTAAACATTTAAAATTTTCTTTTTACTCTGAAGCGTTTTTCATTTTCCTTTTTACTCTGAGACAGCTGCCATGCAAGCAATGAGAAAATTTCACTATATAAACAGGGAACTTATGTTTTGGGGACTTCTTCTTTTTTTTGTGGTAAACATTTTATTTTTTCTCTTAAATAATATGAGAAAATTTTACCATATAAACAGAGAATTTAAGCCTTTTTCTTCTTCTTCTTCCTTCAGTAGTACATTACAACACATAAATAACTGATAGATAATAGAACTATATATTAGTAATACATAAAGACTGTTAACACCATTAACCAAAGAATCTAGGTTAATTATTCAGTAAGTAATAATAAATTAATGACTGACATACAGTTCACTATTAACTTAGAATTACCCATAATTAACCAATGATTACTGTTTTTTAACAAACCAATAACACCATACCTAACTAGGGTCCCTTGATAATACCTACTAATTAATTGCTGCACAAGCCACATTTTAATTACCAATGGCAAAACTTGCTTTCCCATTTCATGCCCATTCCAGAACTAAAATGTAAATGTCTTTATCTTTTATTATTGTTCACAAAAACAGGTCTCTTCGGAGGAGTGCAGGGTTGATGTGTTGTCATTTTTATTTAGCCAGTCGAGTTCTAAAGGGAGAAATGGACAGTAACAACCTTCAGAAGTACAAGGTAGGAATGTAGCAATGAATTGTGACATTTTCACTTTTCTTGTCCACAGCGAGGACAAGAAAGATGCCCTGCTTTTCACTTAAAAATACTGTTCAAGGTGATTATAGGCTCACATGGCAGGAAGATATCTTTCTTTCTTTCTGTTTTGAGTGGGTACTAAAATTAAAGCTGAAGTGCATATAATATGCAGAAATCCATTATTAATCAATATTACACGTGTCACTGATGTGTGTCTGTATCGGACAAGTTAATTCCACCTCTGTCCTTTTCAATTCCTTGAAGAAATTAAGATGCCGTTCTGAGCGTGATGGGCTGACAGGGTATTCAGATGTCTTCCTGCTGTAATAACTTTATCCAAACAAGTTGATCATATTAACATAATTGAAAATATACCAATCCAAGGCAGCATCAGAGGGAGATGTCAGGTAGACATGGTTCTAATGGATTGTAATAACTTTGTTAGACTCATTTGTAATCATGAGAGACCTATTTCAAGACCAGTGAGGATCAGTGAGGCTTATTTCAAGACCTGAAGAATGAGTATGATAGTTCATGTGAGCACGAACTAATTATAACATTTGAGGTCTCAAGACAGATTAGCTAAATCACAAGATTTCATAAATATGTTTCATTTACTGCTAATGTGTCTTCCTTAAACTTGTTACTTACCCCACATTTACATTTTAAACAAGCTATCATATAATGATTTATAATTATAAATAATGTTCTTTCATTTACTCATTAGTTATTGTAGCAAAGCTATGATGTGATGCCTTGTTGTTAGAGTTAGCTTCTGTAACTGAACATAATAGTCTTTTGTGTAATTTATGATCCATTTTAAGCTGGACTAATTTTGTTGGTGACATTTCAGTTTAGAGCATCTGTTTTGATATTGGTAGAGGTTTTTTTGATGCTCTTCATTGTGGAGGGCTTCTGATGGAACAAGATTGAGCATAATGATGTCTCTTCATCTAAATCCCGCCGTCAGTGTGGTAGCGTGACAGGGACTTTTCCAGAGGAGGACAGCACACTGCAATATGTCAAGAGTTTTTTCACTGTTACACATGAGAACGTGGACCCGTATTACAGCCCACAGCCAAGCATTATGGACAGATCTTCAACTCCCAGAGGAAGTCATTATATTAGGACTCAGCTGTACCACAGGATGTCTACTGAGGAGGGAGAGGGAGAGCTGCCAGGAAATATAAGAAAATGACAGGATAGCACAGACAGATTGGAGAATATAAGAGAGAAAAAAGTCTTTCCACGTCAGCAAGTCAGTTCCCCGTATCAATGTTTGCAGTATCACAAAGAAGTTTGGACTTCTCGCCATAACAAGAGTGTGAAAACATTTTTGGACGAGAGGGAGGGAGAGAAGTTATTTTACTTCTCTGCATTGTTCATCTTTGAATATAGATGAAAGCTTGTTGACCCAGCTCTGGAGATGACTGGATGCAGAAGACAGCATTCAGCTCTGTTGTTTCAAATATTAGTAAAACTGCCTGTTGTTTTACTACATCGAAGGATGATGCTGTCATAAAATGGCAAATACTAGTGAATACTATTACTATCTGGCCACTATACCTTTAACAGTTTTTTCCCCCAGCCACAAAATCATCTTCCTGACAAATAACACCTACCAACCTAGCACCCACAAAAAAAGTCAGTTAATTGAATTCATTGGCTATTGCATCTGCATCATATTGAAAGCAGCGTGTCATGAACTCTGCCACAATTTCATGCAATGTTGTCATGCTCCAGGATAAGATTTCAATCCCTAATTTAATTAACATTTACAGTAAACAGTGTAATGAAGTAAGAGTTCTATATACGCAATTATATCTAGTAATAATCTAATTTCAGTGGAAATTGTAGCAGCAATTCTGCATTTAATAAGTTCATTAGTCTTCCTTCTCTTCAGGAAATTTGAATAACTTTGCCTTTAGATGCTATGAAAGGAAAGATGAACAATGAGGCATGTGACATCGTCAAATAGCTACCAGTGTGCTTCATTAAGCAGGATCAGGATACATAAACCTTAATCTGAAAAGTGTTTAAAAAAGCACTTTTAACTGAACATTCAGCAAACATTTTCCTAATATTGTGTTTATGTGTGTGCTCATATTTTATAAATGCATTTTCCTTGGGGGCAAACTCAGGTTTGTATATTTTTCTACAATAATATTGTTGGTGAATTTCTACATTAAAATATCACATATTGCTGGTGTCACCAATCAGTGCTCTTAGTTTCTGATCTCTATTGTTTTGTCTTATCTCCAGTACTGCTCTGTCACTGGTGTGTTTCCTGAATGTTCTGTGTTTAGTTCTTGATTAGCTTGTCTTTATGTAGCTTGTTGTTATACCAGTTTCATTGCATCTCATGGCTTCTTGTTGGATTTTACTGATTACTGAGAGAAGGCATAAACATAAATGTGAACATAAAAAAGCATTCATTCTGAAGTATGTTCATTTACACAGCATGCTTATATGCAAAATGAAACACAGCCAAGAGAAAGAGAAGATAAACATATTGGTAACAGGTGCTTTATTAGAATATTTTAGGAAAAATTGAAATGCAGACTGCAAACTGTGAATGCAGACTGCCAAACATTTTTTTTAAAACATCTATCAAACTACCAAGGCAATTTTCCTGAATATTTTGTTAATGTGTTCGTTAATATTCAGGGATCTATAAAGGTTTGCTGTCTGGTTTAAAAGTAAATTCATAACCACGGTTTACTTTACATTCAGAGCCAGATGTTTAATCCTATTTATTAGAGTAAAGAGCCAACACTAAGCTTGTATCTTATCTTACTAGGGATTTACAGACTGCATTGTATGAGCTGTATTCAGAATAGACATGTCCCTAAATTACATCAATATTTACTCAGGGAAATGTGTTCATTTTCAGTTCATCTACACACATGCTTATATCAATTTTCTAGGTGATCCTGTCAGATAAAGCAAATTACATAGTAGTTCATGTAGTTCACCTTCAAAGTTGCTAGGGGTTTCTTGAGAGTAGAAACATTATAGATGAGGTATTCCAGCACATCCTATTATTTTGTATTATATATATCACAGCCCGGTTTGGAAACAACACCAAACAGGACAGGCAAGATCTCCAGAGGGTGGTGCGATCAGCCGAGCGTACCATCCGCACCGAGCTTCCTGACCTGGACACCATATACAGCAAGCGGCGCTGGACCAAAGCCAGGAAAATTATGAAGGACCTCAGCCATCCCAACAATGGACTCTTCTCTCTGTTGAGGTCAGGGAAACGTTTCCGTTCCTTGAAGGCGGACACAGAGAGAATGAGGAGGAGCTTCTTCCCGCAGGCCATTCGGGCCCTCAACCAGTACACCTAGAATCTGGACTTTCTGGACTTACCCCCACACGACATGACATTCTACCTCAGCTGATTGTTGCACATGCAATAATTGCACTATTTTCTACTCTGCACTACTCTGTACACACAATAACACTCTCACTGTACATCTTTTCTGTACATCTTTGTGTGCATGCTGCACTGACACTTTACTCCCTGTTCAACTGGACATTTATATTTGCCTTATATATACATCTACATATATATTTATATATTTATCTTACATATGCACACTGTACATACTGTATTCATTTGCTACACCATTTCAAAGTTGACCATTTTATCTACATATATGCATATACTGTATCTTCTATATATTAGAGTCTACACATATATATTTATTTATATATTGTTTTATTTTTCACATATACTATATATATACTATATTGTACTGCATTATATTAGTGTATTATATTTTTGTTTTTATATTTAGTTTTTATAAAGCAGTTTTATATTTGTATACATTATATATTATATTACTATTTTTATTATTTTTATTTTATTTTTCATTATTTATAATATTTACTGCTATATTGATACTATATATAATATTATATACATATATATATATCTATATATATATATATATACATAGACATATATTTGCATATGCATATCCGACACTTGACTTTCAAGTTATTTTCGTTTGTGACTTCTACCATTTAATTTTCCCTACTTTTCCCTATATATTCTTAACTATATCCCTTATTTTTCATGTCCACACTTTTAATTTTCTTTTTTTTACTCTTTCTTTTTTATGTAAGACAGTCGTAAAAAGCATTTCACTACATGTCGTACTGTGTATGATTTCGTATGTGACCAATAAAATTTGAATTTGAAATTGAATATACACTATATTTCCAAAAGTATTCGCTCACCCATCCAAATAATCAGAATCAGGTGTTCCAATCACTTCCATGGCCACAGGTGTATAAAATCAAGCACCTAGGCATGCAGACTGTTTTTACAAACATTTGTGAAAGAATGGGTCGATCTCAGGAGCTCAGTGAATTCCAGCGTGGAACTGTGATAGGATGCCACCTGTGCAACAAATCCAGTCATGAAATTTCCTCGCTCCTAAATATTCCACAGTCAACTGTCAGCTGTATTATAAGAACGTGGAAGTGTTTGGGAACGACAGGAACTCAGCCACGAAGTGGTAGGCCACGTAAACTGATGGAGCGGGGTCAGCGGATGCTGAGGAGCATAGTGCGAAGAGGTCGCCAACTTTCTGCAGAGTCAATCGCTACAGACCTCCAAACTTCATGTGGCCTTCAGATTAGCTCAAGAACAGTGCGCAGAGAGCTTCATGGAATGGGTTTCCATGGCCGAGCAGCTGCATCCAAGCCATACATCACCAAGTGCAATGCAAAGCGTCGGATGCAGTGGTGTAAAGCATGCCACCACTGGACTCTAGAGCAGTGGAGACGCGTTCTCTGGAGTGACGAATCGCGCTTCTCCATCTGGCAATCTGATGGACGAGTCTGGGTTTGGCGGTTGCCAGGAGAACGGTACTTGTCTGACTGCATTGTGCCAAGTGTAAAGTTTGGTGGAGGGGGTATTATGGTGTGGGGTTGTTTTTCAGGAGCTGGGCTTGGCCCCTTAGTTCCAGTGAAAGGAACTCTGAATGCTTCAGCATACCAAGACATTTTGGACAATTCCATGCTCCCAACTTTGTAGGAACAGTTTGGAGCTGGCCCCTTCCTCTTCCAACATGACTGTACACCAGTGTACAAAGCAAGGTCCATAAAGACATGGATGACAGAGTCTGGTGTGGATGAACTTGACTGGCCTGCACAGAGTCCTGACCTCAACCCGATAGAACACCTTTGGGATGAATTAGAGCGGAGACTGAGAGCCAGGCCTTCTCGTCCAACATCAGTGTGTGACCTCACAAATGCGCTTCTGGAAGAATGGTCAAAAATTCCCATAAACACACTCCTAAACCTTGTGGACAGCCTTCCCAGAAGAGTTGAAGCTGTTATAGCTGCAAAGGGTGGACCGACATCATATTGAACCCTATGGATTAGGAATGGGATGTCACTTAAGTTCATATGCGAGTCAAGGCAGGTGAGCAAATACTTTTGGCAATATAGTGTATATATATATATATATATATATATATATATATATTTGTATATATATATATATATATATATATATATATATATATATATATGTATATGAAATAACACACATGAACTTATGTAATCCATATGTAATGACAACAAAACACAACAGTCAGTTGTTATTTTAAGACACGAAGGTCAGGTGTTCTGGAATAGTTCTTGCAAGAACAGTATTGTCAAGTGCATTTGCAAAACCCATCAAGCACCACATGAAGACCATCCCAGTAAAGCAAGACCAAAACTTACCTCTGCTGCAGAGGAGAAGTTCATTTAGAGTTACCAGCCTCAGAAATCACCAATTAACAGCACCTCAGATTAGAGCCGTTATGAAGGCTTTACAGAGCATCAGTCGCAGACATATCTCAATATCAACTGTTCAAAGGACATTATTGTGTATTTTGGCCGCCTTCAGCATTGTTTTACAATGTAGAAAGAAATAAACATCAGGAAAAACTATGGAATTAGAAGATGTGTCCAAACTTTTGACTGGTAGTGTATACATACATATATATATATATATATATATATATATATATATATATATATATATATATATATATATATATATATATATATATATATATATATATTTATGTGAATACAGCTTAATGAAGCCAGAAGATATAGAAGATACAGGGGCCATGAATTTCTAATGTGTCCGGGGTCCGGGATGTAAGATATTTATCACACTTTTAAGTCACTATTTTAAGATGTGAAATTAATAAAATGTAACAGAGACACACCTCTGTCTGAATAGTGATGTGTTCAATTTCAGCATTAAATCCTCACAGCTTCCATGTAACTGAACTCTGAAAATGTCCTTGTGTGCACATGTACTGTAGGTATACATTGACATGTTACATGAATATTTACTTGGAGCTATTTATTTTAAATCTGGATGTTCCAACCTCAGCTATATAAGCTAACAGATTATCTCGGCCTCATTTTGTAAGAAAAATTTGATAGACTGTGACACAATCCTTTGATACACTGACAGCACATGTGGAGAGCAGATAAATTTTGCAATACTCTTGGACAGGTTTTGATAATCTGTCAAGCACCACATGGTGCCTTGGAGAATAGGCCAACGTGAAAAAGCTTTGAGCAGGTTCTCTGGGTTTAGCCATAATGTAAAAAATAAGCATTTCAGCAATTTGTGTCAAATGTTGTGAATCACACATCTGCTTTAAGTGAACTGTTACTTGGTCTGAAATTGTGATTGACCATCTAGAATACATACATAAAAAAATCCCAGTCTGACTATACCCAACAGGATAGGAATGGAAAATGGTTAGAAATGGAAACGTGGATGCAGGGTGCCTTAAAAACATATACTTCCTTCAACTCATCAAAGCCAGTCCTCTTGAGGTGCAGACGCACTCATTCATTACTTCTCTGAAGTACTTGATTGATGTAATCTGGTCTTCTCTATGGGTTTTCAGCAGTAAATGACAGTGGCCTAACATCAGACCCACACTGATTTCTGATGCTGTTTTGACTTTCCCCCCTTCAGTTTAGCTAATGAATTGTAAATTAGCACATCTAGGGCAAAATACATCTTTAATCATTATAAACTCTCCAATTTTTCCCTTTCAGATAACCATATGAACACCTTATGATGCGGATAAAACTGTTATGTGGGAAACCACATACCTTTCGTAATTGTTTGTTTCAAAATAATGAAGGAGGTGTGATGATGTTGCCGTCCCAAATTTGTGTTTTATTCATAACTTATTTCTTGGTCTTAACTAGCTTACAGTGACATTCCCATCCCCCTGTGTACAATGTATAAACCTTTCTAATGTTACTACATGTCTTTCTAATGCCTACATGCATTCACTTAAATCTATGAATGTAATATTCTAATATATTACCTACATTATAAGATACTATGAAATAAGTCTATGAAAGCCAAAACATTGATGAACAATAATGCATAAATATCCTCAGTGTTTTTTCTCTCAGAATAAATGTATGTATATTTCTGTTTGTGTAGGTTAAACGTAGCTATGCTGATAAGTGTTGTATTGACCAGTGACAGAGGCAGATATATAATGTATTATTTTTCCCCTGACTATTACATTTTTCACCTCAGTCTTGGGAGTCTACAGCTTCCAGCGGCAGTGTGTGGTGCTCTAGGGAAATGTCTCAGATGCTGCTGTGACTGAATTAAGTATCCATAATCATATTTCACCAAAACAATGTGGAATTTTTTGTTAGGGACAAACACTGAATGTGTGTAGGCACCTTATTGTCATTCTACCTTTTTCCTATTATTTTTCTTCCTTCCTAGGGTGTATATGGCATTTGAAATTTGGCACACTGATTGGGGAGGGTCTAAGGAACATTGTGCCAAGTGCCATTGTGCCAAGAGCTGCCAAGGATTTAGAACCACCATTGTCAAAGTTGGAAGTATGTTTAATGTCATAACTTTTGAACCATGCACCCAAAATGTAAAAGCCCTGAGCAGAGATAAGTGCAAAACATCCAATCATTTTCCACCATATTCCATTTCCCGTTATCTTATATGTGCCAAAACATGTTTTTTACTACTTCTTATACAAATTTTGTCCAATCACCACCAAATTTGGTGTATAGCATTTTCAGAGTAAGCCTCACAAATGTTATCCAAAGAAATTTGTCACTCCTAATTAATTTTCCCATAATGGTCCAACAAATCTGCCAGAGAAGTGAGGTTGTATCATGGTAATGACTTTGCACACTAGCACAAAGACCTGTGACCTGAGTCTTTGCAACAAATTTCATGCCAGCGCCACCTACTGGTAAAAAAAAATACAATAACATGCCAAACATGCTTACATGTAACTGCCATGTTTGCTACTCTCAGATCATCTTGATATCTACCTGAATCAAATTTATCAAAAGAATTTTGAAAACTGTTCTCCTGTGAGTGTGCATCACAGCATGAAACTTTGTATTATCATGAAACCCCTTAGACCTGTTAAAACAAAAGTTGCCAAAAGGAACTTTGAAATTCAGACCATTGAAAGTTTGGTGCAGATACTTGCACAAAGAAAAAAAACAGGCCAGGCTTGGTTAGAAAAAAAAAAAATCTTTGATGTTTTTAAATTGTATGAAGAAAAGCATTTTCAGGTCAGGGCAGTAGCAATCATGACCACAGGTCAAAATAGCAACAGACCACACACCAGATCACAGCAGTAATGACAGCTGCAGCAGCAGTGACTCCCTGCTATCCAGTTGTTCATCTAGACCTTTCCTCCTACAGTCAGAGCATTCCACTACTGTGCACAGTTAAAACACACACATCCTAAGTGAAACTACAAATCACTCTTGAATCTCTATGCCTAAAGTCATGGCTCTACTTTCCTGTGATTGCTTGAGCAACAGTTGCAGCAGTTGTGTAAAGGTGTGGCTCACCGAATCTGAGTGTTTGGCCCCTAAAAATGCTTCTTGTAGCTTTAAATTGCTATATAATATTGCCCAGGATTTCTTCCTATAAAGGTAAGGCTGTCAAGATGTCTCTGCTTAAACACTCTGTAGAGATGGCAGTCACAGTTTTAATCCTATTTGTTGTCTAAAAAAAAGTCTAAAAAGGAAAAAATGACCTAATAAAAATATAAGAAATTTAACCAACAGAAGGAAGGAATCACAGAATATGGACTGAAGAGTAAAAATGTCATTTACCTCAGCTGATTAGACGACGATGATGAAAATGCTCAGTGTGGTTCTACATTTTTCACCATAAAACTATAATTCATTGATAATGCGGTTTTCCATCTGCTCATGCATGATAATATTATCTATTTAAAACTGACAGAGACAACAAATAAGACAGAATGAGGGGGAAAAATAAAAGAGAATGCGTTGTTGTGAATGTATATTTCTGTTTTTCCTTAATAGAGTTCTTCTGCTATCAAAAGATTTTAAAAATACAAATTACCACATAGCTAGGAGTCATGTCCTTCAGAATGCAAGCTCAGATGATTGAGAAATTGTTTGTGGCCATGCAGTGTGGAGTGTTGGACATGTAAACATAATGATGAATGTGGCAATTCATCTTTATTGTGCCCAGGTGGGAGATGCAGCCTGACCCACTTTACACACTTTACACTTTATCTGAAGGTGACAGAACATGTTGGAAGGCCAAGAAAAAATGGGAAAAGAAGATAAGAGCAGGAACATTTCGAACCTCTTGGGAGTGAATCAGTACATTTAATTACCCACTTTCTTCTAAGTGTATGTTAAGTACATGTTGCAAAGGTTTGTCCTTGTTTTAGTCCTTGCTATTATTTGTACATATACAAAGCTTATTTGGCATCCAGATGTTGCTAGTATTAAAATAATCAAATGGGTGTTATAATATTTTAAATTAGCTTTCAAGAATGGTTCTGTTGGCATAACATTGGCAATAGCAATCAATTGCTGTGTGTGTGTGTGTGTGTGTGTGTGTGTGTGTGTGGTGTTTTTTTTGGTTTTGTTTTTTTAACTACATGTATGTCTTTCTGCCCTGGTTATTTCTGTCCAATTTTGTTCCACTTATAATATGATTTGAAATAAATATTGGATTTTGAATTATTTTACAAGTAATCCTTTAAAAAAATAGTGTCCTCCTGCCTGAGATGTGCAGCATTGGAAGAATAAAGGCTGTTTTGTTGTGAAGATATAATGCAGTTCAAACAGCTGCCTGTTATTACATGCAAAACCTTGGTACACTTCATATTCAATATATTTCATTTCCATATTTTAATAATGAAAATGGGAGTACTTGAGATTCTTTCATATGTTAAATGATAAGCATAAGGCTCTTTTCTTTTACTTGTCAAAGAAGCAGACTGAAACACATCATAGCATGAGCTGTAAGACCCTTTAGTGTGACTTGGAGATTCTTAAAGTCTAGATATTTTTCAAGTCTTTGCAACTGTACTGATTAATACTATTCTTCAAAAAATATTCCCTTTATACAATATTTTTATATTCCCTTTAAACAATATTCAGTTTCATGATGAGAACACTGTCTAAAAATAAATGCTCCAAACTATGCCACAGATGTTTAAATAGGTTGAGATATTTTGACTCTAATGGCCACAGCACTAGATTTATACCAGTTTCATGATCATAAAATAATTCAGTGAGCCCTATTGCCTACTGTCCTGGAAGAGACCAATCCCATCAGGATAGAAATTCATTCATTATAGAATACAGGTGATTAGTTAGATGCATTTTGCAGTTATTCTGACATTTGCAGTGCCCCATCACCCTAAGGGGACAGGCAACAGATGATGACAGAGTCAGTCACAGTTGTTGTCCTTCAGCTGCTTCCTGTTCAGAGTTGCCACAGCGGTTTGCAGTCCGATCCACATATTTTGATTTGGCACAGTTTACGCTGGATGCCCTTCCAGATGCACCCCTCCCATTGTATCCGGGCTTGGGACTGGTACTGAGAGTTAACCCTTGAGTGGCTGGTTCGGTTCCCTGCCCTGGAATCGATCCCAGACCACGGCAGTGAGAGTGTGGGATCCTACTGCTGGACCACCAGGAACCTCAGAAGTCAACCGCAGAAACGAAAAAATATAACTAGTCCTATAGAGCACTTGTTTGATCCCTGACATTTTTTGTAAAACAGTGGACTTTTGTTGGTTAAATATGTAATGCATAAGTGTATGTTTCCTGTGAAAATCTGTCTCATATAGCTGAGTTTTAGGTAGATTTTGAAGTTTTAGTGAGCTTCTGTATACTTTTTAATAACCCTGCCAAATTCTCTGAGCTGCAGACTCTGGGTGCATGTCAGTCAGCTCCCTAGTTCGGTAGTCAGGGCATTTATCAGGGCCCGAGCCATTTTAAGAGCTGTCTCTCTCTCAGTTGTGAAATCCTTCCAGATCACAGGAATGCTCAATTTGTAAAAGATCCCACAATGCACTGCAAAATCTAGGGAGCATCAATGCTGACTATGTTCCCTTAGTGGAATTGACAACATATTCTCAGGATTTTTTCAGCTAACAAAATAGTGGGCAAATGCTCACCCAACTTCGTTTACAAATATAAGGAGCTTGTTGTCACTTTGCAGCTCACAAGTGATTACTTTTGTTAGAGATGTTTAACTTTATACGATGTTTTATATAGAGGTTGTTTGAGTGTTGCTAGCCTAAAATCCTGCTTGAAGTACCGAGACAGAAATTATTTTTAATAATACACTTTTTTGGGTGTTGCTGGTCAATACCAGTGCGGACATTTTACAATGTGATTACATAGTCATGTTACTGGAAATCATCAGTGTCATCGGTGTGTAGTGAGTCAAAGTCATTTTCAGTGCTTGAACTTGTGTATACAATATACTGATTCACGACTTATGGTGCTATGGAGATGCACCCTCTCTGTCCACAGACTGCCTGATTTCCAGTGTACAGATATCAGGACAAAAATATCAGAACCAGGCACAACCCCTCTGGCTCTTTGCAACTCTGTATATAAAAATATCTGTGGATTTAAACTGGTCGCTGTACACAGGTCAGTTTTTTTTATTGCAGCATCATTTTCACAATCACACAAAAACAAATCAGAGGATGGCTGAGGTCAGCGTCAATCAAACAGCCTCTTTTTGTGAAAGTAAGCAGCTCTTGACCATGTGTAATGATGAAAACTGCCAGACTCTGGCTTATAATAGGGCAAAAAGAATAAAAATTCTGTCATTCTCTTGCAATCAGCCCGAACTGTAATATAAAGCTAAGGGTCAATTTATGCTGAACCTTGTTCAGCCAGTAAGCTTCTTGACTCCCACTTGTAAGCTACCCTGCGCTTTGTTGGTACTGGATCTGAATAAATTACTGTAGCTGTAGTCTTGAATACATAGTCATTCTTTTTATATCAGTGGTACTTTGTTAGTCTGTTACTGTAGTTCCTGTACTGTAGTTATGTATTCTTTCTCATTTTCTTGTGAAGCAAACACTTATACATTCATTCATTCTTTCCTTGTTTTGTCCTGGTCAGTTTTGTTACGTATCTGGGTCTTATTTAAGGAAAGGTGAGCGGCAGTGACCCTGGATGGGATGCCAATCCATCACAGAGCTCCATGCATACTTAGATTTACACACTTATTCAAATCTTGGGTCACTGATCGACCTTCTAGAAACAGCTCAGATATGCCCCAAGTCTTGCAATCAGTAAGTCGAGAAACACTACCTCCATGACTTTTTTGCACAGCATACATTTAAATTACATATATTGCACACTTCTTTTGCACTTTATTTATAATTTCCATACTGTTCTATCACTGATCTACATTTATTTATACATTTTTTTCACATATACTGTAGATAATATCACTAGGGCAACTTCATGATGCAGTATATGCTTTTCTAGGTTGGATTATTGTAATGCCTTACTGTCTGGATGTTCCAGTAGGAGGATAAACAAGCTCCAGTTAGTCCAGAATGCAGCAGCTAGAGTCCTAACTAGAACCAGAAGATATGAACACATCACTCCTATCTTAAACACACTACACTGGCTCACAGTGAAATTTCGCATTGATTATAAAGTACTATTACTGACCTATAAAGCACTAAATGGTCTCGCGCCACAGTACCTGAGCGATCTCTTGGTTATTTATGATCCGCCACGCCTACCTCAATCAAAGGGTGCAGGTTTTTTGGTAGTACCTCAAGTAGCAAAGGCTACAGCAGGGGGCAGAGCTTTTTCTTTTAAAGCCCCACAGTTATGGAACAACCTTCCAATTAGTGATCGGGATTCAGACACAGTCTCAATGTTTAACTCTAGGCTGAAGACACATTTGTTTAGTCAAGCTTTTAATGTGTAGTTTTTCTTAAGTAAAGGATCAGATCTGGAAGGTTCATGGTCATAGAGTGTTTGGTGTACTGGGATGTTTGGATGCTGTTGCCTTACCACCCTCGCAAGTCACTCAGGTTTGCTGACTGTGAAGTGGTTGGACGCTATACGTCCCTGGAAGCCTTCATATCTGTCACCTTCTGGCTCTCCCTTTTAGTTATGCTGTCATAGCTAGTCTTGCCAGAGTTTATGCCTGCACTTTGCACATGTTCTACATTGTCTTTAAACATCACATGACCACAAGCATACTTAATATCTTTCTCTCTCTCTCTCTCTCTCTCTCTGTCTTTCTCGGTTGAAAGAGCTCCCAGTGTTCAGAGTTTCCAGTGTGACCACTGGCTCTACCCCTGGTCGGAGTCTCATTGCTTGTGGTGCTCACTGAGCCTTTGACCAGGATACAGCCGTGGACAGAGCCACTATCACACCATCAAAGATCTGCCATTACATCTGTCAGCTTGCGACAGCAAGGACTTATATATATAAGTGTCTATAAAAAACTCAGAAACTACACTGACCTAATAGTTCCCCATAAGCCCTTGTGCTGGAGAAAGAACATTATTCTGTTAAATTTACATTATTTACTGTCCAGTGTCACCCAAATGAGGATGGGTCCTTTTCTGAGCCTGGTTTCTCTCAAGGTTTCTTCCTCACATCATCACATTGAGTTTTTCCTTGCCACAGTCGCTGCAGACTTAGGGTTAGGGATAAAATAGGGATAAAAATAGTAATAGATAATTTTTCCTTCTCTGTTTCTCTACTTCTGTAAAGCAGCTTTGAGACAATGTCCATTGCTAAAAGCACTATACAAATAAATTCAGTTCCACTGGCGTCACCAGCAGACATGACACATGATATATACTTTACATGAACTTTTGACTTAAAATATGGGTCTTCAGATGAAGATTAACAGGGAGAAGGGAAACCAATTTCACCGAAGCACTTTTAAGTTTGCAAATCAGTTTGAGCCAGTTTAGTTGAAGGGCTATAAAGGAATTGTTGCATCTTTGGGAACGGAAAATGTTTAAACAAAAAGCCAGCATAGTGAAAACATTTATCCATATTTTTAAACAGTTTTTTTTGTCTGACATATGTTGAAATTAAACTGATACTGAAGGAAGTCTGATAAAGTGTAATTTGTGCAATGTAAAGAAATGCATCTGCCAAGTTTGCCATGCCTATAATTTACTACTAGTAACATGATATTTCAGACATTTCAGATATTTCTCTTTTTATCTGAATTATTCAGAGGTAGAGATGTTATGAAACTTTTAAAATGTAGACTGGTGACTGCAAGGGTGTAACTTTGGTTTGAGAAGTTGGGGGGACACAAAATAGGGGAAAATGTTTTTGATTTGAATCCCATTTCTTGCATTTACATACATTTATGGACTATGGTGATACAAAATCCAGGAAATAATTACGTTGATTATAATGATAAATTCTGTCAAAAAGAATAGTAGGCTACTAAACTTTGTATATAAAAAAGACTTCCTACTTTCTTTATTGTTTAATAGAGGCTGATTGCCAAGACTTGTGAGAATAATTTTCTAAAAATTTATAAAAACTTTGAAATTTTAAAAAAAAAATGTTCACCATTAACATTGTTTAACCAATAACATTTTTTAGCGTGTGAATAAAATTTAAATAATGTGAGACTCAATTTCCACTGTTAAACAAATCTTTATTTTAAACTAACTGCTGTACCTGAAAATGTAAAATAAATCACATCTTACACGTACAGGATGTTTGTCAGAGACACATCCATCAAACCGCAGGGGTTTAGAATAGAAAAAGCAAAAAGCTTTTATGAGCTGTGTGTGTTACAGCACTATTTTGTAATATCAATTGCAGATAGACAGCAGCAAAAGTAATATGTAATTATATGAAAATGTTGATCATTACTTTAATAATTGTCTTTTATGCATGAACAACCACCCTTAGTTAATGAACAAATTAAAATATTTACATTCCTGGTGCTAATATTTTATGCATCACAAATACCTAAAGTAGATAACTGTTATGCATCCAACACTGTATTATAGCAGGGTAGGAAGTAATGATCTGTAATTGTTACTACTGTAATCCAAAAGGATGGGAAAATTGATAACACAATAGATACACTACTTATATGGTACACAGGATGCAAGATTGGCACACGATCTCATAAACAAAAAAAATATAAAGAACATTGTCCTCCATCTATCCATTCAAACACATCTTTCCATGTATCCTAACTATCCACCTCATCTGTCCTCTGATATGAAAACCACTGAGCATATTGACTCTAAAATTAAACTAGCATCCAGAGTCTGCTTGTCATACATTGCTGACAGAAGATGTGCGATTTAAAGTCAGCTCGTTTTCATGGTACACAGAATGTTCATGAAAATATGATTATCCTGACCTGAGCCAATTTACTGAATCAACCAACTCACATCTCCATTCTTTCTTTTCATCCATGATGACATTAAACTCAACTGTTTCTGCTTCTGGTGTTTTATCCCTGATTGTGCCACAACCGTGATACCTGTTCATTACATCTTTCAGTGAGCTTGTTTTAGTGTGCACGTGGCATTCCTGGATGCGGACATGCACAGACAGAGGCAGACTCAGGCAGACTCTCTGTGTCCTGCTCAGTCATGCTCCTCCATGGCGATGATGGAGTGCGGTTAAAAAATCATAACAAACAAATTTAAAAGGGGGGGGGGATCCCACAAATGGGATTTTGAAATGTCCCCCCTGTCCCCAGTGGAAATTATGCCCCTGAGTGACAGACAAGCCTGCCAAGCACTGCCACAGCCCTGCCACAGGTAACTGTTCATGATGATGAATATTACAAAGCACCTTGATTGTAGTAAGCCTTTTCAATACACCCGTCTAATAAATCACAGCATGTCCAAAAAATGTTAAATATGTGCCACACAATAACACACGGTTCAATTTGTCCAGAACCTGGACGAGCGAGACACATGCTGGGATGTTAAATGTGAAAATAGCATGGCTCCAGTTCCTTAGTGACTTAAATCAATACAGTCCACATCACAATGTCTTTGCCCATTTTGACCCTGTGTTTTGGAACATGATTTGCTTCCTCAATGTTTCTCTGTTCTTTGTGCATGTTCTGTAATAATAAAGAGTGTGGACTACGGATGATAACACTGCAGCTCCCCTGATCTTCTGTTGGCTCGCAGCCTTTGCAGAATGCCCTAACCTATTTTTAACAAGCCATCGGGGATGTATGCATTTTACATTATGACATTTTGATTTGGTGAAAGCCTCCTGCACTGGAAATGTAATCACATTTCTAGGAGGGGGATAAGATGTGGAAGCTGTCTGTATCATTTATTTATTCTTTCTTAAACAGTGCGATGTGTTCAACTTTAATTACCATTAAAGAAACCATTTAGTTCCCTTTTCTTTTACCTTTTGTTATTTTATACTGTGTATTTGCAGTAATTAAAATCCAAGTATCATTCAATGAAAAGTTCAGTCTCTTTTGAACCTTAAATAATTCACTTAATTGTATCTGCCTCTCTCATGCCCCATGACCAATATTCAAAGACAAATTTGAACTGACTTAACTGTGGATTTAGGGGCAAAAAACTATCTATGTTTCATTTCAGGCTCCAGTGGAGATGAAACAATGGATGAACATTTCCACACATCTCCTGAGTTCCTTTCACCTTTTCTTGCACAGAGGCATTTTTCTCTCACATTTAGCAGTTGAAATCCTCTTGGGTGAGAGAAACAATTATTTAGGAGAAAGCTGTGGGCAGTTTTTCTTTGCTTAGAGAGGTGTTAATTACCTCAGGTAGTTCAGGGGAGATTGTAGAATTTCTCCTTTCCACCAGTTTTATTGGCTTTTTAATTATAAATGAATGCACAGGTGGTACATTTGGGAGTTAAGAAAAAAGAAAAGAAAAAAAGAAAGCTTCATTTTCTGATACAAAAAAAACCCTACAGTGAGTCTCTCTCTCTCTCTCTCTCTCACATTCATACACTCAATGGGGTGCATGGTTAACATGGGAAACCAAATTAGTACTTAATTAATAGAATAACAAATATAGTCATCATTAAAATGAAAAAGCCTGCTGAGTTATTGTTGTATTTAGTTTTTGTATGAGGAAATGATCTTTCACTGCTTCGTGTTCCAGAAGACATCATGGCTTTAGTAGCAACAACATCTCCAAGATAAATAAATACAGCAGAATGAAGTACCACAGGTCACTTTTCGTCTCACTTTTGTTGGAGGTGAGTAGCTGAGAAAGCATGAGTAGGATGATTTGTCTCTGGAGACAAAGTCACTTGGGGAAAGATGAGGTTCTTCATCATCAGGGACCCACTTCGCTGGTGTTTCTCTCATTGCTGCCACACACTTCATCACATGGCTAAATAAAAAACCATTTCCATGTTTGCAAATTCATAAAAAGTCCACCTTGCATCTTCCTTTTTTTTTTTTTTTTAAATGGGTCAATGGCAACCTTCTAACTGCAGAAGTATGCAATCTGCATGCGATCTTTTTGAATATTCTTCTACCTAACCCAATTTTAGCACCTTGTCTTTAAAAATTTCCTCTTCAAATGCATTAATGCAGATAAGGTTTATCTATGAATAGGCACCAGGAAAAAATATTTATCTAAGACAAAGTTTATTAGATCAAATTTAAAAGTCTATCAGAAGCATAATTAAATAGCCAAAAATTCATATGAATATTGCCATAGAACAAATCCAAGGATTTTTTACTCACCCATAACAATGCAAAGAATAAGTAATGATAATAGCTTTCATGATTTATCATTGTGAAGCCAGAATACTGTTTCTGGCTGCTTTTTAAAGCTTTGAATTTCAAAGTATAATTACCTGATTCAAGAGCTTTAAATCTAAAACCTTCTTGGGCTATTAAGCAATGTTCCCTGACCCACATTTCATAATTAAGGGTTTGAACTATTTCATCTTTTTAAAAACATCTATTCAGGACAATGGTATGACAGAGAAAACAGTTCCTAGTTCTTATCATTTGAATTTGAGTCTTTGCAGGGAAAACATTGGAGAAACACTTGACAAGTGAGATCTTGCCATGTTTCTGGTAAAGACATAGATCGATGGATATACAGATGAATAAATCACAGGTTTAATCTTAATGCACTCAATCAAATACATTTTGATTCAAAATATTGTTATAAAAATAAGAATTAATAATAAGAATTACAATATTAGTAATATAATATTAGTGCATATCTATGGATGGGAAGACTGTAGAATTGAATTAGCCTATTGGATTAATAAAGTATCTGAATCTGAATAATAGTATAATTGTATAACTGCATTGTCTAACAATGGGACTTGAATGGTAGGTGCTCTACAAAATCTTAATCGAAAGTGTTGTTAGTTAACAAATAAAAACATTTCATTGTGGTAAAGCTTTACATACGTATGTACACAGACTTGTATTTAACATCTATGGATGGAGTCTCGGCTGTCAACTCTTTCTAAAAGTGAGTACGTTTTCTGGCATGGGAGAGTCTTTAGGACAGAGGATATGCAGTTTGTCTGTAACATGACAACTTATAAGACTTTAAGAGAGAGAAAAAAGAGAGCCTGGTATGGAAACTACAATATTCCAATCTGCTATAACTTGAAATGAGAAAAACCATCTTGTATCACTGATGTTCCACAACGATAAGTATAACAGGATGTTTCATTAATTAACATATTGAATGCTACAATTGTTGGCAGATTGCTGTGGAATCTGATACTGCATGACGTGCCGTTATTGGAAAGTCCCTTTCTGAAATGCCACACCTCACATATACACACTAAGAACATGCAGTAAACTTTACATGTATTATATTTAACAATCTAAAATCGTGGACACATTTGCATTAAGTAGCACAGGTGAGTAAAGCTGCACATGGTGTACAGAGCATCACTCCTTCTCTGTAGACTTGTTAAACCACAGAGGCTCTGGGATGATGGAGAGCAGGAGAGTGTGTAGGGGTATGATGGATCAGGATTACTTATTTGCCAGAGAAAAAAAAACACAATGAAAAAACTGTCCAGGTGCCTGGTGGCTCTGCTTTTAATGAACTTGAAACATGTTTTTAGATGAAAGTTTTCTGAACAGGTGGTGTCTCAGGTGGGATTGGCAGCGATGATATTCTTCTTTTTTCCTGTGAGACAGTCTTTGTGTTGTCCTTCCTACTGTTTCAGTGGAGTTCCAAATCCAGTTACTTGCACCGTAAAATGTGAGTCCTCTCATATATGTTGTCAATGTGCTTAGTATGGTACAAGTTGTATTATTCACAAGCGTTATTATTTTGCCTGAAAGGCATCTGATGCACGGATAGTGAAGCAGTCTGATGGCTCTGTGCCCAGCTGTGCTGTTTTGTGTTTGAAAGGTAATTGCAGATTTATTTTCCAACATACATTTTGAAAGTGGCTTCTTTGATAATAGTGCTGAATACAAATCAAAAAGCCTCCTGAAAGTATGTTTGTCTGCTAAAACCTCAGCATTCATTGGTGGTTTGGCAGAGCTTGGTGTTTTGACAAATCTTATTACAAATCAGTTGCTAATAAATGACAGATCTGACATAGTATAAGAATAGCAAACACTATCCACCCATGGAGATGTTTATGTTAAATCGATATGTTTACTGGATTTTATATCTGTCTAAACATGATAAGGTGTTGCATGTGAACCTGTATTTTATGCAAGAACATTTTTCCTTTGAAAGGCTGAAATACCCATGGTATGATCGCTTACCCACTGAGCAATTCATTATTTAGCTTTATTCAGTGGTGTGTAGCACACCTTTCCTCTTTTTATGGTTTGAGTTAAATAAATGGAGGAAATAAAATTACACATTTGTACCTTATCCCATCACTCAGGAAAACAAATATGAAAGGTGACACACATTGACCACAACGTGTCAACCTTGATAAAGGTTATGCTTCAATTTCTGTGCCAAATAAACAATGGCTTTCCATTAAAGAAGGCTTGGACTGTGGTTAACTGGGCCAGAGCACAGCAGGTCAAGACTGAAGGCTGATGAAGCCAAACCTGACAAATTTACTCTAAAATCATAAACTGTAAAAACATTTGTTTCACATGTCAACTAAGAAACAAGTCCTAATTATAATCTATGATTACTAATTAGGCTGTAATTAATTTGTCCTGAAGTTTTTTTCTGATACAGTTTTCTGTTTTTTTTCTTGTGTACCTGTTTTTCAGGTTTAACCTCCCAATATTATCCTCCAAGCTATTTCAGTTTGAGAGTATAACCACTCACACATCCTCAGTTCTCACAATTTGCTCCCATTGCTCCATAACACAAACATAAATAATGATGAAAGAGTTTGTCATACCTTTTAGATACATACACAGGCACATGCTAAAAGGAGAGATGGGCTAAACCTTTCCAGTATCCATTTTGCATTTTAGAAATACAGTGTTAACTGGTAGTAAAGAAACATGTGCAATAATTTAATCCTTTCCTTTTTTCCCCTCTATATACTCTTCTCTTTCCTCAACTAATGTCATTTATGCTTCCACCCTTTCTGCATGATGTTTATAAGTTCATTTCATAGAGGGTCATTGCTAATTACAAATTGATTGGAGCTTGGAAACATGCTGCTTTCACAGTTAATAACCCAGCTGCATTTTAATCAGTTCAATACACCTCAGGAGAGATGAATGTTATCACCCCGGGGCATGAAGGCAAGTTAGTTGCTCATCATCTCTCCTTCCCTCATTCTTAAAAAAAAAAAAAAAAAAAAAATAACATCAAAAGTTGCATCACTGCAGATTCTCCTAGAACCAGTTGAGGTTTGTCTGAAATATATCTGTGAGTGCAGTCAGGTCGAATACTTTCATGGGAATGAAAGGAAAACCAAGTTTCTGAAGGTGTGTACATAATAAAAATGTAATAAAAATTTGTTTGCATAAATTTCAAAAATGTAGATTAAAAAGACAAAAATGGTGTTTATGTCTGGGACTGATGCTTAGTAAATATTAGCAGCTCAGAAATGTAGTCTAGGCCAGTCTTTGAGCCATCCCAGATGCCTTGACATTTGCAAGCATGTTTTAAAATTATTGGCTCTACAGCTTGTAGAGGGAGCATTGTGCCGTGGTCTAATGGAGGTGAGTTACATCCTGCTCGCTTATCTAGGACTAGCAAGCAAGCTAGTAGATAAGAGCTGCTTATACTAGGTAGTAAATACTTAACTGATAAGGTTAATTGGGATGCTGCATTTTATTTATTAGTTATAATTCCATCTGTAAGTGCTTGCTAAACAGTCATTTACTAACCTATAAAATTCACAACAGGACATAAACAGAAGAACATTAAAGTCTTTTGCAAAACAAGACACGCTTGTGTTAACAGATGAGTTTCATTTAATCACGGGGGTTGATGTGAATGGTAGTTTAATTTAATCACTGATAATGTTGCCCTTGCCCTTTTAAGTCCTTGGTATTAGCTAAATGAATTACACTAGTTTTTATAACAATTAAGGCAATATTCCTGCTATGTTGTAGGAGAACAGGGCAGCAGGACTGGCATCATGTTCAGTCTGTCTAGCTGTGTGATTATATTAAATACAATGAGTTATATCAGGACTTCAACATTTTAGGGTGTTTGTGGAAGACTGACATATTTAGAACATAATCACTTAATGACTCCTTTATTCGACACAGCTTAAGAATTTTTTTATTTGGCTTAAACACCAGTGCTTTTTTTCTCTAAAGAAAGCAGAAAAAAACAACAACAAAAAAACAGTAATTGATGCAACCGAGGGCTTTCACTGTAGCCGTGATGGAAAGTGTCATGTCTTCTGGTAGCTGTGTTAACTTTCAGACAGTGGCTTATAGTTCTTGACAACATAAATGACTATGTAAATAACAACTCTCTCCTCCAACTACTTTTAAAATGTTTGCTCTGCCTCTGGCAAGGTATGACAAGCAATGAAATAAACAATATCCAATGTGCATGAAGAGAGGGAACCAGTGAATGATGCAGGACTGAGCACACAATCATGTTGTGATCAAAGCCTTTCCACAGTCTGTTCACGATTTGCAGAACAGACCATGCTTGTTGCCCACATTTCTCAAGCCATTCTCTCCTCCATAATTTATACTCCATCCTCTTCTTCCATTTTTCTGCACAGACAAGCATACAAACAATTTGAATGCAAGTCTACCTTGTACACAGTTCAGATGAAAAGAAACAACTGTTTCTGCTGTGTGTTTTTCAGCATTCAACTTTTTCCCCCCAGATTTATTTTTTTGAACTTTTTTTGCATATTACATTTGAGTCATTAGTGTTGGCACCACTACATAATTAATACAAGCTCTGTAATTTGTGTTTGTTTTTTATTTCTGTGAATTTTCATCCAATTAATCCAATTATGGATTAATGTCTTATTAATGGAAATAAGAGCTAATTATTTTTTCATTAATTATTTTTCTAATTCATTATTAATTAAGTGAACATTACCAAAACAAATCTTCTCAATTTCACTTTAACAGGGCTATGCTTTTATTTTATTTTATTCAAATCATTATCTCCATGCAAGCACAGTTGAACTCGACACCCTATAAAACATTATTCTTGTTAAGTTCTGTGCTTAAGAAAAAATGTAGCTATAAGTAAAGTTGTACAAGAAATGTGACAAAAATATGAGCTTAAAGCTTGCAAAACCCATGTATACTGTAAATCCAATACTGTGCAATAGTCTTAGATACTCTATTTTAATAGATATTTATTTTATGACTTGGGTCAAGACTTTTTCCAATAACAAATAGTACCTTTCCAACCAAAAATTAACAAAATTGCATTGGCAGTAAAATAATGTCCAACATTTTAAATAAATATACCAACTTTTACACTAAAAACATAATGAAGTCTGCTAAGCTTGCATGCAAAGCAAAGAAGCAAGTATGACAATTAAAATGAGCAGAACTGTGGCTGATTCTCCAAGATGCTCAGTAAAACTTAACAGCTAATTTAATTATAAATCTGCAGAAAACTCCCAATCAGATTTAATTGCATATCTTTTATTGGAAGAAAGAGTTTATTTCTGAAGTAAATGCATATTTTTGTCATTGTTGTAGCTTTCATGTATATCAGGTAAGTTGTATTCCTTTTAGACATTTCTTGGTGTTGGTTTGATGCTTTAATTTGTTTTTTATATTCTAAAAATAAAGAGAACAGTATGAACTCATGGCTGTAGTCCAAAGAAAAACAACCTTTTAAATTGCCATTACTTGCTTGGCTAGAATGTCTCATCCATTTTTACTTTCAAGCTTTCTGTATCCTTCTGTCATGCCAAAGGTCAACCCCAATGAGGACCATTCAGCAAATGCAAACATAATAATTTTGAGCCTTACAAACAGAATAGGCTGAATGCGCATTCACTGTCAACCATTATTGATTGAATTGGTGCTGAAAGAAAGACTTGATGAACAAGAACAAAATAACTGTCTAATCCCTGCTTTGCTGGATTATGTGAAAAGACATTATGTGTCAAACGAAATGCAAAATTTGCTCAAATATCATCTTGTCAAAATGGTCATTGACTAGAATTGTCCATTACTATTCATGTCTGAACAGAGAGCTGAGCTTTAGTATGGTCACGTGTCTCTCACTGCCACTAGTGGGATAATTACCTATTTATTTTTTGCCCAGCCAACCTCTCTTTGTGTGTGTGTGTGTGTGTGAGGGAGAGAGAGAGAGAGAGAGAGAGAGAGAGAGAAAGCAAATATACCTTTTTCACAAAACCTGAAAAGCATCACAAGATAAGAAAAACTCTGTGTCAGTGGCAAGGGATGTTAAGAACATAATTAAGTGCTAAATGAAGAACATCAGCAGAGACAAACTGTACCCATTTCCAGTCCCTGTCACAAAGGCACACTGTAGGCACACTGAAGCTACCCTGAAAAAAAGGAATATGTGGTCAGTCAGATTTAAGAAAAATATTACATATACGTGTAGTTTGTATAAAAAATATTCTGTTTGTTAACAACACATGTTTTTGTTCTTTATGCTAAGCTTAGTTTGAACAAGTGTCTAATTACTAGATTGAATGCTGTGGAATAAGCATGATCAATTCATGTAGTTTTAACATAAACCAGTTACATCGTAAAATCTCACGAAGATGTTGGAGCAGATTAGAACTCTATCTATTGTATTAAATTCCATAATTAAAACATGCATGGTAGAATAGAGCAGTGGTAATGTGTCTGTTGCAAAACACCAGAGTTGTGCATTAGATTCTTACTTCAGGTGTGAGTTCAGGGTTTGACTTTATTCAGGGCTTAATGGGTATTGTTACAAAGCAGCTATATGGAAATCCAGAAAAATAGAAAATAAATGAAAAGATAAAAAATAAAAATGTAAAAGTTATCCCTAATGAGCAAGCCAGATGCAACAGTGGCAAAGAAAAACTCCATGAGAAGATGAGGATGAAAACTTGAGAGTAAGCAGACTCAAAAGACACCAGATTACAAATTATTTCTCTTCTATAACTGTGTATTATGGATATAAAACTATGCTCTAATTGCATTAACATGAACTCGTATATAAGATTTACTGTGCAGTTATATTTAAGTCTATTGTATCAACTTGATGTTATTAGCAGTTATCTTTTGGAGACTTGATGGAAATAGTTATAGTTATAGTGATATTAACAGCAGTTCTATTAGCTAAGGTCTAAAGTGAGGATTGGGTCATGCTCTTAAAAAATGAGAAGGTTAAAGTGTTTTTGCTTTGTCTCTCTGCAGGAATAAGGGGCAGATTTTGGATTAAGACCTTTAGGGGTACTAAGCTCTTAATAAATATGACGTTCAAACATGCAAAGCCCTAGCTGTTTGTTGATTGATTACTGCTAATTTCCCAAAAGTAAAACAAAAGGTGTTCTCTAAAACTAGAAAAAAAATATAACATGGTTTAATAAGTATTGAATATACATTTTCTAAGCTTTTATAATTTAACTAAAGAAAAAAAAAGAAAAAAGAAAACTTTTACTTTTATTCAGTCTCAATATTCTTTCTATATTGTTCTAGCTGTTAATTACCAGTGAAGATATTTGTCTCTCTGTAAGCTACTGTTATTAATGGAAGTAGCGAATGTTAGCTCGCTAGCAAGCCAGTCTCACGGTTATATCAGAGAACATACAGCTACTGGAATAATTTTATCTTTGTCTGCATCAGCTGCTGTTTAGGGACACTGGACACCATGGGCTTCCAATCTTGATCCCCCCTAAAAAGGGTCGAAATCCACTTATGATGGGACGCCTTAAAGGTTTTCATTTTAAACTATTTCCTCCCAGGTTGGTCATTTGCCAATTCGCACTCACATAACAGCTACCGACTGTGAAGTCTAACAAGTATTCCTCTGAGACGTGTGAAACCAATTGCGAAGGCTAACACGTGCTTCCTCCAAGACATGTGAAACCAGTCACTTCATCTTTTCCACTTGCTGCTCATGCAGCATTACAGGGCATCATAACACACTTCGAGGAAAGTGTTATTTGCCCTCTTCTGCATACTTGAGCTCACAGATGCTCATAATTGATCACTGTCACTCTGAATTACACAGTAATGGCATCTCACACACAAAGAATAGCAAATGTTGCACACTTAAACTCCCAGCTATAGACAGCTGTAGTATCATCATGATTCTCAACATCTCCTCAAAACATTTTTCTGGTGTGTCACTTGGGACTGTGTTTAAAGAGTTAATGTAAAGTATCCTTATTAAAGCTAGAACTATTCACTGTGCAAAAAAGTGTTTTTTTCTAAGAACATATTAAATTGGTAGGAGGCTCTGACTCCTCAATACCCCCACCCCCAGATTTGCTGAATGGTGGCTTTTAATTTTAATCAAAGGCTCAGTCATCACTCATTAGCTGGGGATCTAAGAACAAGCGTGTCCTCTGGCCTTTGGCCTTTGCTCCTTCCTTCAGGATTGAGACCCGAAGTCTCCTCCACAGGATGATGGCCGGCGGTGATTACATTCTGGAAATCTTTTTTTCAGTCTGTAGCCAGACTGCTCATCCATGACCAATCGATGGGAAAGGACACATAGACAGTGTGTGTGTGTGTGTGTGCATAAGTGCATATCAGAGAAGACCACTAGATTAATTTCTAATTCAGTCCATACACCCAGGCTCCTCTCTTCTTTTCTTGTGCTGCTGCCTTGATTACTGCGCAGAGAGAAGCAGGACTAAGCAATAGGGCTTTGTTACTCCAGTCTGTGCAGAAGTGTGCTCCAATAACAGTCTGTTCTGACTCAAGAGCTTCACTACAAACAACATAGTGAAGATCCAGTTATAGGGCTCCAGTACTGGGAAAGCTGTTCATTTCAGCTAAGAGCCTATATGTGTATGTTCATGTCTGCTTTCATTACATCTCAGTGCATTGTCCTCCAGAGAAAGAGGAAACAAGCTTTTGTAGTCACGCTTTGTGATCCAGTATTGCACAGCTGGTCATCAGAACACAGACAAACCTATCTCATAATTTTCAGGATTAGTATTTCATTTTCCAAAAAGCTTTGAATCCTGTATACAGGACACACTGTGAAATTTGTATGTTATAACAGGAAATTATGTTTTCAAGTAGATTACATCATGTATTTTCACTGTTATTGTTAGCTGAAGTAGAACACAAAACTAGCCTTAAAGTAACCAGCTGTAATCTTCTGCTGTCACTGTTATAACCTCTGGGGTTTGTTTACCAAACCAAATTGTGCAATTATTATTGCTGAATGTTATTATTATTTTTTACCATGTGTTCTTTGCATTGATCAACACATGCATCAAAAGCTTTATCCTGCTCATGGTTGTGGTGAATCTGAATCATGTCCTAACACTAGGTGCTACATGGGAATACACCTAGGATGTGATGCCAGTGATCCATGGAGATTAGCACAACAATGGGCAATTTAGTGTAATCAATCTGAACTATGTAACAAGCCATCTTTAATACTACTACTACACTAAAGTTATTCATTCATTTATCTTCTATAACTGCTTAATCTTACTGACAACCAATCTGGTACCTTGCCCGTTGGGTATGAAAAGGGAATTGACCCTGGTGAAGACACCAGTCCATTGCAAAATAAAACCAAAACAAAACAATATATACACATTCATTCAAATCTTGGGGAAATTTTAGTTGAGCCGGTCCTCCTACCAGCAAGTTTTTGGGAGTTGGGAGGAGCTGGAGAACCCAGAGGAAATCCACACGGACACAAGTAGGACCACAAAACATCCACACAGACAGTAACCGAAATTGGAGAAACTGGAGACCCTGGAGGAGTGGGATGGCAATGCTATGCTACTACATTTAATAATAACTATTATAACTATAATAACTACTGTCATTTCCTTACACTATACATATACCTGATCATACCAGGTAATCATATGGTTGGTTTAATAACAATATTAGTAACATGATGCATAAGACTGCAAGTGGGCTGATGTGTCAAATGTACAAAATTAATGAAATATGAAGATTTTGATTTAATGACTATGCTGGTGATAAGATAATTAAAGTGAAATTTCAGCTGCTATAGCTGCCAGTTGACTGGTGCCTTCCATTCAATCTTCCAGAAAACAGCAGGCAAAATGAAACCAAGCAATACCCACAACACATTATGCAGCTTCATGGCTCTACACAATAGTCTGTCAGTGCTGCCTTAAGGCAGCTGAATAACAATGTTCTCGTGTTAGCTAGTTGAGATCAGGAATACCTGATTCCGGTCCTGAAGGAGCAGAGTTCTGCACAGTTTCATGATTTTTCCACCCATGATTCATCGAACTGGTTAATGATTTAAGGTTTAATGTGTCAGAGAGCAGAGAAATCATAAAACTGCACTGGACTTCATGTTTATTTATATTAGACTGCTTTGGTTTCAGCAAAACAGGACTAATATCACTCCAGATGTCTGAAAAAGATTTGGCTTCATTTTCACAATATCGTAGTATATTTGCTCCTAGATGTGGAAAGACACAACTCTAGGTCTTGTTTAAATCCAGAATGTGCACAAGAGGATTTTGCATCAAGACTAGGCTTAACAAGGTCATATGTTATGTCTTTGTTCGGTTATTAATATCATGTGGTCATTAATTAATATATTTAAGCCACAAGATAAATTTTTTTAGATTTATTTGTTGGCCACGATATGTTACTTAAAATAAATGAGATATAGAGAAATCATCTGACTTTGGCCACAGAAACCTAAGCATGGATATGACTGACATTACACATTATTTTAATCTTGGAAATACATACAAAGATCACTTGCAGCATAAGATTTATTATACAAAGGGCCAAAGAGTTGTAGACATTTGACCGTCCACCCACATGTGGTTCTTCCCAAACATGAAAGCAAACAAATGTATAGAATGTCTTTGTATGCTGTAGCATTGCAGCTGTCCATTTTCTGAAAAAAAAAAGAAATCAAACCTGTTCCAACATGACAATGCCCCTGTGCATAAAGTGAGGTCCATGTAGACATGGTTTGTGAAGGTTCGCCTCAACAGAGCCCTAATCTCAACTCCTTCTGAACACCTCTGGGATGAATTGAAACACTGTCTGCAACACAGGAATCCTCTTCTGACAGCAGTGCCTGACCTCATTAATGCTCTTGTGGCTGAATGAGCAAATCCTAACAACCACACTTCAAAAATCTAATGGATTTCCCAGTATAGTGGAAGTAATTATAACAGTGAAGAGGGACTAAATATGGAATGGGACCCACAAACAATGCATATGGGTGTGATGGTCAGGTGTCCACAAACTTTTGGCCATGTAGTGTACCAGTAGCCTGTCAACTTAGACAAATTCTTGAAGTGAATAGAGTTTTTCATGTGTTTAGTAGCCAGATATAAATTATGGCATGGCCACAGTATATTACACAATATAACACAAGACATACATAACACAAGAAGTCAGAAGACTTTTAAGAAGCCTTGTTTGGAACAATAATCTTCTGTGAATTTCAGATTAAATTTATCTGCAAAAAGAAAGAACATTCCTGTTGAATTTAATTATTCATTTTTATACTGAAAAATGTATATTTCATCCCAATCGTAGAGGAGAAAATATGGAGATGAGACTGGTGAATATGATCCTAATCACTCAGAAGCCAGTAAGGCAGTGAACTGCACATTAAACATTGATGGAATCAAATGTATGCAAACACTTTACTTGTACGCTGTACTTGTACACAATTTCCACAGCATACTGATGAGGCAGACTACCTTCATTATGTTTCTGCAGAAATGACCACAAAGGTCATTTTCTCATGAATATTACAGAGCTATATCACTAATGTTTTCAACAGTAACATCTTACTTTATATGAATGTATTGGAGATTTTCAAATATCACAGTGTCGGCTTTTTTAATTTCTAAAAGCCTATTTTTTTTTTCCTTTTCATCATGTCTACGAAGCAACAGGTTCATTTGGTTTTGTATCACAGGGTTATTAATGTGAATTGAATTTAAATGTTAAATTCCTGATTCTGTAGTTTCTCTAGATGGCAGTATTAAGTCAAACATTTCTCGGAGAACCTGAATGCATGGTACAATTCACTGAAAAGTCTCTGAGTGTATGCTGAAGCATGTGCATGTGTGTGGGAGTGTGTCTGTGTGAAACACATTGATGTGTCACCTTGATTTTTTATTTATTTTTTTAAGTAAGACCAGCTGGCTTGGGAAATGTTGTCACTCACTGCATATTGAAAAAGTGACACTGTCGTAACATGTCATAGCTAAAACCACACAGGTAGTTAAGACTAAAGACTTCAGGGTATATTAAAATCTCTGTTCTCAATTTGTAAGAATTTGACATGCACGTTGATCTCCTGGAGCATGTCAATATTTACTTAGAGTAATAATCAGGCAGGCACCTGTGACGACAAAATATGACAAGCACCTGGTTACTGAATTTCTTGATAAATAGGTTTGCCAGCACTTTTCATCAGCTGTAAAATTGTGAAATATGCAGCTCATGCAGCTCCTGCGGTAGTGCAGGCACAATAGTATGGTTTCATTTATCACATGTGTGACAGTGAATCCAAACTCTTATATCACCTTGTTAATCCCTATAGAAGCACACACACACACACACACACACAGGGGTGGTGGACAGCAATGTCAACATGAACTAGTCAATCTCAAAGGATCTGCAGTTACAGGGCATATGGGGTAAAAGTGCAATTATTTTTCTTTTCAACCTGACTAAAGTGATTCATCTAACAAATAGCTATCATCTAAGCTCTTGATTAACAGTGTATCTCAGACCCTGGGGTGCATTATTTGCCCTTTTCCACTTAGTGGGAGTGCTACACTGAAATTCTGCATGCACTTCACTTAGAAACCCCACCAAAGCTCTCTTCTCATTTTGAATGCTGTTCCCCTGTAACAAGTGCAAAACCTGCTCTGCCAAAACAGAAATAATTATTGTGGGGAAGCACACATACTAAAGAATACAGCAATGGCACAAATATTCACTCGATGAGAAGTTAGCACATTTTCCATCTCTTACTATGTACAATTTGTCAGCCTCCTCTTCTTCATCCATTAGTGGGAGCGGACAACTGCTGACCTGATATTATTTGGGTGGTGGATAATTATCAGCATAGTATTGACACTGACATGGTAGGGTCACGGTAGTAAGTGTGTGTGGGACTAGTACAAGTGTATCAGACACATTACCTTAATATCAATCCTGGTATGAGAAACAGTCCATTAACAAAAATATCCAGGTTGCTTAACAACTGATACTGGAAAAGGGACAATAATATGACTGTAGCTGTGCAGCTGTGGTCTCTCATTGTACATTTACAAGTATTTATGGGGTTTAACATTCCTGGGAACTTTGCTGTACATCATAAAATAGTACAAGCACCCCCCCTACACACACACTCACCCTACACCCACACAAAATGCCACTACCATGTCAGTGTAACTGCTGAGATGCTGAGAATGATAAGTTGAGAATAATGCCTGGTACTGATGTTCTTATATCGGTCCATTTCCATTGAGGTGTGGGACTGACAAACTGTGCACAGTATCAACTAAGCCACAGTCAACACCTGTAACAGGCACATATATGTTGTACTTTCTGGTGAAAAAAATGAAAAAATGGCCAATACATGGTGTAATGACAATGTAGATACACCACGTAAAATGGCCACTGAGCATTTATTCACGTTACTTTTCCTAACAAAAAGAAAATGATTTTTTTTAATAAAAATTTTCCATAGTGATGATGGACAGAACATGTCATGTCTCAAGAAGAGAAAGGTGTGGTTGTATAAGTTCACTTGGCATGCAGACTAGAGGTGATGCTCTGCCTCTGTGATAACGCCAATCTAACACACCAGAAACTTGCAATGAGAAGGAGACTATATAAGCTTAAGTACACTACATGAGGAAGATTCAATTCACTGGCTAATAAAACATGCACAGAAGGTGGTGAAGAAAGCTGGGTGTGAAGTCAGTGGGGCAGCCCGGTGGCATGTTCACACATGTGCCGGTGGGCTTGTAGAAGTGTGGCAGAACCCAGAGGTTCAGTCTGAGCATCACTGCTATTGACAGGGCCAAAGACCTCCACTACAAGGGTAGAATAATTATTAGCACAAGGGCCTTGCATCATCAGATGTGCTTTTCTTTTTGTCTAGCTTAGATACTACTTAAACGCTAAAGGTTAACTGTCTAGAGTGAATGAAGTGCGAATGTATAGTGATACCTGACAGCTTATTTATACTTCTTACACAAGTATTTTCTGACATGATATTACACCACACAAAATGGTGTCTGATGAAGTCAAATGTACAAATAGAGAAAAGATTCTGTATTGAATGAATATATTGTAAGTCATATAATATTATGGCAGTGAGCTATGCAATTAGGCCACTTTGTGTCTATTTGTAGCTTTGTGTCAAAGGCACTGGCAGGCGGCAATAACCTATATAAAGTAGTTTGTGTCAAGGAAATGTAATTACTCTTTGAATTATGGGGAGGTTTTTTTTTCTTCTGCTGCAGTTCTAACAACACACTCAGCCTCATTTGCGCCAGCGAGTAAGACCGCACTGCTTTTAATTGCTGACCTTTAAGGAAAGTCCAATCATTTCTGGATACAACACTGACTGTGTGATGGACATTAGCACTCTATTACTATTAAATGTCCGAGCCACAACAAGACGTCTCCCTAAGACGTCTGTGAAGGCATTAGTGTAGTGAAATTACAGTTGAATCTCTGCAAAATGAAGGAAAAATAAAGCAATAAACTATGACCGATATGTATGCATACTATGAATTATAGGAGGAGCTCAAAGTGCAGCATGTTCTTTTACTATTGCTTTATATATCATAAAATGAGTGCAAAAAAGATAGCAATAGAAATATACAGAACAATGTAAGTGCAAGAGGAAGCATGTTTTCAAAGCAGAGCTCTGTTGCTAGCTCGGGGTGGAAAAATATAAAGAACAGTTGGTGGTTTCAGCCTGAAAGCCAGAGCTTTATAGAGGCTAGTACTGCAGATGCATAAGCTTCCCTGGAGCGTGTTGTGGGTTGTCCACTGTGTGGGCAGTCTTCAGTAGCCCTTGTGCTTTCAGTTCCAAAAACATGAACTTGACTTTGTGTCTTCCACATTTCATCTTATGGCCCTGTAGTCCCTGACCAGTAGCGATAAGGCACAGACAGTAAGCCATTAAAAACAATTTTATACTGTCAGCATGCCTCATCCACCATGTGGTGGGGTTCACATCTAACTCATCTAACACCTCAAATGCCGTATTATTGTTCACAAAGCATTTAATCAACAAAGTGAAAATGTATTTAAGGTAAGAGCATAATATTATCTTAGTGCATGGGGCACAGCACTGTAGAGGAGAACAGCTCCCTTTCCCGGAGGGTGCACTAGGGATAAGCAGCACTCATAAAGCCCTGATTAGCCTCTACAACCTGGAATCAGAATCAGGCCATGAGCTTTGGCGGCTTTGAGTTCCAAAACTTGCAGTGGCAATATTCTCAGAGGTTTGATAGTATATTATGCTCCCAGCTTGACTATTGTAGCATGTAGAGAATATTTACATAGACAACAAATAAAGAAAAGCAAACAAAGAAAAAAAAAGATCATAACAAATAAAAGTATCATGAATATAGGCAACTCTAACAAATATTTACTTTTATTTTATTATTTAGAAACAGTTATAAGATTATTAAACCTATTTTTAAGCCTAAATATTTGTAGATTCCTATCAAGCTTGAAATTGTCTAAATCTATTGACAGATTTTTTTTTTTTCAAGTGTTTATTTCTTGAAATAAGCTAAATAATTTGCCAGTAGAAACAGCCAATTCCTCAAGCTTGAAATTAATGTAAATATATCTCGAAATAGGCTTAATGGTCTTGTATTTGAGATATGATAATCTCATAATGAGAAATATTAACTGCTTTCCCTTTATTTAAGATATCTACACTTGTATTACATGTCCATATGCTGTCCAACATTTTCTACCACCCCACAGAGACTAGATCTTGAGGAAAGCTAGCTATGAACTTTAAGACATGAGCCAGACCGAGGAAAAAAAAAACAGAAAACAGAAGCTGTTAATATGTTATCACATGAACAAGACAAATGACCTGAGGCAATACATTGTTGTTTTTTAGAAAATTGTGAGGAAAATTACAAGGAGCATGCTAAGGCATTAACGCTATGAGAGTACCATTATAAAGATCTATGATGATTTATGCCATGAAGGCAAATACCCCCTAGAGTCCTAGACTCATTATGCAGTATGCTCAGGTTATTTTATATGTTTAATCCAACTAATCCACAGGGAAGATTTATCCTAAGATCACTTGACATCTGGGAATAACTTGATATCCAATGTTATGTGTGTCACTGACAGATATTCCCATCTCATTCTCTATTTATGGAAATGGATTTCATGATTCGCTCCCTACAATGATTCTGGATGAAATTTGTGGAGTTATATCTTCGCCATACTTCAGATGGTTTATACAAACCTACTGGGTAATAAAGGAAAAACCTTATTACCCTACTTATTTAACCCTGTGGATGTGTTTTGCTGGTCTACCCTTATCATTTATTTAGTGCTATAGATTGTTTGTCTATCAGTGAAAGTTACACACCGTTTTCTAGTCGTTTATAATAAACTCACAACTGTGTAGAAATGCCGATATTAAAAAAAAAGCCTAATCACAATCTACCAGTTGTTTTGAGCAGAAGCGTGGATTTGCACCTCACATAACAGCTGCTGATCAAAATGAATTGAGAAAGCAGGTCCATTCAACTCACCTGCAATTTGTAAAGCCTTGCTGAATTATGCAGAATTCCCAACAGCCATTTACTGATCACTATTCTTCCCAAACAACTAATCACTGAACACTGTTGTTCCCAATTAGCAATCACTAATCACCATCTTTTCAGATGACCAGTCACTGAACACTATGATTCCCAGCAACTAAACAGTGGACCCCATTGTTCCCAATTACCAATCACTGATCACCATTGTTTCACCAATGTTTCCAATGACCAATCACTAATTATCTTTCTTCCCGATGACCAATCACTGAACTTTGTTTACAACAACCAATAGCTCATAATTATTTGTATCATTGGGGCAATTATTTGATCTTCAAATTAAACTCTCTTTCTGGCTATTTTTTCAAGTAACAAAGGTGAGTTGTTCCCTCTGTAACCATTTTCCACCACCACTGCTGCTTCTTGTCTGTGCAAGGGGAAATTCATTTTGTAAATATGAAAATGCTTTCTACTGCCATCAACAAAGACTTCTTCATTCTTTAAGATGTAATGTCAAGTGCATTAAGCTGTACTGGTGTGGTTTGTTGGGCTGTAAAGTGCAAGATCTTAATTTATAATAAAGAGCTTTGCTTTCAGTTTGAGTCCAACCGTCAGTATGAAATAAAATTAAATCTCCATCGCTCGTTGCAGATCGTATTAAAATGGGGCTCTGTTTAGTTGTGCTATTCACTGCATCACTGTCACCGAGCACAGAGTCGGGGTTTGTTGTGTGCTTTTTCCATGCTTCTGTCTCGAGAGGCCACATCACTACAGCCGCTTGTGTCGCCGCAGTCTAATCTGTCTGTGAGTGTAATTCTTTGCCCAATCACTACCTTTCCGTCTCTCTCTCTCTCTCTCTCTCTCTGGTGTCGCGCGCGTTCTCGTGCAGTGCGCGCAGAGTCTAAGCGCGAGGAGTGTGTGAGTGTGTGAGGAAGGGCACGTTATACAGCGTTAAACACACGCACACACACACCACAAAAATTTTGCTCATCGCCTACAACCGGAGGGCTGCACTCGGACTTCAGTGGCGGTGAAGTGCGGCGGCGTTAGCCCTCACTCGGCCACCATGTCCCAGATGCTGCTCGCCGCTCTGCTCCTGTGCGGACTCGGGGATGTATTCTCACACGGCCACACGCCGAGAACAGCCGCTGCTGAGGGAGGTAAGACCGCAAGGCAAAGGGAGCGGTGTGTGTGTGTCTGGGTGCGTATGTGTGTGTGTGTGTGTTACGCACTATGATAAAAACTTAGACTGCCTCTTATGCGTGCCAACTACGCACTGGAGGCTAACAGGTTACCTGAGATGCTGCGATGCTGCAGTTTTTTTTTTTTTTTTGGATTAACTGTTTTAATCCCAGACTTTATCGATGCAGGATAAATAGTTGTATTTTATTTTAACCTGAATTAAAATAAAGGGAAAAAACTGTGAAACATGGATACTACAGTTCTGCGCGCAGATAACAGTAAGGACTCTCCGGTGGTTGCACTGCCAAAATCCCGGTGATGAATTTGCGCCTAGTGCTGAAGTCATTCTCACAGTGCTTATTTAGCTTCAGTCGGATTTCTATGTACGCATTGTAGAAATTGTGTGTATGAGGTTATTTGAACAGAAAACAGCAGGTTTGATCTGCGGAGCCTGAAGCCAAGCGCGAGCTCACACTGGGTTTTGGGCTGCCTGCGTCTCAGTGTGTGTGTGTGTGTGTGTGTGTGTAACAGCATGGCACATAAGTTTAAGGGCATGAATAGTCTTGTGCTAATTTTGAGGAAATATAGTCCTCTATCTGACAAATCATGCCGTAAGTTATGCTTTGGGTGATCAGAGTTGTCAGATTATTATATCTGACATCATTTGTCATCTAAAATCACCTTTGCAGACCCGGGAGCAGTCAGTGTCTATTACCTCGTTTAGTGATCGCCGAGCCTGCTCTCAACTTGTACCACTGGTCGTCTAGATTAACATCATTCGTCTTGGTCACTAAATCACTAACGATGCAGTAGTAATCACTGCACTGAAATTTGTTTTACAGTGCTCAGCAACAGCAAATAGCACACCATTATTCACTAACCTGATTATCTAAATACATGGAGTCCATGCAAAAAAAAGCCTGTATTGCACCTGTGTTTGCCTTGTATTTTAATGCCCAGTAGCTGCAGTTACTATACCCTCTTTGTAGATTATTAGCTAAAACACCAGTTAAGTGTAATTTAGCTTAATAAAAATCGACTTAATCAGCATGTATTCAAGAGAAAATTTGACATTTCTAAAAGCTGCATATTCATCATATCAGATGAACACCAAATGATTCATCAAATCAGATTAAAATGTCAGAAAACTCTCTTTAGAGATTAGCTGAATGGTCTACTTCTGAGATATCAAAAGTTTTACAACCTTTTTAAAGGCTCCCAGTTATTATCCTCCTGCACTCACATATCTGTGTTTTAAAAAACTATAATGTGGGTTGTCAGTGTCACCTCAGCTTCTTAGTAGTTACTGAGAGTTTTTGGTGAAAAAACACATTATCCATTTACCACAACCAGCCTCAGCCTTTTATGGACCATAATCAGATTGTAATTTGAGTTGTCTTTTCTTCACATTAGTTCACTATCACTGATAGAATGCATCACTGACAGTGTTATATGTGCCAAACCTAAAATGCAAGGCTTTTAAAACTGCTCAAAAGTACATTATTAGATTGTTTATTGAAAGATGACACTAGATGGCGTACTAAAGGTGTGGCAGTGAAAGGAAAAAAAATACATAGGGGTCTCAGTACAATGTTTTTCTGGTAACCATAGCGTGAAAGAGAGAGACAGAGATAGAGAGATGGATAGATAGATGTGTGTGTGTGTGTGTGTGTGTGTGGGGACTGAAGTAACTCCATTTATACAAATACATTTGCAGTAATAATTAATAGTTTTTAGGGTTTTTATACAGAAATCATGTTTGTTTTCCTGCACTGATTTTTACAATATCAATGACAGTTAGCTAGGTATCTCAGCTACTCATGGTTAGCTGTCTATAATAGCTGTCGGCATCCATCATCTCTGGCCTCACAAAGCTTGCCAGCTCGGTTGACTATCTGTAATCTTACATTCACACTAGCAAACAGCAGAGCAACAAGGGACTATTCACTTTACGTGAGCGACACACAGTCATGATTTCAGCAACCAGTGACTGCATGACAAGTGACATTCAAATCAATATATTTTTTCAATTCTATCCAAAACAGGTATAATATGGTAAAGTGACAAATGCACATGGTTGACTTAAATGATACTTTGGTCTAATCCTATGGTTCAGTGTCTTAATTCTGGTTATGGTTCAAGTCTCAATTTTGAATGCACAACTTTACTTGCAGCTAATTCTCATTTACCTTTTTATGCAAAAAAAAAGAACAAGAACAAGAACAACAACAAAACATTATAACCATGGATTAATCCTATTTAGTTATATATGTGCTCTCATTAAAAGTATATAGAGACGTTACAAAAAAAAGAAAGAATTAACATAGGTTGTTAGAGCCTCTGTTAGCTTCCTTTGCCAATCTGCCATTGGGGTTATTACTAAGCCAACATATAACATGTAATCAATCTATTTTCCTATGAATAGGGCTTTATCCAATTTAACTACTATCAACTAACAATCAACTAACTTGATTGACTAACCGCTGCTAGCTTACCACAGCAGTACCAAATGACCATATTGTCATGAACAATAGAATAAAATAAAGCTATGCTGAAATAAAGAATTGTTCCTTTTCTTCCTGAGTCTTTTTGTCCCCACTTCAGAAGGCTTTAGGCCGTTAACTGAAATCTCACGCAGTGCTAGCATTCTCTCAGTGCTGCTATTAGAAATCCTATGTGAATTAATTTTAAAACCCCTTATCAAATATATTTTTTTTAAATTGGAAACTTGTGGTGCAATCAAATGTATTTGATTTTATACTACCACTACTTATTATTATTATTATTATTACATGTTATTATTATTATTAGTAGTAGTAGGCGTATTAGTATTATCAATGGTAGCAGTTGTAGCATTAGCAGTTGTAGCATCAGCTGGCTTAGTTCACTTATTTATATCGTCAGTCCTGTATTTAGTTCAGTCTTAATAAATATTTGCCATTGAAGGCAGTAGTTAAGACTGGCCTGCTCTGATGGGTAGACATGGCTATTGAGCTTACACAAACCACAGCATCATTTTATCTGTTCTACTTTTTCTGTTCTTTATCTTGGTGTCACATGAGATATTGATCAGCTATAACAGACATCTCAAGGTTGCAGGAAACATATGCTCTATAAAGAGTACATGCCACAGCCCAAGAGGCAGTTTAAACACAATCATTTTATAAATGAAATTAGGTGGATGGACCCCAGAGCCTAATTAACCAAGATTATATTGAAGCATGCTGTGTTAGATTATTGTTCAAGTGTGAGTTATATGTGGTATTGGAGCCAAGTCAGTAAAAGCATAGACCACCTTTTATGCGAAGGGAATGATACCAGTGTTGTGTTATTGACTTTGCAGTGGATCACAGGGTATTCTTACACAATGTATGTGTCTTTTTTATCCTATACAGTTGCATTTTCCACTGGGGGGAATGGCTTCAGCATCAGTTTGAGAGAAAAGACGGTCAGCTAATGCATCCTTTGATGTGGTTAACGGTTAGAATTGTGCCTTTTTGAACTATCAGCCATAGACATTACTCCCAAACACAGAAGAACTTCCAGGCTAATATACATCATAGAAGAAAAAAAAAACTAGTAAGGAATGTTCCCCTCCTGTGAGTGAAAATGAAGAAGCTATATAACCTGAATCCCAGCTTTCGAGCATATCTCTGCACAGCTGGAGGTAACCTCTGGTTCAGGGAAGTTCCTTTAAAACTTGAAGCCTTCTTGAAAATCTCCCAAAATAGTGACATCTAATATCATGCATTTTTCAAAATCAGAAAGTACTTTTGGTGAGCATCCCAGGGTAGAATTCTCACATTTGTCAGTTGTTTAAAAAAACAGATGCAGTCAACTCCAGAATTATTGGCACCATTCAAGAGAATGGGAAAACATGAGAATAATAATAATAATAAAAAACTTAAGTATTAATATTATCATAAACTGTTGGAGAACCTAATTTGTTTTCATTATATTAAGAACTGATTGTTATAATACTACTACAAATACTATTACTACTACTACTACTACTACTACTACTACTACTACTAATAATAATAATAATAATGATAATAATAATAAAGGGTAACATGGTGACAGATTGGGTAGACTTGCTGCCTTATAGCTCCAGGGTCCCTGAAATAATCTGGAGCTTGGGTTACTGTCTGTGCAGAGATGATTTCTTCCATTATCCACATTTCCTCTGGGTTCTCTGGTTTACTCTCACCTTCCAAAAACATTGCAGTAGGTGGGATGGGTACACTAAATTGCCCTATATGTATAAGTAAGTGTGTGAATGTATGTTTGCACAGGGCTCACCAATTACCTTTGTGTCCAGGCCAGTATCAGTGGTTATTCCAGCCTTACACCCAGTGTTCCAGGGATAGGCTTCAGATCCACCATAACCCTGAAAAGGTTAAACTTCTTACTCAAAATAATTGGGTTGATTAATAATACCAGAGATCTAAGGCCAATTAAAATATACCCAAAGAGGAAACCAGGTCTGCATGTGCAATCCTGACAATATAAAGTAGTCTAAAATGTTTAGCATTTTAAGAGGTGCAAGCTCCTCTACAAGCCAACCTTGATCAACATTACAAGAAAGGGCTTAATGCTATTATTCACTCCAGAGGAGGCTTTGCCAAAATATTTATTTTTTTGATTGTTAATATGCTTGAAATGAGTGATTTTCACAAATAAATGTTTAAAACTAAACTATGTCAGTAAGTTTAAACGTCAGGTCAACAAAGTTTATATCACTCATTGGTTGAATTTATTACATTTTATTTCACCTTCTTGAATGGTGGCAGTAATTCTGGAGTTAACCAATTCTTTTTATGCCATTTTGATTCATAGTCTGAAATGTTTTATGTATAGATGTGCTGCATTATTATTTCTGCTTATTTGCAGTCCATACAATGACAGTAGTGCTGTTTCAGAGTTTTATGCCTTTCACATCCAAATAAATGGCCCTGGGGTATGAGCCATCACTAGCACTAAGAAAAAGAAAAACATTTTGGATGACCTGTCAGCCCTAATACATCTGAGCCTCTTAAATCTAGGATTCACTGTGACATGTGTAGCAGCATATATGTTGAATGTTTTCAGAAAACAATTTTTCACGAACAGTGAAAAAGGCCAGCCAGAGTATACTGTATGCATGCTGTGGAGAACTGCACCAGGCCCTTCACACATTTATTTAACATGTGTCTCCATTTCTATTGTTTTCATTGTTGTTCTATTGGTCTAAAGTTTAAGTGCCTTGACTTTTAGGTTAGTTAAGGCCAGAGTTTTGGAACTGTCCCTGTAAAACCCACCCGTCTGCTGTAGGCCTGTGACGTCATACAGCGTCAGTGTTTTATGGTTATTTAATGAAAGAATCTACTGAGTAATCTAATTGGGATGAGGAACGTGTTCAGATATGTTCTGGCTCAGGTAGGGCAGTAATGGCTCAACTGCTTAAGGCTCTGGGTGGAGGTTTAAGCCCCAGCACTCCCAAGCTGCTTCTGTTGGGCCCTTGAGGAAGGCCCTAAACCCTCTCAGCTTCAGGGGTGCTGTATCACTGCTACCCTGCAAAGAAAAACAATCCACCTTTTATGTGCTGTAATATGTGTGTGGCAATAATAACATCTTCTTCCTCTTATCATATGCCACAAGACGTTCAGTCATGGAACAGCAATCGCACATAGCTGAAAATCAATGTGCTGACATTTGGTGAGATGCCTCCGATGCTCACCTTGCCCATATGTCAATAGTCAATATTGGAGCAAATATATTTGAATGTGTTGCTTTTTGCAAAATGAGCCTGCACTCTCAGATAGCATGTTATCAATTAGATGTTATTAATTGAATGTGGATGACTTTGCAAAGTTAAGGTACACTTAACACTTAGGTTTGGCATAAGGCATGGATTGGTATTGGGAAGTTTCAGGAAATATTTTTGCATATTAAATCTACTTATCTAGTTACTTTTTTCTGTTTTTTTTTTTTTAATTTTTATTTTTATTATTTTCCTATGATCCATCCACAGATTCCGAAAATACCTGCTGAAGTGCATGAGTCGAAGCAATACAGTTATTGAGGTCTGTTAATTTAATGCACTACGCTAAGTTGTTTTTAGTCTTACCTAAAATAACAAGTACAATCAAAATCCTTTCCCCCTTAAGAATGGAATGAATATGGCTACCATTATTGCCTTTTTACATACTCCATGGAATAATATCTCATACATTCAGATATTCTGTAAGGATGTGAAAAGCTAAGCTGGGTTTCATTTTAATGATGTAATAAAAAAAAATATTTAACAGCACTGCTGAGAGATGTAACATTTAAGCAAAAAGTTTAAACATTGCTTAGTGCTACTTCGTGCTTTTTCATATATTCATACAATATATTCAATTCTAATGCCTTTCCAAAATCATGAATAAACTACTTTGTTATTAAAACACCTTTCCCTTTCGGATATTATATATTAAATGATCTAAACTGCACAGACTAATCTCAGTGATATCACGTCTCATGCCATGCCATAATGTTTCCAGTTGCAACAGAACTGTCATCTACCATGTGCTAGCTGGCTAGCAGCATGCAGTCTTAGGAAATATATTTAGTATGCACCGGACATTGACATATTTATATTGTTCATTTTAAAGACCTGAATCACCTACGATTTCAGATGAATGCAACTAAGTGCATATTCACACTTGACATGATGTAGTTTCAGTGACCTCTGGTAAAAATGTTATTGAAAGCAATCAGAGGAACATTTTGTAACATGGGTTATTTTGATGAAAGTGGCGAATCAAGCAGTGTTCAAGGCTGAATCCAAAACCTAACACTGGGTACTGAGTGTTCTGTCTAAATAGTAGACATTCTACGACATTCAATTTAATATTGAAGTATATGGTTTATGATGAAGCCCACATATTTGTTTTTTAGAATGTGAACTTTCTAAAACTGTTCATAAACTTGACTGTTACATTTAATTGATTAATTAAGCCTGTTTTTAACTTTAAATCACTCTTATAAATGAGGAGAAAGAATTAGCACTAAGCTAGTAGCTGAGAAGCTTCATAGTTAATTTGTATTCAAACATCATGATATATCATGAATTAGTGGTTAAGGTAATGTGTTAGATCATGCAGAGAGCGAGAAGCATCAGAGAAAAAATACAGACACAAACATCATTCCGCCATTTCGATTGACTATCATCACCAAAACTGAAGTTTCAATGAACACATACAGAGAAATGCATGAAACACAGGCACTTAGCCAACTAGCAGGACAGCGGTAGCTCACTAACTAAAACTGAGCAGAGGATTTTAACACAGATCAGTGGATGAAACACACCAAAGGCGAGCAGACACTTTGATCCATAACATCTTGCCCAATCTCAATCAGTTATAACGAGAAACATCAAACACAGTGTAAGTTATTACACAACATCACAATCGGGTAAAGATTGAGTCAAGTACTGCAAAAAGGTGAGGTGGATGTTTGTTATTCCCTTCATGTCAAGCTAATTAGATAACAAATAAAATGTTTTACCTGCTGAGTTGAAGCTAACTTGACATCTTGGATGCTTGTTTACTTAGCTTCCTGTGCCAGTACCAGCATTGGAAATAGCCAGACAGTCTTTTGTGCCTAAGGTTATAATGTAATGATGTATAACTTATCTGCGATGAAGTATGAAGTAAACACCCAACACTCCTGCCATATCATAGCCCTGGAAATAGTGTGAATGACTATAACAGGTTTGTAAGCAGCTAGGGAACACTATGTGTTAGATACATAGACAAAGAATTGGTACTGATTATTTAAAATGATTTTTCCTTTTTACCGTTTTATGTTAAACAAACAGAATAGCTATTGCAGGCTTTGTAATAACCAGGACAAAGGCAGAGAAAATCCAGAAAGGTTATGCTGAAGTAACTTGTGTGCCATGGGTATTATACTGGATAAGCAATATTGTATAATTAAACTAACAAAATGTGCTCGAATCAGAAGGTTAAACATAATGCAATACTGAGAATAATGATTACAGACACTTGTTATGGCTGATCAGAGCATGGAAATAAAGTGAGCATATTAATTTGACAGCTAAAGGATGAAGAACATAACCAAGGAGTAGTAACATGATTTGATAGATAGCATTTGCATTTTTATAACCGTTTTGCATATCTATCACACATGGCATGCCACAGAATGTGAATGAATGTCATTATATTTGTTCTAAATATCTGGACTGGGTTTCCTGATATTGACACACCTTAGACATTACTGTTAAATATTTAATATAAACACTAAATATTTAATAATTAAGTTTTTTCCTTTGTTAAGACCCCAGGGTTCTATTGATAATCATACTAAAGATACAACTATAGTGTTCAAAATGTGTGTTCAGAAAGGTATACAATTTTTTTTAAAACATTTTTTTCACGTTATTGCTTTTTAGTGACCTGATATTAAAACACAAAGCTATATATTTTAAATATCAGGTAATTATTCATTTTATATAGTAATTTAAATGTTATTAGTTTGTGGCTGTTGAGTTGCTGAAATACTCAATTAAATAATATTCTCTCATGAAGCTTAGTGGTTGTTATGCTTGCCTCGCACCTCTGTGGTTGGGGGTTTGATACCCGCCTCCTCCTATTGCGTGTGGATGTTTCTCCAGTGTGACCTAAGTTTTCCTTCCAGTACTCTGGTTTCCTCCCCCAGTCCAAAGACATGTGTTGTAGGCTGATTGGCATCTCTACATTGTCCATAGTGTGTGAATGGTTATGTGAGTGTGTGTGTGATTGTACCTACGATGGGTTGCTCCACACTATCCAGGGTGTAGGCTGCCTTGTGCTCTTGAGTTCCCTGGGATAAAAACCTCGGACCCTGTGTAGAAAAAAAGGGCAAAATATATTGGATGGATAATCTTTACTATCCAATTAAAAATGATATTTTTTGAGTGTGCACTATATATTTCACTAACAGATCTCAGATTAATGTTTTAGTGGTAGAAGTTGGGCGCACTCATGAGTCTAATATTAACGTTTATTAAATATCAGTTAGACATCCTGTGGATTCTATTAATTACTTGTCAACTCAAATTACTTGATACCCATTTAATAGCCACGCTTAAGCTGGTCATTCATTTGTTCAAGATGAAAAAAAAAGTCAGTCATGTTTGTTTAGTAGTTGTTTCAAATGCTTAATCATAATAGAGTGTGTTGATAGTGTAGTACCACAAGTACCTAAGAACCCAAACCCAAGAAACTGTATAGGACATTTATTGCTTTGCTTAGTCAAGAACCAGTAGTGGACAGCTTATCTGGTTTCTTGGCCCTAAATTCTACTTAACATATTGATTTTTCCATATCATCATACTGTGAAAAGTGAAAGATGTGAAAGACACGAGAAAGCACAGGACGAGATGTGACACAGCAAAAAACTGAATAAAATGAAATGAAATAACATGATTTTGGTTGCATGTGCCAACGAGCACAGCATGACATCACTCAGTATTTATAAATCACTCACGCTGTCTTTGTTTCAGCTTTTCACATCTACTCTTTCATCCAGAATGTTCAGTCGGTAATTACATTTGTCCGATGAGACAAAAATAAAATCAATATGTATTCATACGATGGAGAAAGTTTAAGGACAGTGTGGACTGTAAGGATGGTGTTCTGTGGCAGCACTGAATCTCCTAAGAACTCTAAAATCTAGCATGAATAATCATTTAAAATAATTTTGACTGAGACCAGAACATAAGAGAGGTGCATCTGATTATCTCTAAATGTATTATTACCACTGTGGGTAGCAAAAACCGCTCATGTTGGTACAGACAGAGGAAAATTATTACAGTGCTGTGAGTGTAGTGTTAAGAAACTAAAGCAGTGAATGCTTTATTTTTTAGAAATGTATACATATATATATATATATATATATATATATATATATATATATATATATATATATATATTTTTTTTTTTTTTTAAATGTTTGCATTCTGCCTATAAATCTGTTCCTGAAGAAGCATCACATTATACCACTATACTCTGATATCAGCAGGTCTCAGATGCCACTCCTCCTGTTGCACCTTCCTGTCCACATCGGCACAGACATCTTCTTTTCTGGTCATGAACGTAGCAGCTGGAGGAGAACACAAAAATCAATTGGCTTACGCCCAAACAGATTACAAGTCATTAGGCTAAGTTGTTAAGATTCGCTTGCGCTTGCATGAAAATAGAGCTCTACATTAGTTGTCAAGGGACTTGGGAAATATGTGCACATTAATGAATAATAATAGGACAATGTTTACTATGCTGTTAGAGTTGAGTGCTTTCAGGAAACTTGCTGAAGAAGTAAGCGATATAGGCAACATTTTGTATCATTTTGGATTTACGTATTTTTATATAAATACAGTACAAAATACCCTTTGGACCCTGTTTTTACAAATATTAAACTAAATTAAATTTACTGTGAGACTAACAAAATTGAACCGTTTCAGGGAAATATAAAAAGGAAATGTTCTTAATAGTATTCTAATGAATGGTCCTTACAAATCACACCAAAACCATTTATTCCTAGACATATCTGTCTTCTTCTATCTGTCTCTTAGTTGTATGGATGCAAGAATCTCCCAGGCACTCCGCTTTACCACAGGGCTTCTGAAGGTTATAACTGATTTATGGTGGTTGGATCCACACTAAAGCTTTGGGGTGCTTTTTAAAATGGTGCAGTCACTTTGGGATCACACGGCTATTGATCGACATTGTGAGCATGAACAGTTTTTCAACTATTTTTTGATCACAGGGTGTTTAAATTCCAGCACTATAAACCAGCAGTCTTGACATTGCACTACATGCAGCAATTTAGTAACAAGAAAAAGCAAATGCTATGAGTTGACTTTTGCCAACTGCAGTAGAAGCTGCAATAGAAAGTAGTGCAAATTCATTTCTGCCACTATTTTGCTCTCTGTAGTCGGAATTCATAGTATAGATGACCGAGTATTCACAGCAATATCTTCCTTCATAAAGATCGGGAAAATGAAAGGCAGACACGGTGAAGCACCAAAAGTGGGTCTCAATTCTGTCACCTTTCCACTAATGGTGCCCTAAATTTTCAGTATTGATGTAATCTCTTAATATTATTGGCTAACCCAGCTGCACACTTGTGGTCAGCATGTATGATCAGATGTATCCAGCACGTATCCTACATGGCCTTAGGGAAACACTGCTGCATTTCCCATAGTCCCCGACACCATGTGGCAGACTGTTATGGCAGTGAACCGGAGCCACTGAGCCAGATTAAAGGAGAACTGTCCCAGCTGCCACCTGGCATACAGCGACGGCCGAGAGCCTGACGCTGGAATGTTCTAGAAAAGCCACACAGCAGAGTAATTCATCCAGCCATGCACACTCAGGAGAAAGAGCCTGGAGCATTAAAGGAGCTTCACGTTCTGTTTTTTAATGGCACCCTTTGATATCATAGAATTAATTACTTAGTACCATTAATTACAGCCTTCAATATGATATGTAATCCTATTCATTCACATCCAAGCTTTTTGAAGATAGATCCAGTGACTGATATTACATGCACCGAATCATATTACACTGATCTGCATGCGAGGCACACTCTTTTTCACTTTTCGAGATAGGGCGCTCCAATAACTCGTAGCCTAGCCGTGAAGGGTGCAGATCATCAGAGGAGGCTGAAGATTGGATGTGCAGAGATCTGAAATACTGATGTGCTTAGATGTACTGAAATTTTCACAAACATGAAATCTCCATGGCTTCAGTCTGAAAGTTTGCATTTTGGTATAGTTAATAATTTGGACAACGAGGGTTGGTCTGACTGTGTACTCTGTCAGTTCTTCAGTAAACATCAGCGCAGTGCAGAATGAATTCTTTTATGAACGGCTTGAAATTCAGCCCCAAACACAATTATTTGTTATTTGTGTTTTATGTACATTTCACAAACGAATAATAAAGTAACCTGTATGAAGTCCATTTTTCCACAATAGTCCAATCACAAACCTGCTGGGATTGTACAGACAAGCCAAAATGCCACTTAATTAAAAATACTGTTAATTTAATGAAATAATGACTAAAGTAAAACTGGGCATCTAAATTGCTACTTAAGTATAAATAGGAACATATCTGAAGTGTGTTACTCCTTACAAAGGATTTTAACATTAATATTTCAGAACAAATACTGGTGAAGTTCAGTATAATTAAATGAAGGTAGAAATCATTTAAACTAATGATATATTACTGCCTAGAGTACATCCATTGTGTGAGTGAGTAAAAGAACCTTAGGCATGCTCCATATAGGTTTTCTATAGCAGTTATCATGAACATTTGCATGAACATGATTAGATATTAAATATATAAGATAGTGTTTAATATTCTCTATATTTGTAAACACTGGAACAGTCACATCATTACACGTAACAAACTCTGCTTCACAGCGGCCTACAAGCATGACCGCCATGGACTCTCACTCCCAGCAACCACCTGCACTCCCACGCTCTATCTAATTGTGTTCACCTGTGTTACATTATGTATGTTTGGTTTAGCACTGTTTATAAGCACCTCTGTGTCAATTTGCATTTTGCAAAGTATACGTTTAGTTGTCTCACGTTTGTGATGTTTCATTTTTTATTTAGAGACCTTTACCTATCTTGATACTGCTGTTTGCCTGACTTCTTTTGGATTGTTGTATGTCTGGTTTCAGTTTTGTTCCTAGTTTTTTCAACTATTTCTAATTTCGTGACTTCTTTAATAAATGACTTGCATTTGCATCCTACGACCAAGTGTTTGCTTCCCGGACAAGAGCACAAAAACTGTGCTTAAACAAGTAGAGTCAGAAATGCAATATTTATTTCTTTGCAGTTGGGTTGAATCCTGAATGTCTTCGTATTTATTAAATTTGCTGTTTATAGAGAGTAGAACATGAGGCCATTCTTCATCCTATCTGCTGCTCTATATACTAGTGAACAGCATTTAGGATTCAGACACAGAAGAAAAGTGCAGACCTTTAACTAATATGGTAGTGAAGCTATTTACAGAAGTGACACATTTTAGATCAAGTAGCTTATAAGGCATGAGCTAATTTTATTGATTGATTAGTGGAGTAGTGATGCTAAATATCTTGTTTTTTGTTCATATTATACACAAAATATACTTTAATCCATCATTTGGTGTTTCTAGGTTCAACAGACCAGTTTCTGCACATGCACAGAACAAAACAAAAAAAAAACAAACAAAAACAAAAAGAGAGCTCTGATACTCTAGATAGAGAGAGAACTGTATACATGGACTAGTGAAACTGAATACTGAACTGAAATACAGGTGGCTTTATTAGGTTTATAGAACTTGCATAAGAAGCTTACATGAATATTTAAATAATTAGATCAAGTGAAAATTTGCTGCTTTACTGTTCACTTTTGCAAGATCAATATTAACGTTGAAATGACCAGTATTATTGTGCCCCAGTACACTATCAACACACAAACACACACACACACACACACACACACACATATATATATATATATATATATATATATATATATATATATATATATATATATATATATATATATATTGTTTTCTTTAATGCAAGTTGCCTGAGCTATTACTAAGATCACTTACCTGCACCTACCAGCTAAATAGCATCTAATGGCACCTCCCATTCAAGTGTTTACTGCATTTATGACCATGTTTCTTTCATATTTTCCACATCTTTCATGTAAATAAGCCACCTGCACTGCTCTACCACAGCTGAGCTTCTTTAGTCTCTGACTCTTTTTGTTCTAATTAGCGATATGCTTGCTTGTTTTTGTTTCTCCTGTCTCCTTGTCGGAGAAGTGCATTCAGCCTCTCTGCCTTTCTTCTGCGCCTCAGTGCACTGCAAAGGGAATGGAGATAAAGCACTCAGCCTCACAAACATGGCCTGTCACAGGCTTTCACTGCTTGCTGCAAGATAAAGCACACTTCTCTTGAAAGTTGTTCAATACTTTCAGGAAAAAAATTAGAAGCAGCACTTTCTACACTTTCAGCATCCATGCTAAATTGGCTATACTGTGTTTTGGCAGAGATGGGTTTAGTTGGTTTCAAAGATTGCATTGCATTTCCTGCTGGCATCAAAAGGTGCTCAAAGTGTAGCAAAGGTCAAGTGTGTCCTTCTGCCAGACAGGCAGCAATATGCTGAGGGCAGAGTTGAATGCTCGCAGCTTTTATGAGCCAGTTAAAAAAAAATCTGAGCTGAATTTTAGCAAGAGAAACCTAGTGGTAAACCATGTAGTTTACTTTAACTCAACTAAGCTACAGTATATTCAGACTGCTCTGTGAAATTGATTTGGATTTGTGGGTTGATATGAAGCTTCATGGAAATAAGCATATAGGAAAATTCCAAATTAGTCATGGTCAAATTAAATAACGTGTGATTGCTGTTTAGAAATGAGAATATTTGTATTATCTGAGCTGATCAGAACATGTTTAAAACGATTAGTTTAAAGTATCAGATCCTGCTACACGAAAGAAGAATAAATTCTGATCTGTTTTGTTTTGCTGGTTTGGCCTGCTACTGCTAAGTCTAAGAGATCTTGGAAGATGCACTATGCATACAATGTGCACTGTTTTCTATACCATGTAGTGAATGAGTTTTAGAAGGCTAGTATCGACTCCAATGGAAAACTAATGTTTCTTTTTACTAACTGGAAGCTGTTTCCTAGTTGACAACAGATTGCATCGAATGCATGTAATGTGACGCGGTCAGCTTTAGCAGAATACAATATTTTTTTTAATGTTAAAAAATAAATCACAAGAATTTAAAATTTTTTTGTAAAAAAAGTGGATCCAGTGTATCCAGCACCAGCATCTGGTAGCCCCACCCCTTTTCCGCAACATAAGCAAAGCTGCAGCTGTTTGCATGACGTGTCCAACAGTCTACACTTTTGGATAAAGATCGAAAATTCCGAAAATCAGAAAATTGATACTGTAGTGCACTTCTTTTTTGTTGTTGGAATGTTCAGTGTGAACTCACTACTCACACTATTTATACTCTAAAATGGCCTAGAATAGTGCATAAGTATATGATTTGGGATGCACCTGTTACCATTAAGAAATCTGTAATACATTTGCGTAGGTACTATCTGCTGTGTGAATGCAATGCAGTTGGACTTTAGATTGTGTCTGACCAGATTTTAATACATTTTATTTACACGTTACTGGCATTATTTACAAAATGTGAACGAGACCCAAGTAGCATATATGTTATCTAAAAGGTTGTGATGCACAAATTAAATTGGCTTCTCTGCTCTGAACCTGTTAAACGCCAATATGTTGGCTTTTGTTCCTTCTATCTTGCATTTCACATTGAAATGTAAATAACATTCAGGAAAACCAATTTCCGGAATATAGAAAGTAATTGAAAAATGCAGGTATTAAAGGAGAGCTGTGCTGTGTCTGGTTGGTAGAAATTGGCAGTGCCAGCTGATCTTATTAATTCTGATATTTTCTCCTCGATGTTGTTCTGCTGACCAATAATGGACTACTTACATTAATAGCTTGTTACTGTGTGATTCTTGAAACTGCCTGCTGAAAAAGGTTAATATAGCTTTTTTACCATGCTGATCCTGCACTGGTTTGTGTGTGTGACCTGCAGTTTGTGCTCGTCATTTATTATTCTTTCTCCCTAATGCCTTTTATTTTCTTTAAAGCACGGCTTTTGACACAGCAAGCGAACAAAGGTGAAGGAAATGAGCGGTGGAAATACGCTACAGCAAAAGGACAACGCAGGCAAGCTGCAGCAACTGTGTGTGGCATGTTCAACCCAGGGGCAGTGGCATTTCTTCTGTAGGAAAGTGGCTATTATCAGCTCAGCTATTCCATACTGTGGAGTTGATGTCTGTATTCGTAATCAGTTATAGTCTATTGTTACAGCTGGAGGCAAAATACTGCTTGAGGCATAAAGCCTGCTGACTCATCCTGTAAGTTTTATTTTTTTGTCATGTGGCATTCAGAGTGTGATGAGATGTACAGTCACTTTAGATGTTTTACATTCACATTTGTTCTGCTTGTGCCCTTTTAGTTAGGACTATTTAGTTAGGAAAATTTGTCTTTTGCAGTAAACGTTTAGAATTTTGATTGAAGGCAAAAATAACAGACATGGCAGTCTTCTTAGTAGCTACAGTTCACTTCTCTCTCCCAGGAATGTAAAATCTGTGAGATATTGTACTTCGTTTCTAATATACACACTAATTAAGTATTATTTTGGCACATCGGTACTTTACTTAAGTATTATTAAAATTATACACTTGTATTCTTACTGAATTACATTTTTTTTAACTACAAGAGATAAAAACCTTAATTTTTTTTTTACCCTTGTCATTTTTATTTAGACCTTTATTTAGAAGTGCTCATGACAAATCGTGAAGATGTCTGCTTCTCTCATCCAGCAAATGACTGTACTCAATATATCAAATGAATAGGCTCAGATTAACATCCAGTCATTTCAATTTAGCATCCACTAAATTTAGTTTAGCACCCAATCACGTTCATCAGTGAGACAACTATCAAGAATTGTGCCAATTCGACATCTGCGGTGAACATCTCATGTTATATGATGTAGTTATCACTCCAGCTATCTGCTCTCCAGGTGCATCTGAATAAGAATAAGACATCAGAAGTGGAGCTTGACTGCACAGAAAAAAAAGCTCATTGAAATTTACTTAATTCAGATGCCTACATCGGTTCCACGTGATTGAATTGAGTAACATTAACACAATTAGTTTTCGCACATCCAACATGATTTAAGCGTGTATTTTCAAAGCCCAGAATAAAGTCAAACCCCGAGCTTACACCCTCAAGTAAGAATCTAATGCACAACTCTGGTGTTTTGCAATAGACACATTACCACTGCTCTATTCTACCATGCATGCTTTAATTACGGAATTTAATACTATAGTTAGAGTTCTCATTTGAGATTTCACAATGTAACTAGTTTATGTTAAAACTACATGAATTAATCAAGCATAATCTACAGCATTCAGTCTAGAAATTAGAAACTTGTAAAAAATTAAGCTTAGTATAAGCAACAAAAACATATTTTGTTGACAAACAGAATATTTTTATATAAGATATATGTAATATTTTTCCTTAAATCTGATGACGACATATTCCTTTTTTCACTCTGGCTCTACATCAGCAAAATGTTCCAAACCGCTCCATTACATTTGAAAAACGCATATTGAAACATAAATTCTGCTAATTTGCTAACATTAGCTGGCTATATTTCACTAAGTTGCCCTGTTTTCTTTGCTAATGACAGATATGACGCATCAAATCTAGAAGCTTTTACAAAATTGGCTTTATAGCAGGTCCAATTCTAGCTAAGAATAAATACTGGTAATTTACATAGTATTTTACTTCTGATAATAAATTATAGAAGACTTTAATAGTTACATATATATTAGAGTACAGTGGAATTCAGTACAGTGAAAGCTATTGTGAAATTCTGTCTTCACATATGCCACCTTCTTTATATGTGAGAAAGTGGAGGACAGCCATAATACAGCTTCCCTGGAGCAGACAGAGATTAAGGGCCTTGCTTTAGGGCCCAACAATGACAGCATGTCAGATGTAGGGCTTGAACCAACAAACCTTCTGAACACTAGCCAACAGCCTTAAACACTGAACCTCCACTGCCCTAGGGTTATATAATCAAAGTATGTAGTGTTAGTCATACATATCAAAAGCAAATGTAAAGAGATGGGATGCTGTTTTAAGGCAAACCCGTATAGTGGCTTTAAAATGAAAATCATCACAAATAAATTAAATAAATAACGTAAAATAAAATTTAAAAAGGCATATTATCAGTTTAAAGTGTTTGGGATAAATGAACACATTTAATAGTATAATAAATATTATTTGTTTTACGTTTTAATATTATTAAATATTTTTTTAACTAGTAATTTTATTATTATTAGTTTTTTGCAGGATTTTGACACATTATCTCTTATGGGTAATTGCTCAGCACTTCCCCCTGAAGATTACTGTGATTATGTTATTAGCTATGCAACAATAGAACATTCTTCTTAATATGATTATTTCATCTGGTTGAACATGGGAACGTGTGACACTTGAGCACTTTGCTCTTAGAGAGGGGAGGACATGTAGCCAGACAGTTAAGTTGCAGACTCAGTGCTAAACACTTTAGTTAAGAAAGATCAACATGTCTAAATGTTGAGGAATCAGTCTTATGCACAGTGTGTCGACAATCATATCAGCAGCTAAGTATACCCACTCCAAATGCTGATATCTCTAGTACGAACAGATTGCTTCTTGCTGAAATTGTAGCCATGTTGAAAGATGCATACGGTGCTGCTTTTCACTGCACACTTCATTTTCTCAATCTGCTGTCAGGCTGAGAATTGAAAATGGGCTAACATGGGCTAAAACGCTTTATTACACCCTTATGTTTACAAGCATTTTTTTTTCCAACTGGAATGAAAAACGTGTTAAATCTTGGAAAATATGTAATAAATGTGTAGTTTAAAAGTGAATGTACTCAGAAGACGAGACCAGATCCTGGCTTTAAAAATGAAAATTATAGCTTTTTCTTTTTGTCTGTTTTTTTTTCTGGGCACTTTATATTGATGGCTATATGATCTCTTATTGATAATATCATTTCATTCATAAACTTTTCACACATTGCATTGAGATTTCATGCCAAACAAATCTCAAACAATCATGAATAACACATGCACATACTGCGGAGGAAGAGGTTATATGGAAGTGCCCTTTTGCAGTGGAACGTGTTTAACAGTGCAGCAAGCCATACTGTAGCTTCGGCCTTGGAACTGCATCAAGACCTTTCTTGATGCAGGATTTTCTTTAAAGAAGAAGAAACAATAAATGATGATAAACACAGTAAATAATGCCGTGAAGCTTTTCTCTTAACATGTAATTAGGTCAGTTTGGGTATTAGATAAGGAGTTTCTTTAGCATGACCACTCACTCACTCCTCCATACCCTTTTATTTATTTATTTTCATCACATTACAAACTTCTTTTCCTCCCAGTTCTTTCTTATTGCATGGCATGTATTGTTTTTTGAGACACTGTTTGAGACACTTCAGAGCAGGTTCTGAATCAATTAATATTAATTTTATCTTCTTCATGATCGCTATTTTTTTTTTTTGTATTGAATACACCAAATCAGTAGGAAGATCGAAACATAATAGAAACAATAGAAACATTAAACCGCGAAAAATGATGCTCATTAATGTTCAAAAAAGTGTTTTGTGTCCCAGGTTTTCTTAAGAAGCATGCTTCCCTCCACAAGGACACCTCTGGTACAGATAAATGGAGAAATGATGGAAGATGGAAGTTTATTTTTTTAAATTTTTTTTTAAATGAGGTGTCTGTTTTATAACATGACATTCACTGGTGTGTATTGGCTATTATTTGTTGTTTGTTTGTTTTGCAGGTTTTCCACTTGCAAAATCAAGAATTCCATTTGCAGTCAATAAAAAAGGGTTTACAAGCTAATTTTAGCACAAAGATTCGAGATTTACATTTTGTTTTCAAACTACTGCACAGTATGAATAAAATATATATGAACCCCTGTTTTTAATAATCTTTTATTGAATAAAAAATGCAGTAAAGGTTACAGTTTAACTTAAGGACAGAAAACAACGACAAGCAACATTCTTCCTCTTGAGCAGTCTTTCAGTAATTTCACCTGACAGTCTGAGCCATTTTCTGTCCCTTCCCATTGGGATACCCTAAAGAGGTCTTGTCACAATAGCTTGTCTCCGGGTGCCAAAATCTGACTGAATTATTTAGCACTTCCTGCCTGTCAGGTCCATTATTCTTGATAGAGAGACTGATACATAGATATGGACTGACAGCATGCCTGTAATCAAAATGGCTTTGTGCAATTTGGATGCCTCTTTACTCTTCGATACAGCAGCCAGCAGGTGCCCGGGGGGGATCCTTTGCAGATAGCACTTCAAAACATTCATTTTCAGAGCTGGCGAGTGAAAGCAGCGGCCTCCAACATTGTTTCCCGAAGGATCCCCGTCACTTCATTATAAAATGGCCCCCCACATTACATCTTCCACACTCCTATGACCTAATGACTTTCCTGAAGACTCAGGGAGGGAATTAAAGCTTATCCCGATTTCTTTCTTCCTGAAGACTTTCACAGCTCTTAACTTATCTTGGACCATTAGTCATCCGTTGCAGCTGCTCACTGGCACTGAATCTACATCTTCAGTGCAGCTGTAAAGAACATCATTTACATTTATTTATTTAGCTTATGCGAATATATGTACAGTTAAGACAACATGCCAATTCATCATGGAACCTAGCACTCATGGGACTAATGTGCAGGTCACTCACTCAGAAGCTTAACTGCTAATCCACCACTGCAGTGCAGCTGGAACGTAAAATGTAAATGTAAAATTTTGATACTTTGCTTGAATAAGATGTAGATATAGAATAAGGTGAGAATGAAGGTATGAAGTTCCTGAAACTAGCGGTTATTTTTTCTGTTTTTCTGTATTTTATGTACAAAAATCCTGCTGTAATTCTTCCTAACAGTTTTAGGCTGATGGTATCCTAAGTCTGTGTCCTAGTGAACCAGTGTGAATGAATTTATTGATAGAGACTTCCAAGCACTTTTGTGCATCGCTCTAGATTGGGGCAAATGGCAAATCCCGTAAATGTAAATGTCAATGAATGGCATTAAAGTAGTATCAGAAGGTATCGTTTTTGCATGGGTTGCTGTGTATATGGAGGTTCTGTTATTTTGGTTCTGTCCTAATGTGTGTGTGGGTTTCCTCTGGGTTCTCAGGTTTTCTCCCACTTCCCATAAAAAATATGCCAATAGGTTGGATTGGCAGTTAATTTACCCCAGTGTGTGTGTGTGTGTGTGTGTGTGTGTATGGGCATGGACTAGCATTCCATCCAGGGTTGTATTCCAGCCTAACACCCAGTATTCCTGGATTGGCTCCATACAAACTCTTTGCCCTTGATCAGGATAAAGTGCTTACTGAAAGAGTGAAAACCATCCATGTAAGCAAGCTTTATAGGGAAGAGGTGAGATCTGTACACACAGCTGGTTGATATTTAGAGAAAGCTGAAAAACCAGAATAAAGTGTTTTAGTAATGTGTTGAGGTATTTCAAGCCTTCAGAACAGCTTCACTGTCCTATGGCACAGATTCAGCAGGCCACTTTCAAAAGATTCCAGAAGATATTCCATCAAATGGTGTTTTGATGGTGGTATTGAAGAGCGCCATCTAACATGTCAGTGTAAAATCTCTCAAAGATATTCAGTTGGTTTAAGATAACACCATAACATATGATTTATGTAATTTTCCTGCTCATCAAACCATTCAGTAAGTCCTGGAAGAGAACACTCCTATCAGGATAGAAATGTTTCATCGCAGTGACACTTTCCCACTAAAGCTTGCTTAAATGCTTTTCACTCTCTCAGTATTGAGTGAATAACCAAGGCACCATCTTTCCCTTTTGTTACCCATTTTTACATAGGGGTTTATATAAAATAACACAGCAGTGTTTGAGTAGTTCTGTAAGTACTCCAGAAACATATCATAACTGAATGCTGACATGTCCCACTGTCAAATGATCTTTAATATCTTTCATAATGAATTTTTGCTATGATGTCACTGTATCATTAGTGTTGTTGTGAATCGTTTATCAAAGCGGATATTGCACACGGCTGCTATTCGTTCAAGGATCTGTTGAATGTGAATGCCAGCGGCACATTGCATTACTAATAAAACCCTGTCACATTGTTTCTGCAAATGATTAACAGCAGAAAGAGGGGGACTTCCTATATCATGTTTTAGACATTAAGAGAAAGGGTGAAAAAATAAATGAAAATTGCAGCCGGAAATGTAATAGGAACATTGCAATTTACCATTGCTGCACGCTTCAATAACTGTATCTGTTCCACTAATATCTTTATTTATCCATGTGTGTGCTAACTTGTTTGTAAGGCACAAAGTGTGATTATTATATAGGTGATGGATAAAACCTGAAATGAGATGTCTCTGCAAGCTTATTATCTGAATATGCAAACCTGTGAGATGATATCTATCCAGCTGTGAAAGAACGCTGCGGAGGGTCATCATTGTGCGGCTTCAAAGTATACCGCAGAGAAGATATATGCAACACCTTGATGGTGTCATTAGTGCCATGCATGCAGACATAAAGACCCCTGCCACCAGAAAGTACTCACAGCGTATCAAGCCTCGTGGAGTGCACACATCGAACACTTGCACACAGTTTTAAGCAGATGTGATTTTGTTCAGCAGAGCTCATCCACCACCGCAGACTCTACAACAAACCTCAGTCAGCAAACAAGTCATCAAATTGCCTGTTTACACACGGGGCCAAGGGTTTCAGGGGCAATGTTTTCCCTCGATGTGTATCAGGCATTTGTTACAATGATAGCTAGCTGTATAAGCCAAGGGTAAGATATATACTGTACAGCACATCTTTGATATTTAATTATCATCACTGGCTCTCTGACGAGATGTGATTAAGATAGTGAAACCTACGATATGTAATCCATCAAGGCAGGAACTTGTAGATCCGATAAACAGATTTTGTTTAGATAAAGGATGCCGATAAAGAGGGAACAACAGTACAGGAAATGTTTCATACTGTAAACTGGTGTTGCTGGTTTAGATCTTAAATGAGACATTAATCAATGCTGTCTAAGTGCCAAAGAGCTGCAGGTGTAAATGACTGTCCTTAAGGAGGCAGAATGCAGCTGGAGTCATGGTGGATTTTTCAAAGAGTGACTGCTCAATCATGTAAAAATTCTAAAGATATAGTACGCATGCTAATAAGCATCTATAGCAGTCTGAATTAAGGACTGAATGATGCAACAATACTGACATACATAGCTTCAAAGTCTTTGTGTGAAGAAAAGAATTATAAAGAAAAAGAATATATATATATATATATATATATATATATATATATATATATATATACAGCAAGCATGCTTTTTCCTGACTGTATAAATAAACAGAACAAAAATAGCCAAATATATTATATATATATATATATATATATATATATATATATATATATATATATATATATATATATACAACCACACACACATATATACATACATGCATATGAAATAAAGGATTAAAAAATAAGATAATAAGATAAAGATGGGAATATTAAATCTTGTTACTGATTAAGGCTATAAAACTGCAGGTTTTCTCCATATGTCCATGAACATGTGATTTACAGTTAGTGGAATCTTGGTGACATTAAACCAACTGCCAATCATGAACCTCAGGGGCCTTTAATTAAAACAAAATCCAGGTTATCATAAAACAGCAGCTTTAGGCAAATGCAAAGGATTTTACAAACCATTTTCAGTCACGGCAAACCTTTACCCATTATCTCTTTTGTTACCTGATCGCAGATCATTTCCTCTAGTGAGAAAATTGAATTTTTACCTTTTTTATATACCTGTCTGGCATTATCTAGCATGGTTGTAATGAGAGAAGTCTCCTTTAAGCACTAGTCTGGATTAATTTGAGCCGATACCTCTCTGGGATGCTCATATCCTTTTACGGTGCCTGTTTAATTGAAATTTCTTTCTCACTCTGATCTCCTGATTTGTTGCTTTTGCAACAAAGTTCCACAAAAGTCCCTAAAGCTGAGCTTTAAATCAAACTGTAATTGCTGTGTTGGACAGAATTGTGCTATACAAAGACACCCCACAAGTATATTAGTAGGTCATTTATAGAACAGTGTATTCTCTGTTGCTGTGTTGCTGCTTTGTTTTTGAGCCAATGCACAGTGGTTGAGGTAAAGCATATAAGTGTTGTCATAAAACTGAAGGTCAGCAGAGAGCTGGCAGGCCCTACTGGCCATAAGTACTGTGTAATGATCATGAGATAAAGTCATTAGAAATCTGGTTTATGGGCATATCAATTTAACGAGCAATGACATAACGATGTATACATTATAAAGGCAAAAAATTTTAGACATATAGTCCTGGTTATAAAAGCACAGTTGCTAAGCAGCTGAGCGGGGTTAAGTTTATAAAGAGAACAATATAAAATGCCACACTAGAAATGTGGGGTGGGGATTATAAGAAAATAATCATACTACTTTATGTAAACAACAGGTATTTGTCATGGTTATGCTGAAATTCGGCACATGTCTACATGCCCCATCAGTCTGTACATGTCACATGACCTTGTCACATGTTTCACAGGGCACACTGTTTTCCTCCTAATCAGCACACTGTACCTCAATTTCATGTTTCCGTTATGTCTGTTTGTTGCTTTGTCTTCTGTGGTCTTGCCCGTAGTCTGTTTTGCTGTTTTTTTTGCCGCCACGACCACCAACAACAACAACAACAACAACTTCAACAACAACAATTATTATTATTATTATTATTATTATTATTATTTTTTTTTTTTTTTTTTATTATTTTTTTATTTTTTTAAACTGGAGCAGGGGAAGTGGGTTAAAAAATTTTGTGCATACATTTCAACAGCAAACTTTTTTGTAATTGTAATTGTGTAACTTTTTGTAATTGGTTTAAAATATAAATCATAAAAATATATTACAATACCAACAATATCACTGCCAAGTGTTTTGCATCAAATCTGTATATTGATATTATATCGTCTCATTCCCCAGCCACTTACCTTTATAATGCATATTATTATATGCTGTGACAGTAAATGAGGCATGGTCTCAGTCAGCGATTATGGGTAAAAGGTGGCTGTCTCAGAAGCTGTGTATCATGTCAGATACTTACTGCTTTGTGTAAGTGGCTGCATAGATCCATTCTGGCATGATGACAGACTTTCAATGTCATTGGTTTCTCTGGCTTGGGGTAAGGAAGAGGATATGGTTTGGAGTGGAATAGCTGGAGCCAGACTTGAGAGTGAGAAGAGGCATCAGAAGCTCTGTGGCATATTTCAATCAGAAAGAAGCAGCAGGGGGAAGGTCTGTGAACAGAACGTCTAGTTCAGCGCAATATGTCCAAAAGCAATAAAAATTACAGAAAAGACAACCACCACATTGAGAACTTACCACTTCTACTGGAACTTGGTTACACTGTTGTTTATTTAGCTGTAAGTTCATTAGTTATGTTACTGATGTCATCATACATACTGCCACTGCCTAAATATGCAGGAGCAGGAAATGATGTAACTGTCCTTTGAATTCTGTTCTTTCCGTTAAAGAGTTTTAGGTATGAACTGGACAAGTGTGTGGTAAGAACTGTAACAGATTTATACTGAAATATAAGATTTCTATATTAAAGAAGTGGGTGCTGTAAAGAGCAAAGAACTTTCTCTAATCTACTGTTTATCCCCCATTTTAGTTGATAACAGTAGACCTGTTATAGCACTAACAATAGCATTGAAATTAGGCTCACTTTCACTTTCAATGTTAAACTGAATACACATATTACCATAAATCATGGTAATATATCTTGTCAAAAAAGCACTAATTCTTGCTATTTTAATTGTATTGAGTCCTTAACATTCAGAATATAATAAAATTCTGCAGATCAGTTTTCAGTGAAATACATTGAATTGAGGTAAAAACAACACATTGTTCAATCAGTGGTTCCCATTCTTAATATTGTCTGAATAGTACAAAGAGTATTAAATCATTATCATGCTAATGGGCTAATGGTAAATACAGAAATAGAGGTGCCAATAAAATCCTAGCAGACAAAAAGCACAGAATTTTCCAGCAAATAATAAGTGTATGCCAGTGAAGGAGACATTTTTTCAGCAAGGCTCCTCCATTTTTCACTGACCAAATAGCCCAGACACACAAACTTACTTTCTGCTTGCTCATAAGCCAGAGGCTTGTGAATATACAAGCTAGAGTTCAAATAGATAAAAGTCTGCATGAACTGAAAATAACCACTGCCTGAATCTAATGTACATTTTTCATAGTCCTTTCTGCATCCTATGTTTTCCAGGGGTCAATAAATGGGGTATATCTATCTATCTCTCTATCTATCTATCTATCTATCTATCTATCTATCTATCTATCTATCTATCTATATATATATATATATATATATATATATATATATACGTGTGAGTGTGTGTGTGTGTGCCCCATTTTTTGACCCCTGGATAACATAGGATGCAAAAAGGACTCAGGATTAAACTATACATGATATAAAACTATACATGATGGCAATTCTGTGCTACTAAACTTTTAGTTCTCAAACTTTTAGTTTGCTTCAACAGTAAATATCTTGATTAGACTACTGAATAATACTTAATTTTACTATTGCCCTAAATTGATCTATTGCATTATTTCACATCTACAATGAAATAGGAAAATGTGGTGAAAAATCTTGCCACTTCAAATATGTTGAGTTATGATGTATTTTGGCATTTAAAATGACCATGTTTTTAATTCAAAACTATTCAATCACAGAATTATATGCTTAATATCTAGAATTGATTTCACTGTGTTTCAGTGTATTTTATTTGAAATACTTTGTTACCACATTTTTATCCAAAATAATTTTTAATACTACCTACTTAATGCCTAGAACATGTGGTGCTGTACTAGAAAGCAGTACTGAACCATTTATTAAGTGTACAGACATTACATTCGTTCTATTAGCTGTTTATTTTTCCACTGCTCCTCTAGAAGCAGTGCACCTGTTGAAGAAGCTGTTAGTGGAGGCAGTGTGTCATGTCTCAGTTACAGTTATACTTGGCTTACACATAAAAACTCCTTGATAAATCCCAGACCAGAACATTCATTGCTTGGCACTTGTAGGGCAGTCTTACAGGGCTGTTCTTCAGCTCCTCATTATGCTTGTTTAGAAACTCAATTTCAGTAGATATTCTAGTGATGATTTCATTCTTCTTCGAAAGTGGCCTTCATATCTTATACTAAAATTGACAAGAATTCTGGCATTGTCTGTTGTGAACATTCATTATAGCAGACAAGGTTGATTGGAACATTATTGCTTTTGAATGCTTTTGTAAGTTTGGAATTCTTTACAATATGTAATGATCGGTCATGACCATGACAAAATGCCTTAAATATCTACTAGCTCAGTAGCCACATTGAAGCCAACTGGATGTTTTATATAACTGTAAAACATCCAGCTGGATTCAAGCTGGCTACTTAGCAGTAGATATTTAAGGCATTTTGTCATGGTCATGACCGATCATTACATATTGTAAAGAATTGTAAAGAATTCCAAACTTACAAAAGCATTCAAAAGCAATAATGTTAAACATTGCCTGTTTTGCAGATACATTAGAGTAGACAAGGTTGAGAATAGCATTATTTCTTATAAATAACTTTAAGTGAGTTTGGAATTCTTTACATTTCTCTATGACTGGTCATGACCATGAAAAAATGCCTAAGATACCAACTGCTATGTAGCTGTCTCGAATCCAAACAATTATGACCATTTTTCAATGTTCTGTTTCTCCCCAGTCTAGGAAGTTAAGTTCAGGTGAACACCATTTCACCTTTCTATGCTGCCCTTAAGCCAGTAACACAGTAAATCTTGAGGTGTTTGAATTAGCTGTATGACCAGTCCAGTTGGAACATGATAGTCTTCTCCTGTGCATATGAATGAAGCAGGGCACAGCACTCTCAGGGAGCCAAGGCAGCACATTGCAGATCCAGGAGGTAAAAACTGGATGCCACCCGCAGGGCACAGCTCTGTCTATACACTGCAAATCTGTGTGGACCAGGTGTAGCCTAATTGAGTGCAATTGTGTCAGTCTGCAACTAAACACCCATAACATGACTCGGACTATCTGCAAAAGTGTTGCTTTTTAGAATTTATGGTTCCGTTTGTATCGACTACAGGACAACAGATTGTCTCCCATTCTGCCATTCTCAATGATTTTCGCAAGTCAGACTTTGGCATGAGGATGTGCTTTTCAGGAGCCTGGCAGCTTTTCTAGGCTGGCTTGGCTGTGGAAGCTCCACTGTGATCAGATTTTCAGATAATCTGATAATGTAGTCCAAACCTCCATAATGAAAGCAGTATTGGGCTCAACTGTACCTGCCAATAGCCGAATCCGTGTCTGAAACACTGGTGTAAGTTTGCTCCATGCCAGCATACTGCCTACAGAAAGTGCTGTGATACCCAACAATGTAAAGTAAATTCACAAAATTGTATTTTATAATGTAAACCTTAGGGATTCTTTGTTGGTATCTTATTTCTCTATTTGTTGCAGCTTCTTAAAGTCAAGTAGACATTCAACTGCTCCTTTTCCTCTTTGAGTAGTGACCAGTGTATTAAATATGGCACTTCAAATAAGTAGTTTCTTTCACAGGGCTGTGGAAATCAACACTTTAAACTATAATGGTGCTCAAGTTTGCAGATGCATGACACATTTTCCCCATAAACAATTAAAAGACATGCTTGAAATGTATTTTATGTAGTATTTTAATAATAAAGCTAATGAGTTAGCTTTGCCTATGTATGAATTTATTTCCATAGCAAACATTGGAAATTGGAACAAACATTGGAAACAACCTCTAAAAGTCTTTTAAGCTTGGGCAGAGGAGTGGCCTGAAGTTACAGCATGAGTCAAGGCCAATTGTTTTAATTTTACTATACATTTGGGTTTGAGATCAAAAGATGAATATGAGATGATAGATCAGAATTTCATCTTTCATTTCCTGATATTTACATTTAGATATATTTTTAAACAATGTTTGATGGTAGACCATGCAATTTTTATTAAAGGTTTTGAAACACTCTATGTCCCTTGCTTGCAATAACCAGAGACCCAGAGACTTCAACAAACTTGTATTCTTTTGTGATGCTTTCCTAGGTATTTACTGTACTGCAGCTTTTGTTTCTTTTTGGGGGGTTTCTGCATTCATTCTCCTCTTTAGGAAGTGAAATACTGATCAATTTGGTTAATGGCTGGTGATTAACTTGGTCATTCGAAAGCCTTCCACATTTTTAACCTGATGAAGTTGGCAGTTGTGTTTTAAGTCATTGCCTTGCTGAATGATGAAGTTCCTCCCAATTGATTGGATGAATTCCTCTGTAAATTGAGATATAGAATGTTTCTATAGAGTTCTGAATTCATTCTGTTGCTGCCATCATGAATTACATCATCAATAAAGATTAGTGAGCCTTCTGCAGAAGCGGTCATGCAAGCCCAAGCTTGACACTATCTCCACTGTGCTTGAGCTCATGCGTTTTAGATCATGAGCAGAACCTTTCTTCTTTCCACTTTAGACTTTCCATCACTTTGGAAATCTCAATTCCAGAACTTTTGTCATTTTGGAATTATATATGGTCCTATTGCTGATGAGTGGATTACATTTTGTGGTATGACCTCTATATTTCTGCCCTTAAAGTCTTCTTCAAACCGTGGATTGTGATGGCTTCCTCCCTGCCCTGTGGAGGTTATCTGTGACGCCATTGTTTGGGTTTTTCTTCTGCATGGCTCTCACAGTGTTTCTGTCATCAACTGTTGTTGCTTTTTGACTGACGTATTTGATATCTGGTTGTTTGTACACCGGTGTTTATTTTTTCTTTTTCAGGACATTCGTAATTGTTTTAATGGCTGTCCCCAGTGCTTGAGCAATGGCTATGTTTGATTTCTCAGGCTCTTCTCCTGTAGACAGCTCTCTGGTCTTCATGTAATCTGTAGTCTTCACAGGTTAAACCCAGGGCTCAAAAAATAATATAATTGTTGAATATAATGGTTTAAACAGTCAACAATCCTTTAAAAAAGGTTCTCAGTTGTTTAACACATAGATATATAAATATCAGGAAAAGAAAGCTAGATCTATCACCTTGCCATTCAATAAGAAGTTTTTACTAGTCGAATAATAATTTTAATAGTTTTAAAGTTGGCATTTCCAGTGTTATTCACAAGCAAAACCTGGTTCATGACATTGCTATTTTAGAGAATTTTATTATTGCAGTTAAATGCTGATAAACAACAGCAAAGAACTTGTCAAACTGCACTTCAATTAACAGCCATACATGGGCTATAAATTGCATTTTCATGTTTAGTGCTGTTTTTCAGTCTGCACTGATGGGAATAAATAAATCAGTATTATAAATGTTCAAAATAATAAATCTGTTTATCATATTAGTTCCATCCAGGTTGTATCTCACCCGGTGTTCAGGGTATAGGCTCTGGATCCACTTCAACCCTGAGCAGGATAAAGTGGTTACTGACTGTGAATGAATGAATGAATGGATGATTGATTGAATGAAAGAATAATTGCTATTTAAGGTTGTACAAGTTCTTAAAACATACTTGTGTGGATGGTAGTAGAAGTCTGAGTTATTATTGATAGCATGCAGAATGGCACAAAAGTCAATCAAAAGAACCATCATTATAGCTCAGTGACTATAAGCCTGTATGTCAGCAGCATCTGGAAGGTTTTTCCTCTCTGTTTAACACATGCCTCAGTAGCATCCAAAAATGTCTGCAGATTGACATGCTTCACTTTTAACTTGCTGAGTGTGACTGGATAGTGACATGCTACCCAAAGCATGGTATGCTCCTTCACACAGCATTAGTCACAACTAAATTCATTGTACCATGGATTTATTGTACATTTAATTTTGCTTTAAATGACAGCAAAAGTAACTGTAAAAGGAATTTATTCCTGAAGTGGAGTGGGTATGATTAGGATGTAAAAACAAACAAAAGAAAAAACAGAAAAAAAAAATGAAAAAACATATACCACTATGCTTCATACAAAGTGATAATATTCCATTAAACCAATATATACTGCATATATATACTTTTCCCAGTCTAGTCTTATGAAATGTGCAGGTGTAATCCCTAATGTAAACTATTTTCAGACTGATAAAGTAACACACTTTCTTTACCGTCCACCTTGCTGTCTTTCCCAATTCCCTGAAAGTGAAAGTACTAGTCAGATTTTCTTAAAACTTTATGAAACTTTATGGTGATATATCATAAAATGACAGACATGTCTGGTAGAACCTAGAAAACAGATTAAACAAAGTAACGTGTTCTTAATTAAGTAAAATTGATTAACAGATAATTGCATCTTAATCAATTTTTAATGTGTATTGAGAACAAAAATCAATTTGGAGCTGCTTTGGGCTCAATTACTTCAGTTGTAAATGGATTTTGTTTCAGTTAAACAGAATAATATTGTTGGTAATGAAGATTATGGCAGTACTAAAATTATTGTGTTTATCAAATTGACTGACTCATTAAACTGACGCATTGTTATACAGATTCACTACAGTTTAGGGGCAAACCTAAAACTGTATTCCTGAATGTTGTTCTTATGTGTCCACAGAGGAATATAGGCCATTGTGGAAGCTGGAGAAGCTATTTTAAAGGTGGTGAGATATGAACAAAATTCAATTTAACTTTTATGCTGAGCATCATATTATATATCTATTCACATTAAGCGTTAGCTTTGCGTGAGAGGCAAGGTGATTTTTAAAAGCTATTTATTTATTTTTTTCTGGAAGCTGTAGTGCAGTGTAAGCAGGAAGTGGCAGTTGGATCATCAGTCAGCCAGGCTGGCTCTTTCTTAAATGTGGGAATCAGCAGCCTCTGTGAAACCAGACGTAAATTCACCCTGTTTCTGCCAGTCTTCTCTAGCACACCCACGCCAGCTCTAATCAATCATCACAGGCCATCCATGTGTAAATAAATACATTGGTTTCAATTTGTGAAGTTAGTTATTTTTCTTTACCCCATGATAGACTGTTGGTGGAAGAGTTAGTTGTAGCTATCATTTTTAATCATTACAAGGCAGCTTGTCATAGATCGGGTTATATCCAGTATCTTTTAGAGGAAAGAGACTACAGGCTAGTCTGTTTGCTTTGTAATTGCTTATATGGATGTATTTAAGTCAATATCTACCTGAACAGAAATACCATTTTGAGTATGATGAATATGACTGCAGTAACCTACAACTGCATGATTATATTAGTACTAGAAATTATAGATGTACCAAAAATTCTTTTAATGTTTGTACCTGATGAACCTGTGCCACATTTGCTTTATATTGTATTCACTGAAATTCATGGTACCTTTGAGAAGTGATGTAGTGGGTGTGCCAAGTCTATATACCTAGGGGAAAGACACTGCCTTTGAGTCTCCCTGTGCTGTGTCCTATCCTTTCACACAGAAACTGAGATAGGATCAAAGACTGGTGTTGGCACCATTTTTTTTAAAAAAATTGGTATTTCTCCTAAACTAATGTGTTCATATACAAAAAAAGGAAACCAACACCAAGATACCTATAAATGCTCAAGCTTTGGTCTGTGAAGGATGTGTACGATTCCTAGAAGGTCTTTCTCATCATAAATGAAAATGAACGCTCACTATAGTGAGTCTAATGGCACATTGCCCACTGATGGGACCACTAACCACCTTAATGAGGTTCAGGAGTCATGCTCTAGCTTCAGGGCACTCCTCCACCCAAGCTAACATATTGTTCCTCTCAGCTCATGCTTGCAAGTCATTTTTTGGAGCTGCAAACACAATGGTTGGAAACTAGGCCTGATATATTATTGCACAATGCAATTTTGCACTCTTTGATTATTTACTCTGTTTTCTGGACACACTGTCATGCACATGTGGAGCAATTTCCGAGACCCTATGAGGAAATAGTCTCCCATTATCTTTAATGTTCCATAAAAAAGCCACCTGTCCTCCCATTTCCTCCTGTCTGTGTTGGGATGCATGGGCCGCACTGTAGAACGCTGTGGTCCCGCACTCCAAGTCAGCTTTCTCAGTGCATGACCTTATTCCATGTGACATTTTATACCATTAATCTTTGGATGTAGGGTGATGGAGTGCCTTTCCGAGTTGCACTATAGCTTTGTTACACCGCTTTATGTGCAGGAAAAGGGTTATGCACCCTAGTTGTGAGTGACTTACCTTAACCAAGTGGTGGCGGCAGTGATTTAATTGCCTCTACCTGTGCCTCTACCTTTGTTTTTCTTGGATGTATAGCATGGGGTACATGCAGATGCAGAGTTTTATTTTAACTCTGTGTTCAGGGTTTGCAATGTTGATCAGGTTTATATGTTCATGCAGGTAAACCATGAAATCTGACATCTGTATATGAGCTAATCAGTTTCTCATGCAGCAGCATTACAGTGCCTCAGAGACTATACATTTCTGTATTGTAATTCAGCAATATGAGGTCCTGCAGACCAGGCTCTTTATCTTTGTAATGATTGTCCAAGCATTTGCTAAATAAATATAAGCCCATTTAAAGATTGTTTAACTCATGCTAGATGGTGGGACATTGCAAACAAGATTATTGCATGTTTGTGTAGTGTTTAGGGAGCATGCAGTTGCCTCTGCGGGCATATGAAACCAATCTGATGGATATTACAGGAAGGACCCAGTCCTCCTATCAGGCCTAGCGTATCATAGCCTGTAATAACATTTTATGGATCTGTTGACGGACAGACCGAGACAATCTTTACATGCTGAGCTGCTTACCACCGTGGGAGCAAACTGAATTAATGTGCTTCCTGCATGTGGTGTTCATTATGACCTCGGGCTAGATTCAGCTACTCTGCGGTGAATCTTGGTGATATTCTCCTGATGAATAGTGAAATCGATGTAGCTAGGAGAATGCTGTTATCCCCAATGTCAAAGAAGTGCCTTTGCATGGGACATTTATTTTTGTGGAGGCAGCTGTTGGAACGGTCCTCTAAAGTACACTTTGATATCAACTACTTTGGCATCCTCTATAAAGTGATCTTAAATGTAAGAGCCTCATTTGACACCATCTATCAGTATTCACAGAAATAGTGGCAACCTTGAGGAGCATTTTACTCCCAGACGAGAACATCGTTCTTTTATTCTTTTATTACTTTAATCATTATTTTTTGTGTAGTTGTTTTAATTAGCAGTTGATTAAAAGGCCAAAAAATGATCTACACAAGAAATACCCGGTGCTACTGACACTCAAAGAAAGGAATAACACTTTATTTACTGTTTAACTGTGTTGGGCTTTAAATGTTATTTAGTTTCAGTTTGATAAACACTTCAAGCATGCCCATGTATGAATTACATAATAGCCTTTTTGGCATATCCCACTGCCAGCGTCTCTCGGTTCTGCTCAGTGATCTCCACATGACTCAGTAATTCATGAGGAGATATATAAATATATATATATTTCCATTTGATATGCCTCACACTGCTGTAGGATTTGATTTAGTCTCAAGGCAAGAACACAAGACACTTAAAACACACTCTCTCAAGCATTCTGTTATCACTTCTGGTGCAAGAGATATATGAGAACTGCTGCTGTAATCATAAAGACTAATCCCACTCTCTGGAGTCTCTCCCATAGAGTTTTTCCTTGACACTGTCACCTCTGGCTTGCTCATTAGGGATATAAATCTGCATCCAGATTTATGTAAATCTGCTTTGTGAGAATATCTATTGTTAAAAGTGCTATATAAATAAAATGAGTATATCAGTTTGAATGGTAATTTCCATTGTGGTCATTCATTTTTGGCATCATTACAAATGTAGCTTCAAATGCAGAGCTTTTGCTTCCCAAGAATTCTGTACGCATATGCTATAGCTATACCCTCATCATTCAAGGGGCTATATTGACAGGCAAGAGGCAGGTCAGAAAGCAAAGCTGGAGTATTACTCCTTCAGGTCTTCAATTTCTCATCTTGGCCTTTGAAATGATACTGCAGCACCTATGAGCCAGAGACTGAATTAATAATGAAGCATCAGGAGACACCCAATGTCCCATTCAGCCAAAAATCACCTTGAAGTGACTTTGCTCAAGTGCTGAATCCCAGTGGCATATAGATACAGTATTTGCTGCAAGATTTTGTCTTTTAACCCAGCACAAAATGGATATGCTTTTTTTTTCCTCAGCTGTTGGCCCCAGCTACCGGATTTCCAGCCTTCACATCATTGTCGCAGGACATAAGCTCAAGAGCAGTGAAAGTGCTGTGTGATTTTCAGGGTAATTAAACCCGTGTCTGCCTGCAGTGTCTTTCCCACCGCTTCTCAAAAGCGTGGCTTGAAATGAAATATCCTGTCTGGCTTTTTGTGCTTTAATGTGCCGTGTTCTGCTTTCTTTTGGCCACTGTACTGTAATCTCCACAGAGATCGGCTCCAATTTTACTGGGCTGCATTCAGCAAACAAGACTGTTTTTTTTTCCTACTTTGCTTTTGTGCAAACTAATAAATTATGCAAGGGTCAAACATTATTTATAGAGCTGTTAATCAATACATGTCACTGTTTTCATGTCGGAAGTTTCCAAAGAGGTGCCTTGTCATTCTGTCAAACATCATTAGGCATACAGAAAGAAGGATAGATTGTGATTTGGAAAGAACTGCAGAAGTAAGCACTGGCAAACAGATATACAGTGCATTACGCTTTAATGCCATTCATTTAGTATATTACCTTGAGTGCATTATGTTTCTTTTTCTTTCTCTACCCATCCATTTTAGAAAAGATTGTACCGAATGTACCAATGGCCAAAATTCCCGCCTCATGCTCAGTGTTCCTGAAATAGACATTGTATGCACCGTCACCTTGACCAGGATAAATCAGTTGCTAAAGATGAATGAATGGATGAATGTAACCTTACATTTACATTGGGTTTCGTAAAAATAATTATGCCTTATTCTCAGGCATAATGTATAGTTTCAAGGTCCAGTTGAAAACAAAGTGCTAATAAAAGGGAAATAAGATGCAGCTCCATCCATCCAACACATTGATCCTACACAGAAGTCAATTCACTCCACTTGATGTAAAAGATTGTCTTAAGGAGAGAGAAAGAGAGAGAGAGAGAGAGATTTCTGTTGTCAGTTTGTACTCTAGTATGAACACCCTTGTCAGAAAGTGTCTCATTACAGTAATATCTGATTGTTTGCACCTCATATAATACAGGCACGAAATGCATTTCTCCAGAGATGTTCTCATTAAAAGTGACCAGCTCAAAAGTTCACCATTGCACTGTGACAAGGAATCTTTGAGCCATCCCTGGATGATATTACCCCTTTGCAATTTCAAATCCTGTCCATATAATACCAGTAAAAAGCACAGGCAGAGCCATTACTTGCTCCCTGTGGGCAAAGAGGGAGGAAGTTTATGTGAGAGGGTCAGCAAGAGCAAACGGTTAGAAGGTCAGTTCAATTACACAGCGTGTGATTGTCTTCGCTGTCGCAGTGAAAAAGAAGTCTTCGTGGCAACTCCCACCTCATTCTCTTCCTCTCCTATACTGCATCACATCAGCACAACCATCAGCATCTGCTGGCCTCTGAGCACACAAAGAGGTGGTGGTCTGAATGAGAATCCAGGGGTGACACAGATCAGTGTTTAACTGCCTCGTAACAGAGCACCATGACACTGCTATTAATAAAGAGATTATATCAGTCGGTTTAGGACGTGCCAATATGTCAGTAAAAACAAGAAGTGTGAGGAAGGAAAGTTTACACAGTGTGCTGCGCATGTCTTCTCTTCGGTTAGGATCCTCAGATGTGCAGTATTTGCACAGGCTTATCTTAAAGCTACAAACACATTTTGGCTCCCCTAGGAATTATGGAGTCTCTAGTCCTGAATATCATTACAAACTCGTCAGTAACAAAAGCCTTACTTTCTTTAGAGCATAAAGTAGGGTTTTGCAGAAATTAATCAAAGATTAATTTCCAAAGTCTTTTCTTGTATACCATTCTGCCATTTTCTTTTTTGTGTGGGAATCATAGTGAACATGATTGGGGATGGGGCACTAGAAATTTTATGTGTGATTTTCTCCTTCCAATCTCTCTGCATTGTCCACATTCTATTAAAGGGCCACCAAGAGTATAATTGCTCTTTTGGTTTAACAAGGAATGTCAGAAACAGAATTGGATTTTATCTGGCCTTGCTATTGTGCGAAAATAAGGTCATAGTAATTATAGGCCGTTTTTTGTGTGCTGGGTGTGTCAATCAATGACGCAAACTCTAAACCGTGCATGGGAATTCAATAAGTCATTTCTGCATTCTCTGAAGGTTTGCTCCTGTGTAGCAGTGTGGAGTTTGAGGAATATGAGGAGATGGGAGGTGGATGTTGATTATCCTCAGGGAAAGGTGGAATGAGGTGGTTTAGCATTGAGGCAGAGGGGCGGACATACCGCTCGGTCTGATTGAGAGCACTGTCCATCCGTGATAACTTATCAAAGCGAGATACTACAGCTGACTGACCACTCAGGAGAACGAGGTTCCTCCCTGGAGAGCTGATACTGGGCAGGCTGAATTTCAAGCACTTAGCCTAGCTATCTTGCTCCCTAATCTTGGCAAGGAGGAGTGAGAAAAGGGGTGTACTAGTCACTGAGAGTGATGAGGGAGAATCAGCACCTCCCTCTCACCCCAGATTGGATTTGGAGTGCCTGTTGGACTGATGAAGCTATCGGCTAACTGCAGACTTATTTCAGTGAAAAATACTAATGAATGTTCAGTAGTGAGCTTGCTGTGAGAAGTCAAATGTTAATCAGCAGAACAAGCTGGTAAATAAGCTTGTCCAGCAGGTAAGAGAATTCCGACATGTTTAACACGATGGTGCCATTTTTATGTTCTTCGTTTCTAGCTCTAATTCTAATTTCAGAATTGAAATCAGTGTTGGCCTGAGGGTGGTAATATCTAGCCGCATGTTAGCTCCTGTCTTCTGGTCAAATGAAGAGATAACCTGCATGCCAGTGACGCATCAGACACAGGGCAATTACGGTGTCATTTCTCTTTGCTTGGCAATCTTTTGCTCTATCATTTAATTGAAGGAACAGCAAGTCTTTTCATAAGAAAATGTGTCTCGCCTACCATTAGCATGCTGAGAATAGAAGCAGAAGGTAAGACAATCTCTTGGTGTTTGCTGAAGTAATTTCACAGAGGGACACTTTTCAAATCAAGGATAGTCCTTCCCTTCAAGATACCGTTCATTTGAGGAGGCAGATTTGGCTGGCAGCACCACTGAGATATAAGGATTTGCAGCCTTGTCTTTAATCGTTTGTAATTGAATAGGCCTGATCCTCATATTTTTATGAGTTTTTTTTTTTCCCCTTTCGAATTTGCAACCTTCGACTTTGTAATAGATTATGTGGTATGTGAGACTGACACATTTTTTTTTGATGTAAACAATACATATGCATTTCATACTGGTGCCATATTGGCATCCTGGGTTTGACAAGAAAGAAGGTGCTGTTCTTTTTGCCTGAGGAAAATACCTCCTACCAAACCACACATTACGTTCAGTTTGATTCCACTGCCAAATGACTTGTTAAATTATGCATCAGTTTTTAATTGGCTGCACTTACAGGAGATGGTGGGATTTCTGTAGGGGAGTGTGTGATATGAAAGCTGAAGCTAGAGATTGGCTCAGTTCTCACCCTGACCCAGCATCAGGGGTCAGACCTCCCACCAGCAGGGGGCTTCAGTTATGTTAAGCTTTCTGTCAAACTGACCTTTATTATTTCACTGCTGGCACTGACAGTCAAAAACTGCCATGTAAAAATGAAAAATAGGGGGAAAAAAAACATCTAAAAGTCACTAAAAGTGTCTTAATTGTATGGCAATTGTTTAAATCACCTTTGCTATTCTTATGCATTATTTTATGTGTAATAGCGAATATAATTGGTATAGAGAAGTAAAACCGCATGCATGCAGATTACAACCAGTTTTATCCTATTTTATAGATTTCATCTTGCTGTCTCCTCAATTCTTTTTCATTTCCTTTTTTTTCTAAAGTCTATCAGTTATAATTTTCCACCAAGGACTCGCTAAAGTACCTCATACAAAATTGATTCAACCGTCTTAATCTTGGTGCATACAAATGTGTATATCTTTTCCCATCGATTTATGACCTTTTCCATGAAATAAAATAAAATAAAAATACTGATTAATGTTATCCAATGCATCAGAGTTAGTCTAATCGTTTCTGTCTGTATTTACAACATGCTAGTATCTACTATCTTTAATTTGTATGCACATTGACATCACTGACAAACAATCAAAAAATGTTCTTCAGTAGTAAGTTATACTGTAGGTTTGTGTTTCGAATTAAGCAGATATGCCTAGTCTGGAAATATGAAATATGTAACTGAGCAGGGAGGATGTCTGCTTTAATAGTATCTTGTTTAATTAGATTAAAAAAAACACTGTGTTTAATATCTCAAGGCACTTTCAAATGCCGACGGACAAACCTGAAAAGCTTCGATATTTTCATGTAGCATCAGTCATAACAAAGAAATTTCAGAACAGTATTTTAAAATCAGGCAACAGCGCCGTGCCTGTTGTGTTAAAATGTGCAATTATGTGTAAGCTGCAGCTCTTCACCTCCTCATGCAGACATCTGTCAGCCTTTACTCTGTTTATTATTGATTTTATTATTTATTTCTTTATTTTTTGGTTCTAGGTACACAAGCTTCTGCTATGAGGGATAAAGTATCCTGTTGTGTCCGAACTGCTTTGACCTTTACCTGTCTCTCCTTGTTCCATCAAACTGGGGGTAGCCTCTTTTGTCATTGGTCTGTATTTGACCCTCTCTGTGGGTGACAGATGTGATTATAAACTCATAACGCTGGGAGAGTGTGCAGACTGTCTATGCACTGAAAGCTCTTTGTGTAGACACTGGGCAACTCTACTCAAGCTGAGCAGAGTGCTTTGCTAACGTGAGCTGCATCACATACTGGTTATTATCTGTATTAAAATAGACCTTCCCTCCTCCTCCTAATGTCCCATTAGCTCTACTACTTAAGGCCACAGATGAATTGCGGGTCATTGATCTGTATTAAAGATGAAAAATGCAGATAAAACTTGGACTCATATGAAATCTTGTCAGTTACACTTAGTATAAGGAAAATTTAAATAGGCAATGAAGACATTAACTTGATTATCATTCTGTTTCATAGGATGTCACACTGCATATTTGATGAAGAAGAGGAAGAAGAAGCCGTTATTTATTTGTCACATATACATTACAGCACAGTGAAACTCTTTTCTTCACATATACCAGCTTGTTAGGAAGTTAGAGTCAAAGCACAGTGTCAGCCATGATACAGCACCTCTGGAGCAGAGAGACTTAAGGGCCATGCTCAAGGGCCCAACAAAGGCTACTTGGTGGTCCTGTGGCTTGAACTCTGGACCTTCTAATCAGTAACCCAGAGCCTTAACTATTGAGCCTACATGGCTCCAAATAGGACTGAATATCAGACTGAGTGCAATGCTATTGAGCTTGTCCTTCATAAAGAAGATTCATTTTTTTATATGAGTAATGCTGTAATACACAGTCTTCAACAAGCAGCAGTGCAGTGGATCCTCCCTGTCATACTGCCGCTTAGCCATGTTTGCTAGCTATCTACATTATTGGACAACTGGGAGGTTTACTTTGGGCACAAGTATTGCTAACACTGGCAAAATCTAGCGGATGTCAATTTATTATTTCTATAATGACATTTTTTTTCCTGATTAAACGCTGGGGTGGAAAGTACATAAGGATTGCAATCTATTTTAGAGACTTTGTCAGGGTACTGTTGAATCTCTTCTCAAGTGAGGTGCATTTTTTATCGATCTTTCACTTTAGTTCTGTACACATTGTGCAGTGAGCCCATAAAATTTGCTCCAAAAATCATGTAACAGTAATTCTAGGATATAACCTCTACTGAAGTGGTTGAATGTCATTTTAAATAAACGACACCTGGTTTTGTCTAAACTGATCAGGGTACAGTTGAACCTTGACATACGAATGCCCTACCTTATGAATTTTTTCCTTAAGAATTTAAATTTTGCAAGAAATTTGCATTGGCATATGAAGCATTTTCAGCTAAGTTGCACGTACGTCCGGGAGCCACTCAAAACTTGTTTGTGCCAGTGGAAAGCCAAGCGAAGCCAAGCAAAATGAGTTTGTGAATTTTACGAATTTTTTTTTTCAGTCAGCAAAAGCTGTTTCGAAAGAGTCAACACACGACACCAATGTTGCCATCAGCATGGATTCAAAAGCAAGGTGATTTTTCTCGCGTTTTTTTTGTTGTTGACAGATTGGTGGCATGGATGGTCCTGTTGTTTTATTTTTAGCCCAAGCTTGGTAGCATGACTTCCTGTGAGTACCCTTGACATGGAATGCTTGGTTTGGCTCAGTTCTTTGTAATCAACCATACAGTTTACATAAACTTTGTATTGGTAATATTTCTGGGTGGCTGGAACAGATTATCTGCATTTACATTATTTCTTATGGGAAATAATGTCATGGTTTCGCAATACAAATTTTCGCTCGACTCAAAAACAAATTAAATTCGTAAGCCGAAGTTCCACTGTATACTAAAAGTACATACGAAAATCCCTGATGCAACATGTGATAAAGCCACAATTAAACATACTAAGGATTGACCTTGAACTGAGCAACAGCCAAAAAGAGACAAGGAGAAAACAGTACAAACGTCTTACTCTTTTTCCTTGTAGTTATTTAATCAAACGATGTCGCCAGGTGATCACTGCATGCTCCTTTCCTCCTCCATCCTCCAAGATTGTCTGACCTTGACTTACATACTGAAGTATCTTTAAAAGTCAGCACACAGCCTGACTTCGACACCATGTTAGAACAGAAAACATGCTTGTAGAGGTGGTGCCAGCAGGCTGGCAGAGTAGCCAACCCACCTGCCTCTGCCAGTTCGTGTCATTCTCCCAGGCGAGACATGATGAGCTGCCTTCTGACGAGCCAGGGGCTGGCCCCCGGCCCTTTCATATGCAGTCAAGTCCTTCAGTCTGGCTGTGTCACCACAGCATCGTTCTCATAACATGCAGCCATCTGGGCCTGTACAAATATCTTTGGGATAACCGTCAATTTAAACACTGTATCTCAGAATGCTGGCAATCCCCAGACAGCTCACACGCCTACTCACCTCTCAAACTGCAGGTGATAATGCAAGGCATCCATCTTTACATGGCAGCTAGCAATGGCAGGGAAATCTCACTAATACACAGCCTGTTAGTCTTTCATGAAGCAGAGTAAGAGCATACATGTTAAATGAGTTATTCGACTCTGTATGGCATAGCAATAAAATGAAATAAAATCTCAGTGATTATTAAAAAAAATGGAAATAATTCAGATGGACTTGTGGTGAAGGAAGGAAGGGAAATGCCTTGCAGGTCAGATTAAAACACACACATATGGGATTGTATTGCTGATCATGTGCCATACTAAAGAAAAGCTAAAATAATATCCTGGGTCACATGCACCCTGGCTGCTAAATGAATTATAAATAATCTTGGACATATCTATACTAGGCTAATATTGGTTCAGGTAAAACTACAGTGCAATACATGAATGCAAATCTCAGGCTCCAGTTCACTGGCCTTCAGCTGGAGCATTCTCTATGTGTGCAGTAAGTAGAACAGAGAGTAAGGACATCTTTAAAAAAGATAACATTGCCTTTCAGAATTACTCCTTTAAACCTCTTCTTTCTGGGGAGAAAATAGTTGGAGTGCATAATCGACTTCATTGTAAAGGCACTATCCGAGAAAAATCAAGATGCTTTTGATATAAATGCTAACAAGCTTGAGAAAGAGATTAGGACTTAGTGCTAATCAGCTATGCATTATTCATAATGCCCATGCAACAGAGGGAATGAGGGTTATTTAAAAACGTTTATTGAGAAACAATTGGTTGACATCTACACGATGAAGACCATTTAATAATCTGATGTGCATTAAGAATTAATGGGTAATTACGCTGAATGTCAGTCAAAGAGTTCTCTCAAGACTAGTATCATTGTTAGTCGGGAAGGTTGGACGAAAGAAAGCAGAAGAAAGCTGACAAACAGAGTTATATCTGTCCATATTATACGTACATAAACAATAGTTGGAAGTGTATATGTATCTAAATATACTGTCTAGACCAGAACTACATAGCTGTAATACATCACTACTTTCCCCAAACAGTTCTTTCAATCCCATATAGGATCAAAACCGAGAATATGAGAAGTACATCAGAAGCGCATAGTTGTTGGCAGAAAATGTGAATAATAGCTTTTAGTGGGGCTGTAACGGCTTTTGGCTTTCAATACACCATAAAACCGTGATGCTGCAGTTGATCACTGAAGCTTCTGCTACGTGTTCTTCTGGACTGTCAACTGTTTTAGGGTGTAGTCTGTATTTTACAGAGTCAATAGAGAGCAGAATTCAATTATTGAAGATTGCGATTACAAAGGCATTAACTGGTTCACATACAAGGACGCTATTTGTACACAGTAGGAAGTCGAAGCTGATCCGAAAATCAATTTCACATGATTGTGTTGTCTAAGTAAGCTAATATTAGATGTAATTTAGGTGTCTGGGTTCTGTGATGCTGCCACCGAATGGAATCTTGAAGGCTTTATTTAATTCATTAAGAAACTGATAGAAGATGAAGAAGAAGAAGTAGAAGAAGAAGTAGACAATATGCAGGTGTTGGTTATGTGAGGAACAGAACATGAGCGGCATGCTGTTATAGGAAAACAATTGACGATAGAATGGTGTGATGCGCCCTGGAGTGGATTATTTTCCAATAACAGAAGTGTTTTAATCACATAGCAAAGCAATTCAGTCTGCACTAGGGGAGAGCGGGAACAATGATAACGCTGCACAGTTGCAACGCTCTGCTGTTTTCTCTAAATGCAACTGCAACTTCATTACATGGCTATACAAGTATTTCACTTCCCCATGTACAACAGGATTCATCCAAGTATGCTGGAGATATTTGTGTTGAAAAATGTGATTTCTGCCATACATGTCCTACAACATGTTCAAAAACTGAAATCTATGCAGTCGTGTACACTTATCTGTACATTAACTGCTAGCATGGTTTTCGGAGATTTGTACATGCTCCTTCTGTTTGCAAGTGCAACCTGTGGTGTAATTGTAATACCTGTTATAATTACACAGAATTTTGCTTCAGAGACTGTTCAGTATAATAAAAGATGACAGCACTGAGACAGAAAAGATGCATACACTAATTATCAGGTGCATAAGAAAAAAACTGTAATCAATTCAGAGCACATACATACGTTAGTTAGTTTTAAATCGTGTAATTATAGTTAAACCGTAGTGACCATAATCATGATTACTGTGATATAACAATACAATGGAATAAAAAAAAGGATCCTGAAAGCAAACAAAAATAAAAGCGGTAACTGCTTTGCTGTCCTTGTCTTTTTTCTGCATCTTTAATTCAATACAATACCTTTTTAAATCTAGGACTGTTCTGTGTATTCTGTTTTTTATTTTTTCTAAACCTCCCATAAAGGTATATCAGATGGAGTAGTAAATGCATGATGTTTTTACTTAGATTAAAGCTTGTCTTTCGTGAGGTGTTACAACTGACCCATGCAGTGTCATGATCCTGGCATTTTGCCTGCACAGTTCAAACACTCCTCCTTTTAGTTTCAGTGAAAATTAGATTGAGCAGAAAGTTGCACATGATAAAAGAATTAAACGTGTGTGCTGTTACGTGGAAATTACAAAGTCTGTAATTTAGAACATCACTGAGTAATTTACCACAATGCCAGCTCTCTCCAACTGACAAAGCCTTGCTGTTATAGAAAATTAACCAGCACCTTCTAACAAACTGGAATCAACAATTCAGCAGTTTCATGGTGTGTAAACAACTAATAAATATTACTGAGTTCATGTTCTAAAGTGTAATGCATTCTGTTAGGTTACAGCTTGATCCTTTTAGATCCCAGCTTTTATTTTTTCCTTGTAAAACGTATTACTTAGTTTTGTCATGTAAACACCGGAATCATCATTCAATTACACATAACACTCAGCATTCAAACATGGCCACCAAGGACTCCAAATCCCATCACACACACACACACACACACACACACAGACACACACACACACACACACACACATGTACAGTCCCTCTCACTTGATTACCAATCACAGACACTTGGAGTCAATCATGCTCCACAATATACAATAGTCACAGTCACAGGGGTTTCTATACCAGTTGATGGCAAGCATTGTAGTGATGGTATAGGAATGTGAAGTGGTAGCTCAGTTAGTGGACCACTACTGGGGAAGGTTGTGAGTACAAATCCCAGCACTGTCACTACTTAAGCAAGGCCCTGAACCCTTAGCTGCTCAGTTGGTAAGGACATCTGCCAAATACTGGAAATAATAAATAACCTGTCTAATTTTTTTGGGTCTTGTTTTAATTGTGCCATGTTCAAGCTGTTTGCACCTCACCTGACCATTACGTGTTTTTCCAACCTTGTCTCTGCTCATGTTTTGGATCTTGGTGGAAGTTCTTCTGAATAAATCTGTATACCTGCATGTGCCTCCATCTGCCACCTGACAAGTAACCACTATTAATTAATTAATTAATTAAATAGAAATGAATAGTTAGAAAGTGTTTTGTTTGTCTTCTCTTGTCTTGTACCAAACAGTTCTATTATGTGCTCAGAGGTTCTCTTAGTAACTGAACTAACTAGCTAATTACTCTATAAAAATAAAAAGTGAGGTATAGGAGACCTTGGATGCTGATTTGACATGCATTACTATAAAAACATGTTTACTGTTTCCTACTTGTTAACATCTTTTGGCACAAAGAAAATGACAGTCTGGATGTTCTGATAGCAGTTTATACAAAAACTTTTATCCTGCAGTTTGTTCATTATTTTTGATACTTAAGTACACATAATAACAGATGCTTTTCTTTCATCCAACCACCCAAGTTTGCCTATTTGGTACTTAATCCTACATGGATTTGAAGTGTAATTTTGTCTCCACAGGAGTCTTCAGTGTTGGAAAAATACAAAATTTGTCAGAGGTTTCTGAGATGAAAAAAAATCCTCTTGGTTTTTAATGCTTGCAATTAACAAGAGACTTGTACACACTTCACTGATTTGCTCTCTCCCGGAATTCTGACCTTTTCTGACTGAACAATATATCTGTGTGTTACCTTCCCATGAGTCATATTTTCAAGCCAATTGTTCTGTCGGCTCACCTGTCAAAGCTGTGAGTCACCTCAATATGAGTCAGTTTTCATACCCTGCTTGTCATTGCTGTTAAGTTTAGGAGTTCAGTGTGGACGATGGACGATGACTGTGTTTATAATATGCAGGGCCAGTCCTCTCAGGGAGACCTGGCACTGTGTGCCTCAGATAGTTGAAGAGACACAAAGTGTTTTTCTCCCCTGTGCCTTTACACTGGACTAACTCCTGCCTCCTGATCACCACTGGCATTTGCTTTATTGATCGGTGAAGGACTTTGCACCAGGCTGTGCAGGTCTGCATGATTCAGCAACGATAAGAGGAAGATTCTTTGAGAAGGGCTGGGTTTCAGACAGCAGTGATAAAGAAAATCTGGTCACAGGTCACAATGATTAAAAGATCAAAAAGAAAAGAGACATGTTAAAAAAAAGAAAAGAAAAAAGATTTAGGGTTTAGCCAGTTTTGGGCAGATGCGTATTGTTGCAGTGTATATGGTTGATGCTGTAACAATCAAAGACTCTTGATTCAATATGTCAGTATGCCTAACAATATATTCAACACATTCAACACTAAAGTAGACTATTTGTCATAAAATATCACTTATATTAAATGCGGTGAAAAACATTTATCATACTAGATCCTCCATTTCAGCCACAAGCACAAGCTGGAAGATTGTCTTGTGAACAATCGCACTTTAGAGTCTTGGTAAATTATAATGCTGACAGGCAGTGAGTAGCGGACCAAAAGCAGTGTGCCGAATCCACCAAATATGTTTACTATACATCAGCGCCAATACAGTGCACACACACATACGCAGGCATGCACAGCAAACATGGACTATGTTTAACCAGCCCTTTGTCTCACATTCTCGAGTTCATATTAGAGATTGCAGAATTCAAAAACTTAGGGTTTAGGGTTATAGTGAGCTGTGTGACTCTGACTGCACAAATAACAAACATCAGAATATGAAATGTCCAGGGCTATAGACACACAACTCTTGTGAGTCACCTCAGTGTACACTTACCATTGAATTTTGTTCCCTTCTTTTTTGTTATGAATGAAACACTGTCATTATTAATTTTTACATTTTTGTGCTTTCTTTGGAAATTTAAGGCAAGTATTAAGGTGGTGCTTAGTTTAGCGTAGTGTGTTGAAGCTGTTACATATCAAGGCACAGCCATCAAAATGGTATCAAATTTTAAATATGTATATTGTTTTTTTTTTTTTTTATCCCTTCAGCTGCTCCCATTAGGGGTAGCCACAGAGGATCATTGATCTGCTTATGTGATTTGGCACAGGTTTATGCTGGATGCCTTTCCTGACTCAACCCTCCCATTTTTATTTAACTTCAGTGACCCTCAGTGGCTGGGTTGGGTCCCTGCCCAGGAATCAAACCCAGGCCACAGCACACATGCTAGCCACTAGATCACCAGAGAAACTAAAATATATAGATTGTTACAACCAATATACATATATTTTAATATGTACAGTCTATATCAGAGAGGGATGGAGCAGATATAAGAACAGTATAGTATTTTTTTCACTTTTTCATCTTGATGATAAATTGTTTTCAGTGGTTATTTGCATGTATGTGCTTATCTCTACCTGGGCAAAGAGTGCTTTACCAACTCAAAATTCAAACAGGACAGATAAAATATGGTCCCATAGAAGCAAGTTTAGTTTAAAGGTAATTATATGTATAGCAATATATATATATATATATATATATATATATATATATATATATATATAGAGCCAAAGGTTTGGACACACCTTCTAATTCCATGGTCTTTCCTTCAATGCTGAAGGCGGCTGAAATACACAATAATGTCCTTTGAACAGTTGATATTGAGATATGTCTGCTACTGATGCTCTGTAAAGCCTTCATAACGGCTCTAATCTGAGGTGCTGTTAATTGGTGATTTCTGAGGCTGGTAACTCTAAATGAACTTCTCCTCTGCAGCAGAGGTAAGTTTTGGTTTCTTGCTTTACTGGGATGGTCTTCATGTGAGCCAGTTTCATCATGGTGCTTGATGGGTTTTGCAAATGCACTTGACAATACTGTTCTTGCAAGAACTATTCCAGAACACCTGACCTTCGTGTCTTAAAATAACAACTGACTGTTGTTGTTTGTTGTCATTACATATGGATTACATAAGTTCATGTGTGTTATTTCATAGTTTTGAAATCTCCAGTTTTGTTCTAGAATGTAGAAAATAAGTCACTAAACAAAAAACATTGAATTAGAAGGTGTGTCCAAACTTTTGACTGGTAGTGTATATATATATATATATATATATATATATATATATATATATATATATATATATATACATGTATATAGCAACATACAGAATTAAAGGATCTGTTGCTCATGCCAGATTCCACAGGTTTTTAAGGTTATGGCTGTGTTCTCAGACATTACTTTTGTATACAATGCTTGTTCAGTCATTTTTTTGCCGAAATAATGATATAGAATTATGATTATACATCATATAAGACAAAGGGTTTTGTCTGGGTGGGTATCCAAACCTTGTTGCTATGTCATTCTGTTTTGTAAGGGGAGGGTTTTGTGCCAGAGATATGAGAAAAATATGCGACCTGTCAGATACCATTGCTAGTGTTCTACATAAACATGTCTGCCATATTGGTAACATTAGACTGCATATAAATCTAGGAATCTAAGGGATGTATGAGCACTGATAGAATTGGCTGTGAAGTTCTGTGCTCAGCCAAACTTCTTCAGATTTGCTTTGCAAATTTGCGTCTGCAAATTGGTGCTTTAAATGTACAAATACATTCACTATTCGGTATTAAAGATAAAGCGATTTTTCACGATATTTGCAATACACATGGCAGCTTTGGTTTCATTAAAAAAAAAAACACTTCCATCCCCACCAGCTGTAGTTAAAGGAGCATAAAATTCCAGCCCATGTGTCGTGTAGCCCTTGCTTTACTCTCCGTCTGTTATATTTTCTTTCACTCGCATGCATAAGTGAAATGTAAACACCATAGTAATAAATTGGAGCAATCATGCAGTTCCTTATGAAATGCTCATTAATGCCTTTATAAAATGGATGATTCCTTGTTTTCTTATTTTAAGGTGTCAACATTTCGAATCCACATGCTGGAAAGTGTTTTTTTTTGGGGGGTGTAAAATGTTGGAGGAAGTTAATGTTATATGTCCAATTCATGTCAGTGAGCTCAATGCCCTCTTTGCATTGTTACCATGTGTCTGGTTTAGCTAGCTAGACATTTTCCTTTTCATATTCATCCATTTTAAAACATGATGGCCACATTAAGTTGTGTGAACCTATTTATTCTCTTTAACTCCAATTGCCATGACAAGTTTTGAATATTGAGCTCAAGTTTTAAAAAACAAAAAAAAATTAAAGTAATCTTGACAACTTGTGAAGAAAACTTATCTTCTGGATGAGTTTACTCATCATGTTTTTAAGTTTAACCATCTTGAAATTTCTTACAGTGAAGACAAGCTTGGATTTTTGTTAGTGATTACAGAGTCTAAATGTCTGAGACCACATTGAAAATCTGAGAATTTTTAATGTAGTGCTGGAAATAAAAATAACGTTTTCGAATTTTTTTAAATATTTAAAACACAGAAAGTAAATGTTTAATATATTCAGTAATGAACATTCAAGATTCTGCACTAATACTAGCTCCCTAATTAAATGTAAGCAAATGCAAATTATTTTGCAAATACATGTTAACTGCTTTGTACAAAAGGTCACATTTTCCTCATGTCTAATCTCTTTTACTGAAGCATGTGTTCAGACCACACTCTGATGGATTTGATCTAAAGTCATACTGCACAAACTCGTGGAGTCTGTGCCAGCTCGAATGCACAGTGTCATTGAAGTAAAAAGAGGACAAACCAAATACTAAGAAACTCTGAACTTCATGTAAATATTTAAAAGATCGGCTTCTAATACTTCTACTTTTCACTCATGTTATTGTCAGTAATATCGTTTGTAATAAAGATTTGTTTTATTAAATTAAAAGTAAGAAAAATAGTCACATCATACTAGTGGTCTCAGACTTTTTGAGCACCACTGTATGTAAATGCAAGTTGAATCCACAGACCGTGTCAATTTTTTTCTAAATCTAATCATTCTATCAGTGTAGGCCACAGACCATGCTAGAAATATGCGGTTACAATGGTTTGTGGAATAGTGCAGATCAATATGATTGCTAGCAGTCATAAAACTGTCCTCTTTCTGATATACTATAACTTGAAGAAATATTTGATTGTGTAATGATATGCTCCTGCCCTGTAGGCTATTAATAACTGTGCAAAATAATGCAAAACACAAAGAGATGGGTGACAGATTAAAGGCAAACCAATGGCTCTAGTTTTGCTGTGGGGACATTTTTTTGCCGGAATGGTGTGTGTCCACACGTCCGCTTAGAGAGAAGCTTCACTGGGAATCAATATGACATTATTCTGACTGATCACCTTTATCCTGTGGTGAAACATTTCTATCCTGGTCTCTTGCAGGATGACAGTGTCCTCATGTACAGGGCACAGGGGCTCTAGAATGATTTGTTGAGATGAAAACAATGTAAATCATATGCTAAAGGCTTCACAGTCACTAGATCTGAATACCTATGAGAGATTTTAGACACTGCTCTTCACGATCATTATTAAAAATCAATTGATATATATATATATATATATATACACTATATTGCCAAAAGTATTCGCTCACCCATCCAAATAATCAGAATCAGGTATTCCAATCACTTCCATGGCCACAGGTGTATAAAATCAAGCACCTAGGCATGCAGACTGTTTTTACAAACATTTGTGAAAGAATGGGTCGATCTCAGGAGCTCAGTGAATTCCAGCGTGGAACTGTGATAGGATGCCACCTGTGCAACAAATCCAGTCGTGAAATTTCCTCTCTCCTAAATATTCCACAGTCACCTGTCAGCTGTATTATAAGAACGTGGAAGTGTTTGGGAACGACAGCAACTCAGCCACGAAGTGGTAGGCCACGTAAACTGATGGAGCGGGGTCAGCGGATGCTGAGGCGCATAGTGCGAAGAGGTCGCCAACTTTCTGCAGAGTCAATCACTACAGACCTCCAAACTTCATGTGGCCTTCAGATTAGCTCAAGAACAGTGCGCAGAGAGCTTCATGGAATGGGTTTCCATGGCTGAGCAGCTGCATCCAAGCCATACATCACCAAGTGCAATGCAAAGCGTCGGATGCAGTGGTGTAAAGCACGCCGCCACTGGACTCTAGAGCAGTGGAGACGCGTTCTCTGGAGTGACGAATCGCGCTTCTCCATCTGGCAATCTGATGGATGAGTCTGGGTTTGGCGGTTGCCAGGAGAACGGTACTTGTCTGACTGCATTATGCCAAGTGTAAAGTTTGGTGGAGGGGGGATTATGGTGTGGGGTTGTTTTTCAGGAGCTGGGCTTGGCCCCTTAGTTCCAGTGAAAGGAACTCTGAATGCTTCAGCATACCAAGACATTTTGGACAATTCCATGCTCCCAACTTTGTTGGAACAGTTTGGAGCTGGCCCCTTCCTCTTCCAACATGACTGTGCACCAGTGCACAAAGCAAGGTCCATAAAGACATGGATGACAGAGTCTGGTGTGGATGAACTTGACTGGCCTGCACAGAGTCCTGACCTCAACCCGATAGAACACCTTTGGGATGAATTAGAGCGGAGACTGAGAGCCAGGCCTTCTCGTCCAACATCAGTGTGTGACCTCACAAATGCGCTTCTGGAAGAATGGTCAAAAATTCCCATAAACACACTCCTAAACCTTGTGGACAGCCTTCCCAGAAGAGTTGAAGCTGTTATAGCTGCAAAGGGTGGACCGACGTCATATTGAACCCTATGGATTAGGAATGGGATGTCACTTAAGTTCATATGCGAGTCAAGGCAGGTGAGCAAATACTTTTGGCAATATAGTGTATATATATATATATATATATATATATATATATATATATATATATATATATATATATATATATGTACATATATATGCATATAGTAGAAGGCCCTGTGGAACAATTTCACAGACTTGAAGAATCTAAGGTGTATTGAAGCTGTTCTGGTGGCTTGTGGTGACTTACTACTTCATTCTGTCATCCTTTATCCTTTGATTTGCCAGGTGACTGTATGTGCTATTTTTCTATGCCTTGTCGTTGTGCTGAGAAAGTTCATTAATTACCCCAAATTCAGAAAGTGTGCACAGTGAGTTGGATTCACCTTTTGGAAATGCCCTTCTGGCATTTCTTGACAAAGACAAGGCCCATAATATTAACTGTCAGAGTTTTTTCCATAATCTCTAATTACAGAGTCTAGCCCAGAACCACTTTTCACCAGCAGTTCTCAGTTCACCATCACATAACTGTGTAGTGTGAAAGGGAATGCACTGATATCTGTCATGTTCACAGTAATGGTGGGTGGAGAGGCAACCGAGCATGTGAAACGGAAAACGCACCAGACGGAAGTTTCATTTGTCCAGATGGAGAGAGTGGGGGCGGGCCCAGCAGATGGCGGATTTAAGTGGTGGAGAACGGATGGGTCAGCATTTTAATGTGGCGGGTGAAGGAGACAATTTCACTTCTCAATTCACTTCAGTTGGGTGAAAACTTGTATGATTTTTTTATTTTTTAAAATCATTACAGTTGGAAAGAAGAATCAAGCTCATCTTGATCATGTGGCTTGTTTTTGCTTCTTTTTATGGATAATGGATAAACACAAGCATTTTGTTAGGTGTCACATCGCTGTTTGTAAACTGGACGATACTAGTTAGTGAGGGGGCATTGGTGTAATGAGTGGAGCAACACCAACTGCTCTAATACTTTCTTGCTGTTTATTTTGCTTAAGTCATGTATTTAAACTTTAAACCACATTACCCATGTGAGGGACCTGAGTAACATTAACACAATTATTTTTCGTACATCTGCATCACATATCAAATCCCTGGATAAAATTAAATACAGATTGGGCACTTAAGCTGTGAATCGAGCCCATGGTGCTGTTGTTTTGCAACGGCCACATTACCAGTGCACTATGCATATCTAAAGTCCCTAAATTTAATACTACATTTTATATAAATTTTATAGGCCTCCTGGTGGTCCAGTGGCAGGAGCTGACACTCTCATTGCCGTGGCCCTGGTTTGATTCCCAGGCAGGGCACTAACCCAGACACTCAAGAGTTAACTCTCAGTGCCAGTTCTAAGCATGGATAAAATGGGAGGGTTGTGACAGGAAGGGCATTCAGAGTAAAACCTGTGCCAAATCAAAATATGCGGACCAAATGATCCGCTGTGGTGACCCCAAACAGCAATCAGCCGAAACAACAACATTTAATATAAATTTTATACTATTTCTTATCAGCCACAGCATCTATGTGAGATTCCACAAGATAAAAGGTCTACGTTAATACTACATGATCACGTGCACTCTACATTATTTAATCAAGTTATTTTATATATTTTATATTATTATATACCTGTTAAATTAAGTTTAGTATAAATCAGGTCTTGTTAAGAAACATAATATTTTCATGTAGACCATATGAAAAAAATATTTCTTACACCTATTCCTTTTTTCAGTTTAAAAAATGTAATGTAAAAACTTATGTATGTAATAAATATGAATATTATATAATAATAAAATAATTATATATATATATATATATATATATATATAAATAGATAGATAGATAGATAGATAGATAGATAGATAGATAGATAGGCAGACAGATAGATAGACAGATAGATAGATAGATAGATAGATAGATAGATAGATAGATAGATAGATAGATAGATAGATAGATAGATAGATATAATAAAAATATGTAAAACGTATAATTTAGCGCTTACATGTCATCAAGCACACCTAATACCTGGTCCTGAGAAAAGCGAAAACCAAGCACAAAACCATGTCCCACCACAGGAGAGCTCTGGGATTAGTTTGGGAAGTGCTGATTCAATCTAAAGAATACTTAAGATAATTGCAAAATTAGCATATTATTAATGTTTCATCCCAAGATTGATTAATAGACTGCAATTTAAAAGTGTGCCCTTCCATCACTGAACTCAGTAATTAGTTGCCTAGATGAAGTATGAGGGAGCTGCATGAAGCATGAAGTATAATGGAACACCAGTCAAATTCCCAAAGAGAGTAAAGTGACCAGACCAATGCATCTAGAGGAGAACTCAAATATTAAACCTCAAATATTACTGGGAAATGGCCCTAGACTTTTAGGGAATTGAGTGGTTTTCTTCTCATCTGTGGATGTAGAAAAGGAGCAGTTATGGTCGATAAGTGGCATGCAGAGATATGACCACATCTAAAAGGACTGATTATAGTATTCAGGAGCTCTAACTGTCCTGTACACATTAGTCACATTACCATGTGCTTTCCTATAAAATTATTTTCCATATTAATTTTCTATCTGCTAAGCACATTGACTACATATATAATTTAAGCCTTAAATTCAGAAAAAAAAAGACATGTTTATTCATGGTGCAGCAAAGAATTTGAACCTACAGTAATCAAGGTCCCTAGCCTTTCAGTTATCTGCAGTTGGATTTTAAAGTTTGAAAACAGTCTGCTGAAACGTTCATTGAATTTTAATAACGTAACTCTAAGGAGGATTGCTGCAAAGTTATTATTGAGTACTGACCTTATAGATTTGCAATGGCGGTGTATTCAGATATGGAGAAGGGAAAGAGAACTTATACTAGTATCTACCGTACTTTTACCATCAGTAAAAATGTATAGTTGGCCAGTATTATGACTCAGTATGCATTAAATAGTAGGTTTAGTATAAAAAGAAGAAGAAACATGCATAGACTAATTATAGAGCAGTTCAATAAACTTTCAAATTCAAACAAACAAATAAATGAAATATAGATAGATAGATAAATCAGTCAATCAATTATCAATCAATTAATCAATCAAACAAAACTCCAAATTGAGTGTGAGCTGTGTCCATTTACCTTTTCTTCCCTCTGTCTTTTGCTGTCCTATCACGGTCAGATGACTAAAATACATGGTAATGCACATCGCAGATGTTGAGCAAATAATGGCTAGGAGCGATAGTGAATGCCAGTGAAGAACTTAAAAGCACTTTGTTCAGCTCATGAAAATGTATGTGCTCATGTACTGACCTGCCGTTAAGTGGGAGTTGAAGACTGAACGACAAGAAGCAGATTGTTTAATTAAACATGTCAGCCTAAAACTTTATTTTTAAAGCCTCTGCAAACATGGATTACTGAAGAAAAAATGTCATTGTGATATTTAAGGTCTGTTACTTAATAAGCTTCTCTCGTCTGCCTGATCAGGACTATGTTGGTGTGTCAGACTGACAGCAGTATCTCCATGGCAACGTAAGCAATTTGATGACAGCGCTAATACTTCTGCTGGAAAAGCATGTAGGAAGGACAGAGTCGAGCTTCCACAATGTTTTCACAATTTGGGAGTCAAAAAAAGTTGCGCGGTGTGGTGTGGTTTGTGTTTTTTGTTTATGTCTCTAGTAGATTGACAGTAGAAAAGTAATCTAAAGTAAAATTGTGTGGTTTTTTTGTGGGCTTGCTTGCTTCCTTGTAACTTATATATAGTAATTAGTTGATTATTTGCAGAGCATTGTACTGCAACTGTGCAGAACTGGCACATTATTGCATTTGGTTTAGAAATGTGCTTGCAGAAAAGGAAGCAAAGAAGGAAGGAAGGAAGGAAGGAAGGAAGGAAGGAAAGAAAGAAAGAAAGAAAGACAAAGAAAGAAAGAAAGAAAGAAAGAAAGACAAAGAAAGAAAGAAAGAAAGAAAGAAAGAAAGAAAGAAAGAAAGAAAGAAAGAGTCTGTGCCATAAAATACACTTTAAATCACTTCGTGAAGTTTGCTGAGGACACTATGGTTGTGAGTCTCTTCAGCATCAATGAGAAAGAAAGAAAGAAAGAAAGAAAGAACAGATGAAATAAAGAAAAACATCAACACTTTTTTTTCTACAGTCAGATAAATTACACACAGAAGTTGCAGGCAGTAGAAATAAAGATAATTATGAAAATAAGTTTGCAGGGGTTTTAATATTGTAGTGCAACTTTGCAATATGCGTAAATTGCATTTTTGTGTTAAAGACTGTGTTAGAATAATTCAGTAAACATTTTTTGTTGTTGTTTTTATATTGCAACAATCAAATAAACACGTCTGTAATATTTCTTTAGCTTTTGACATTCTTCTTCCAAACAGAGTCTTTAGCCCCTTTAGAAAACATCTAAATACTTCATCATATTGCTCAGCAAATAAGTTATAATAAGTTGCTTTTGGCCATTTTAGTGAAGCTGGAGTTCCCGAGAAAGTAACAGTTAAATAGTTACTAATGCCTTACTTAGAAGCAATTTCTTTTTAGAGTAAATGAATATGGAATAATACATCTACATACTACATACACTCACTGGTCATTATATTACGAACACTGAACCCCTACTCAGTCATGCAGGTGTTCAGACAGCCAATCATGTGACAGGAGTATGATGCATAAAATCATCCAGGCACATGTCACAAGTTCACCAAAACTACTGTTAAAGATTGGAAAACATCTTGCCTTTTTTCTGACCAGTTTCCACTGTACCCACTGTAGCCTCCGGTTCATGTTCTTGGTTGATAGGAGTGGAGCTGGATATGGTCTTCTGCTGTAGTAACCCATCCGCCTCAAGGTTTTACGTGTTGTGCATTCTGAGATGCTTTTCTGCTAAGCAGAGTTATAAAGAGTGGTTATTTGATTTACTGTAGACTACCTGTCTGCTCAAACCAGCCTAGCCATTCTCCTCTGACCTCTTTCATCAACAAAGCATTTTCTTCCCACAAAACTTCCCTTCACTGGTTATTTTTTGCACACCATTGTACGTAAACTCTATAGATATGTTGTGTTAAAAGCTCAGGATATCAAAGGTTTCTGAAAAGAGCCTTTCAGGCACCATTAAGCCACAGTCTTTTTTCTCCACATTCTGATGTTCGGCTGGAGCTCTTTACTTGTATCTGCATTATTTTATGCACTGCACACCTGACATATGATTGGCTGATTGGCTAACTGTATGAAGGAGTACAGTTGTTCCTGTTAGAGTAGCTGGTAAGTGTATGTTAAGAAATCAGTCACATTAATTCCCTGCTTCTTTCTACAGTATGTGTCTTAGGTCTCCTGTCCAGGCTCTGATAAAATTGGTAGGATTTTCCCATGTGAGCCACTTCGGCTGTCTGCCATGAATATTCCCATCGAGGCTTATGCTGCCTGGCACGGCTGCCACCTTCTACACATTCCTTAACCCTTTTTAGTAGTACACTGCTGTTCCAGTCTCCCGGTGGAATGGAAATCGACTCGGCTGAAATTGTCAATCAGTATAAATAAATTAATCTTCGCAAGTCTGACATAAAATTTGTCAGCATGCTGTTGGTTTTTTACCTCTGTTCAGATAACCTTAAAAAAGAATTTTAGTGGTTGAGGATAACACCTTCATATTTTATGAACAAGCACTTGGGGCATCTCAGAGAGCAAAAATGGATTTGATATCACCATTTACTTTGAAGATATAAACATTTGTGTGGAGAAATTTTTTTTGAACATTTTTATGAAAATATTACCCCTACCAGGCTATGTAAAAATACTGATATACTTATAAAACTATAATTTCTTAAAGCACAGAGTGTCTAGTTTCATATGACCCATAAAGCATCACGGTGCTGTGTGATATGACAAAGACGTTTAATGCTGAACATGGACACAACAAACGATGAGATGGAGAAAATTCCTTTTTTTGGCCTCTGGTAAAAAGAATTGTTATGAGAGAAGCATTCTCTCAGTCATGTTTGGGGGGTCACTACATGGATGTTTCACATCTCATCCATAGTTTAAGGCCTCTACCTTCAAATTTCAGCTGAATGTTGGTTTTTGGATTCCGTGCTCTGCTCTTCATATTATTATGTTTAAGGTTTGAGCCAGTTTATCGAGCAGCTGTATATTGTCCTTGGCAGGAGAGAGTTGGTGATGGAATTGATTTTACTGTTCTAATTCAAAGGTGTTTGAATGTGAAATATATATAAGCTTGCTATATACAGTGTTTTGGAGTCTATGTAGTGCACAAGATGTTGAGATTGAGGCATATAAAATGTTTAATAATTAACTACATACTGTATGTTTCTTTGACAATGAGTGGCGTGTATGATAATGTAGGATTAAATGCGATCACCTCAATCACCCTTATCTTTAATATCTTTAATGAGGTGTTTATGCTAATAAATTCATCATCATTATTATACTTTTTTTTTACCAAATACAATATACAGTAGGAATTGCATAGCAAAACCAGGAAACTTTTACGCATACTAACTATTTCTGTTAGATCAGAAAATCTCAGGAGGCTTAGATCCTATTTAACACATTCTTTCCATTCCAAAGGTCTAGTAATCATAATAATAATAATGGAATAATAATTATGTTGTTATGGTATAACTAGAGCAGATTTAGGGTCAAAGATGTAGAGTAATTAAATATATTAATATGGAATTGGAAAATAAATCATAAATTGTTATATATTATTTGTAGGTAACACTGAATATTAGCCTAAATCCTGTAGAATTTTCTGTTATTTTAAATTTTAAATGTTATTTTCATAACATAATTTCATATAATTTTCACAACATAATATCACGTAATAACACAATATCACTAAATATCAGTAGAGTTAATATTAGTAATCTCAGTTGCCCTGGTCAGGTGAAAGTTCTGACTAGCTGCTTTAGAATCATTCTGGAATTTTCTGTTCTTTCTTGAGGCCTTGAATAAACCATCCAGGGATTTTTGTGTGCATGAATGAATTTTATATAACTAGAGAACTGATCTTTTCTCCATGGCCTATACCTCATGAAGTTATATTTTCTGATAACAGAAAATATTTTTACTTGGATTTAAGAGCTGCAGCCAGGGTTACATGCACTTCTGTTGTTTAGCTGCAGTGATAAATTGTTCCAGTGAGGTCAGCAGAGTTGACCAATCCTCACTGAGCTTCCTCAGCAACTTTCTGACTCCAAAACAATAGTTCCCTTATTATTTTTAGATGTGGGGCTGTTCTCAACTAGCAGTGATTTTACACATTTTAAAATACCAGTAATTTGCACATCAGAGCACAGGCATCCAGTGAGTAAACTTTCCAGTGAGTAAACTTTTGAACTCTGTGAATCAGAGAACTTTTGAGAAAATTGTACAATTACTGTACAGTTTTTCTATGGTGATTTCAGTGTTTTTGCGAAGTAAGTGTTGAATTTGCCAACAGATTCCAGGAAATGCCAATCAAATGGGATCCTACTGCAGGAAGTATGTGGATCTTGGCCAGACTGAGCGGCAAAATCAGAATTCATAGCGAATGCTAAAACTGACATGTGAATAGGCTACAGTGAGTAACTGTGTGCTCCAAAGTGTTAGACACCTGACAAAATGGCTAAAAAGTGTACAAGCCTCCCATTACTTCTAAACTCTGATTGGCTGAGCCATTGTAAAATCCACACATTTCTATATTTTATAATTTTGCTGTCATGTTGACATTTGAAATGTGAAGGAAGTATTAGTTTTGGGCAGCAATGATCATCTGTTCTGCAAAGAGAACCAGATGTATAGTGACAACAACACCCTTACCCATAATAAAAATGACTTTAACGTGCATGTCTTGTGGTTATTGCTTTGCTATACTTAGTAGTCAATATTTTATAGAAAACATTCTATTTCATGATTTTTGATGATAAAATACATCATGTTGTTGTTTTTTTCCACCAGAGAGAAATGTCTGTATGCAGTGGAGCTCTTAACATATTAAATAGTGATTTTGTAGATTTATTCACTCATGACCTTGACTTAAACACTACATTTAAGAGTGCACTAAACTGGGCACCAGCAGCATAGATGTACCAGTTAAGTGAAACTTGTAGCGTAAACAGAGCAAAGACAGTCAGTGTGCCAAATTCCACAATGATTTTTTGGGCTGCCATAGACTCCCTAGCTAGAAAAAAAGAAGAAAAGCATAACAATAGGGTAATAACAATAAAATCATCATAATCAACTACAACACCACAATATTATTATTATTATTATTAATAGTTGTTGTTGGAGAGATATTATGAGGAATAGTGCTATAATCTAAATATCAAAATGCTAGTTTTTTAAAATATATTTTATTGCTAATATATTTTATTGCTAATGCTAATATTTTTAAATATATGTCTATGTGCAACACTTCCACCAAACGACACACTTTTTGAAGACAGTCATTACAACACTGTAGCATCAATCACATTATTATTATTATTATTATTATTATTATTATTATTATTGTGGTGGTGGTGGTTGTTACTAATCTTGCTATTGTTGTTGTTGTTGTTGTTAAAGATAATTAAGATTTGTATGGCTTCACACCACAGAGCTCATGAACAAGCCCTCCACACTCCATAAAACGTCCACTGTGATTTGGGCTTGTTTGCTGTTTGCGTGTAATTAGCTGAGGCCATGAAGGGCACGAGCAGGCAGAGACACATCACTTGATTACATCCATTAATCATGTCTCAGTGAAGAGTGTTTGGGAGCTGAAATGGACTGTGTCATTTTTAATGCTCCATTTCAACTTGATCTTCAACCCCCTTTAACCAGATCCATCGCTTATGTGTCACAAAATTGTCACACACACATGTATGCATGTGTATGTATGTGTGCATACACGTGTGTGTGACAATTATATGCATACACATTTGTTATATATATATATATATATATATATATATATATATATATATATATATATATATATATATATATATATAAGAGTGAGAGAGAGAGAGAGAGAGAGAGAGGGAGAGAGAGAGAGAAAGAGAGAGAGAGAGAGAGACAATAGAACTGAACTGGAGGTTAAGGACACATGGCAGTTTGGCTTACAGCTCAGTTATATTCTGCATCAGTTGTGAGCCACTTTTTATAATGACCATACTTTATAGATGTCATACAGATATTTGGTGAGTATATCAGAGCCGCTGTCAATTCACTCATATAATTAGCGGTTTAATTGTTGAGGTTGTCTAATCAACAACGTCAATACTTCATCTTAGAACACAGCAAGGCTGCGGTGGATGCTGTCTCTTTGGGCTAAGATTATTAATTGGGGGCATCAATAATGGCAGGCTGTGTTCTTCTGTGCCCTGAAGAGCACATTCATCATATGAGGTCAGTGCAGCAAAATGGGACAGCATTTGGCCACTAGAAGCATAGCATTGGTCCCTTGTAAATCTCTCCAGCCTTACTACATTGACAAAATGCCATAACAGAAGTGATGCTTGTAGTGTGATTGCTAAACCATGTTGCTGCCTATGTGTGTGTGTGTGCGTGTGTGTGTGTTTAGATGATAAATCAGACCTGGTATATTTTCACCTGGATAAAACTGACACTGTGCTTTATAGTCCTGGATTAGACAAGTACGTTCTTTGGTGTGGCATAAAAGAGCAGAACGCAAGCACGAGTAAATCAGAAGACTGTCTAAACAGAATGAAAAATGTTGTCTCTCTAGCTGCTAATGTCTAGGCAGACCAGAAAAATGCTCACCAAAAGCCTTTTGACATCAAATTGAATAGAGTATGGAAGGGTGATGACTTTATTTGAACCTTTCTCTCCTGCTTGCCTGTAATGAGGAATATTGCATACATTTAGAGTGTGGATGTCAGAGCTCATGTTTTGCTCAAGTTTTTTTTACATAACTGAATAAACAAGATCATATGTTTAGTGTCTTAGTGGCACATGCATCCTGGGCAGACTGGAGCACAGCCCCTTTTCTAGGAAATTATTCACTGAACTGTTTTCGCTGAATAAAATATGTATTCACACAGACTTATGCATTCACCTGCCTGATTGTGTTCCCAGGGTTTCCTTTGATTTCTGACATTCCTTGTATGCTTCAATTCTCCCAGCGTGTGGATTTCCTATTTATTCAACCTCTTCAATTTTTCATGGAATGCTTTTGAAGATCTTCAACATGAGCAGCTTTCTTTCCTCCTCCCACCCCACTGTAAGCATCTCACTGGCCTCATTGTATGACCTTCCACAGAGCTAGATTGTTGTATTACTGGAATTTCCAAAATGTTTCTAAGCTTGCATCAAACTACTTTAAGCTTTTAACACTTAAGCAACAACCAAGTTCATATTACAGCATGATCACAGCCATAATTCAAGTATACTTTACTTAAAAGACTATTTTCAGAATTCATATAAATTGTACCAAACGCAGTTTTTATTAATGTACAAGACATAATGCAAGTAGGGCATAAAGAGTGAGTTATTATAAGTAGTGTTTGAATTGAGTGGAGTGGTCTTTCATTTTGCTTCCTTGTAAAATGAAAAAGTGATAACCTCAACTACACAGACCACATGTTAAAGCTAGAATGGATTTCCTGGTTTTGCAATTGCACTTTTTGATCATATAGTACACAGTTATAGAAGGGAATTATTTATCACACTATCTGGTGTCACCCTTATGAGCATGTCTTACTTTTTGAGTCTGGTTTCTCTAAAGGTTTCTTCCTCATACCATCATTAATGAAGTTTTTCTCTCACCAACATTGCCTCTTACTTATTTTTTGGAGATCGATTTAATAATTGATTAATTTCTTTAAAGCTGCTTTGTGAAGTCCATTGTTAAGATGCTATACAAACAAAAATTAAACCGAATTAAATTCAAATACATTCAAGATGCTTTCCACCAGATGTTTACATTGTCATGAGGATTCGCTTCAATTCATTCACAACATTAAAGACCAACTCTATTTTAGATTATAATCTTGGCAATATTTTAGACAATTAATGTTGGTAATAATGCAAGAAATAAGGGTTCATCAAAGATTTTACACTATTTTTACTGTCTGTAGGTTCTGCCCCCTCGCTGAAAGTTTGGCAACTATTAAATACTCTTCAGGTTAATTCACAGCTTTCCTCTGTCCCAGAATGTTAGCTTGTGATGAAATTCCTCTGATGTTTTAAATAAACTTCAGATTAATTCACAAATTCCTCTGATGTTTATCACACTGACGGTGCTAAACATACAGTAATTGTGAACTTTTCACTAAGAGACCAGCTGTTAATACAGAAATTGCAGCCTCAACAGAGCCATAAACATGGAGGTGTGGTACACATCTGTTAGCCTGACACAACTCAAGGCTACATCAAAATTAGAATGATCAAATATAAAACACTTGAACATAGAAATATCTCAAATATATACAGAATATATACAAAACACTAAAATATATCCAAATCACTTCTGCTACAGCTTTTGTGAAAGCACAATGGATAAAATTAGATGTTATATGTATGCTCTGTGGGATCATACAATAAGTATCACATATGAATTTGTTATGTACATAAATGAAGGATGGTCTTTTAATACACTATGTTTTTTTGTGTTTTTTTTGTTTTTTTTAATATTATCTATCTGCTTTTCTACAAAGTGTGATGATCAGCTGATTGTTTTAGAGTTGTTGATGGCTGCCATTTGGAAGTTTTATATTAATAATATTACTATGATTAATTCTGACATGAAATTCCTCACTATAAAACACCATAAAATGATATTAAGAGGAATTCTAATGGGAAAGCTCTTTCTCTTTGTGCTTTTAAGTTCTTAAACCTTGAGATCTGTTGAGGATTTTGTGGCAGCTGCTCGCTATAGTTTTAGGTAAAGGAGACTGTAATTTAATGCTTTACTTGTTAGAGGAGAAGGAGTGAAGGCTTGGGTGAACACTTGAGGTGAGACCAGTGTTTGTGCTTTTATATCCGAAAAATTAAATAGCTTGAGTTTTTCATGGTTAACAAAGTTTGAAAAGGTTAGCTTTAATTGTATCTTGTTCAAGGTTTCTTCACTTTACTCAGGGCAGTGAATTCCGCTCATATTCTATAATTACTTGTCTTATTCAGTATTCTCCAGCCTTTGTGCTGCTAACAATGTCTTTTAGGCTTCATTCACACATTTCCCGCAAAATCTGTACGTGCTTAAATATACTTAACAGCCACACCTACTTGATGTGCTAATTCACACATGCACGGTTTTAATGGATATTCAGCTAATGTTACATTTATGTGTAGCTGAGTATAAAAGTGTATGTGCTGTAGCTAGGACACGGTTGTTAAGGTTAGCAATGACGCACACAGTTTGAATAAAGCAAGCTAGCTAGAACATGGACTATTTAGTGCAGCAATTAGTGCTGTTTGTGCCTTTTACTCCTGTGTGGTTCCTAATGCTTGTCATCGATGATGACTCAAAAGGATGCTGTCTGTGCCAAAATACATTTCTGCTTAGACTTCAGAATACAGTAATAATAATGTGTACCATTAGCACCTGTTGCATTTAGGTAGGTTGAATTAAGCAGAAGTGTAAATGTGATAAATGATAACAAAATCTAGTTAAAGGGATGTGGTAGCTTAGTAGTTAAGGTGTTGGGCTACTGATTGGAAAGTTGTGAGTTCAAATCCCAGTTCCACCAAACTGCCACTGCTGGGCCCCTGAGCAATGCCCTTAACCCTCAATTGCTCAGTTGTATAAAAATGAGGTACATTGTAAGTCGCTCTGGATAAGGGTGTCTGCCTAATGCCAGAAATGAAAACTTAGTAGAAGATGAAAGTTATGAAAGTAAGAATGAAAAACGAAACTTATAGTCTTACAGAATATAGTTTCCGTACCTTCTGTACAAAACTCCTTTCTCCCAAAATCACTATATAACATAACAGTAAATCCATTGCTATCCTGTGATTCAGAGTAACTTATCTAAAAATACTATCAAAGGCAAAATTGCTCTTTATGTTTCTCTAAATGCATGTATAAGTTCTGTTTGAAACATTAAGAGAGAAAGTAAAATGACTTTCACATAACAAGTGGTCACTAAAAGTCCTGATTATAATTTGTAACAGCAAATTTATTCCCTTTTTGACATTCCTGCTGAACCCATCAAACTAGAAAGTTTAACTGTATATTAATAGCATTCAATGTGCAGCGAATCACTGGTGTTAAAGTACCACTTGGAGCTCCTGTTAAAGTACCACTCTGAGCCTGTGTTCATTTTTGTTAGTATGTGCTTGGTATACACTGCTATATTACTGCTAGAGATTTTAAAGCAAATTACAGCAGAAAAGGTATATCTAATATATAATATGAGTAATATATTCAGTGTTATTTAACTTTTCATTACATAAATGCATATTATAGATTATAGAGATAAATGCATAAAACATATGTGATAAAAAAAACTAAACAAAAATAGATCATTTCTTAGTCAGAATATAGTCAGATGCTGTATATAAAGACCAGATTTTATGCAGCATGACTTGGAAGTGCAATATTCATAGTAGATAAACCATTTTGATGTAGTCCATGTTTAAATGGATAAAGGCGGGACAATTTACTGAAATGGGGCAATGTTTACAAAATAGGAAACACTGCTGTGGTAAATTTATGGAGGTTGGAAAGGCTTGTAAAAAACCACTGATTGTTTAGAGCTTTATACATGTGTTTCCCAGGAGAATTAAAAACCTCTTCTTTAGCCTATAATGAGTTGGCCATCATTGTAGCGGCCTGAGTGTAAGCATTCTGCTCACAGTTTGAATACAAATGCAGTTCAAGACTCAACAAATGCAGTTACATTTCAGACCCAAAATGCTAAAAACTGTGCAACTTTATTTATTTAACTTCATTAATTATTTATTTTTCACAGAACTGATTTGTTTACTTTTCTTAAGGTTCATTAAAGCATTTCCATGCCTTCATGTACCAGCTCTATTTTCATGTTATTTCAACACCTTTCTGTCCCTTAGCAAAGAACAGGCTGTGAAAGTCTGACTAAATCAAGGTGGATGTGTTGAAATTAAAACAGTAAACAAAAAAATATGCAAATAAAAATGTTTGAGTAAGTGAGTGGATGTGAATTCCTCTGTAGAAGATATAAGTATATTTAGTAAGGTTAAAAGACACGGCTTACATTAAACCCTATTATTGAAACAACCATAAATTCTGTTTTTCTGTCAACAAGAAATTCTGTTTTCTCCACTAATACCTTTAACGTAGTTAGTATTCAGAGAGCATCATATGCAGAAGCATTTTTGTGGTCTCCTCCCAGTGTTTTAGAGATTTCAGTGCACATAAATCCCATGATACACTACTATATTGTTTACTTCCAAGGGCTTACATTAATTATATAATAAATCATGACTGTAGTTCTCTAATGTGCAATTTATACTGATATATTATCAGAGGTTTCATGACTTCAATATGCTGGTGTAACTCACAGTCTCATCAAAACCCAACCTATAAATCTCTTCCCAGATATTTGTAGCAAAAAAATGTCTCCATTACTAATGCAGACTTGTCTTTGTATGTGTTTGCTATAATGATTTTGCTTGCATTTTTTAAATAATTGTAAGAGAGCATCCTTGGTTCAGTACATTTTTTTATTAAAGGCACAGTGCTACTGACAACCTTGCTAATTAACCATAGAAAAAGGTCAGATGCTCAGTTCCGAAGCAGTTTACTGAGATGTACTGCAATTAGACATGTTTTTGCCAGACCACTGAACTGGAAAAGGCATATTCACTCTTTGACTGATGAAATGTGGCTGCATGGGAGTTGTTGAGTTGTTTGGGACATCCTTTCACTCGGAGGTGGTATGCTCATCTCAGTTTTGAGAGACATTCTCATTATTTTGGCAAACTAAGAGCTGGATGTACTGTTTGTTCCCATTTTCAGGCACAATTAGACAGAATTCTGCATACAAATCCTTGCGTAGGAATGCACAAAACTGGTGAATGAGTTTAAACACATAGCTTACGCACAAAACAATACGAAATACAGCTGATTACATATTCTGTTTTATGTACTAAACTATGGACAATTAGCAACAGATAGTTTTGCATGTAATTTAGTAAGTCTTCTAAAGCTAGTTGCAAATAATTAGCATTGAAAATGTTGGTCAGCGTACTGGAGAGAGTATTGCCTGATACACAGTCTTCTCTCAGATTGGGCTACTTTTTATCTATCTATCTGTTAGTCTACCAATTTATAGGGTTATGTATTCATACAAAATATTAATATTAATATTAGACTAGGACCTTGGTAAAATAATTGTTTAGATAAGTTGAAATACTGCTTTTTTATTACACGTTATTCATCACATAGATCTGGCAGACCTGGTCATTAGGAATAATATGTCACATATGAACAAATAAAAGTTTTCCTCATGTTTAATAAATAGATTTAGCACACTAAACAGGTCATTTGTAACATCAGCAATTATCTAAATGTTACAGCAGTAGCAGTCAACCACATGCAAAATAAAATACAGCTTAATTACACACAGACTAATCTGCATGCAGTCTTTTATTAGGGTAAAAACAGCAGGGAGTCTAATGTCATATCAGCCATGCCCTCACTGCACTACACACTGTTTACTTGCTCTAACAAGAGAAACCTATTACTGAACTTGCATTCTTGTAGTCACCACAGCTATGCTTCAACGTTTAAAATAATTTGCAAGGCTATCATAAGTTACAGGCAGGTTGTGTGCTGATCTACAGTATTAATAAATCAAATGCTTATTTTGGATGCATGGTGAACACATTTCGCACCCCCAATAAGGCGCCAATTTTCCTGGTCCTTTTCATGAACCTATATTATTATGAATAATGTAAGTTTTTTCTCTCCAAGTAGCAGAACGATATAAAAACAATACATATCCAGCAAAATAAGTTTGTCAGTATACAGTTATGGAAAAAAAAAAAAAAAAAAAAAAAATATATATATATATATATATATATATATATATATATATATATATATATATATATATATATATACACACTATATTGCCAAAAGTATTCGCTCACCCATCCAAATAATCAGAATCAGGTGTTCCAATCACTTCCATGGCCACAGGTGTATAAAATCAAGCACCTAGGCATGCAGACTGTTTTTACAAACATTTGTGAAAGAATGGGTCGCTCTCAGGAGCTCAGTGAATTCCAGCGTGGAACTGTGATAGGATGCCACCTGTGCAACAAATCCAGTCATGAAATTTTCTCGCTCCTAAATATTCCACAGTCAATTGTCAGCTCTATTATAAGAACGTGGAAGTGTCTGGGAACGACAGCAACTCAGCAGGCCACGTAAACTGATGGAGCGGGGTCAGCGGATGCTGAGGTGCATAGTGCAAAGAGGTCGCCAACTTTCTGCAGAGTCAATCGCTACAGACCTCCAAACTTCATGTGGCCTTCAGATTAGCTCAAGAACAGTGCGCAGAGAGCTTCATGGAATGGGTTTCCATGGCCGAGCAGCTACATCCAAGCCATACATCACCAAGTGCAATGCAAAGCGTCGGATGCAGTGGTGTAAAGCACGCAGCCACTGGACTCTAGAGCAGTGGAGACGCGTTCTCTGGAGTGACGAATCGCGCTTCTCCATCTGGCAATCTGATGGACGAGTCTGGGTTTGGCGGTTGCCAGGAGAACAGTACTTGTCTGACTGCATTGTGCCAAGTGTAAAGTTTGGTGGAGGGGGTATTATGGTGTGGGGTTGTTTTTCAGGAGCTGGGCTTGGCCCCTTAGTTCCAGTGAAAGGAACTCTGAATGCTTCAGCATACCAAGACATTTTGGACAATTCCATGCTCCCAACTTTGTTGGAACAGTTTGGAGCTGGCCCCTTCCTCTTCCAACATGACTGTGCACCAGTGCACAAAGCAAGGTCCATAAAGACATGGATGACAGAGTCTGGTGTGGATGAACTTGACTGGCCTGCACAGAGTCCTGACCTCAACCTGATAGAACACCTTTGGGATGAATTAGAGCGGAGACTGAGAGCCAGGCCTTCTCGTCCAACATCAGTGTGTGACCTCACAAATGTGCTTCTGGAAGAATGGTCAAAAATTCCCATAAACACACTCCTAAACCTTGTGGACAGCCTTCCCAGAAGAGTTGAAGCTGTTATAGCTGCAAAGGGTGGACTGACGTCATATTGAACCCTATGGATTAGGAATGGGATGTCACTTAAGTTCATATGCGAGTCAAGGCAGGTGAGTGAATACTTTTGGCAATATAGTGTATATATATATACATATATATGTATACATATATACTGTATATAATATACATATATTATATTATATATTATATATTATTATATAAGTAGGCATGACTTGTCAGATTGAAATTTGACTTTAAGACAAATATAAATATTTATATTTATATATATATTTTGTCTTAAAGTCAAATTTCAATCTGACAAGTCATGCCTACTAGTTGTTTTCATTGATGCAGTTTATTTTGATAGGTGTCGGAAACTACAAGGGACCTGAGTTGTGAAAGCATGATTGTCTTGTGAAGCGTTAGTGAGAGGCATTCAGTTACAGCGGCCCACAGATGCACAGCATAACAGCACACAACAACATTTCAGAAAACACTGTAACTGATGAGACAATACCACACAATATGGTAGAATATGTCAAAACATATTTAAAGGAAACATTCAGAAAAATTGCTCTTTATAAAAATGAGGTGCATTCCTCCAGAAGAGATATATTAACCACTCGAGTAATGTATTTTAACAAAAAAAGCTATTTATCAAAAACATCTATTGGTAAGTTTTATAATAGAAATATGTGTGAAATGAGGTTTGCTTTTAGTTTTGTTATTAATTTATTAAATTAATAATAATAAATTTCTATATAGCTATTTAATAAGTGGACTGTTTTGATGAATATACAAGATTTTCAGACATTTTCAGAGAATTTCATTGAACTTGTGGAAACAAACCACTGAAGAAATTTGGACATTCCTATTAAATAAGCCCTTCTTTTTTTTTTTTTTTTAAATATTTTCCGTTTTCTGTTTTATGAACAGAGTGAAATCAAATGTAATCTTGCCACATTTATAAACGCTTTAATTATGATGATATTTTTAAAAGCATCATTAGAAAAAAATTTTTACAGACCAATTTTACAGCAAGATCATTCATTATATTTTATTAGAAGCCATGTTTACTCTTTCTGATCGTCAAAATTACTTGAAAATCACTTGAAAATTTCTTAAAACAAACCGACAAACAATTAAACAAACACAAAAACAGCACAGATTGTAGGGTACTGTTACAGATTGTCAGGCATAGTTACCAGCGATGTGTCAATGTGGCTTGCTGGAATCTCCTCTATATACAGTTGATGTGAGCGAAGTTAATTAAAAGTGTAGTAACTGTGGCTGCATTTGATGCCTCAGAGAAAAGTGGTGTCTGTTGAACATGGCAACACCATTTGCTTATGGAAATTTTTTCTAACATATCATCCATTAGTGACAGGAATCTGAGCAATAGGTTTCACTCATTGGATGTTAGCTCAATGAAGGAAATTTTAGTGCTCTGCTGACTCATAAAAGAGGTTGAATAAAGCTGTTTAATGCAGAGTAGGTTACTGACTCCACTAAGATAGGTTAGGATCAATCAACTAATAATGTCTATTCAGTGTGTTGTGAAATATTGACTGTATATATATGCAGATTTCAATGATGTAATATGTATAAACCAGATATTACTAAATCAATATAATGCTTATAATTCAGTATAGTATACAGTATGCCGTCTAGCAGCTTCTTTTGAGAGGTTGTAGACATACCTTCATTCAACGGTGTTATAATACATCAGGATTTCTCTCAACAGCCCAAAGAATCAGGTATTGAAAACAATCAGTTCATACACACAAATCAGCCTTTAGCAATTTCGTTTGTGGCTATGTTGTTGTTAATGCTCCATGAAAAATCTAAGGTCCCAAGTGGATGTGACTTTGTAATTAGCTTGCACTGTACTTAAAGTGTATCCTGATGTTCTTAAAAAAGTTAAAAGCAAAAGCATTGGTTAGAAAAACATACAGATTATGTTCTTGGACACCTTATATGGCATAAGTGCATACTGCATGAGTGTGCTCGATTATGCACAACATTTAGTGTCCATTTGTATATGTTTGTGTGCTTTGCAGATTACTGTCTATATGGTTGTGTGCTTTGAAGAACATTCTTGCATATGGACATGTACTGTATTTTGCAGTCTAATGTAACAATATTGCTCCAAAATCACCTTCAAGGTTAAATGTGTGCTACATACAATATACATATGCCACTGTCATTTTTGCATGCTTTAGAGGAGCTTTATAGAATGCTTGAATATGCTAGAATAAATTTGAAATGAATTGCAAAAAGACATTACAAAAAATGTTTTCAAAATACTGCCTTAAAAGTTTATATTACCTAAAAAACTTTAAAGTTGTAATGTTTAATAAATATTACAGTTGATTTATAATTATGCACATCCAAATTAATGCTAGAGTACTGTATGTGCAGTTATATGTATGTATGTATGTGCCATTATAATCAGAATTTTTCTCTGCAAAATGATTATATGTTATCAAGGAGTGTATGTCTTGTATTGTTTTGCATTATATTTCTAAAATTTATACCACATTATAAGAAAATATAGGAGTTTTTGAGATCCATAGAATGATTTTTTGAGTCTAACAAAAATCTATCTCAGCAGATTAGGCACTTATATTGTCATTAATTGCAGCATTTGACAGTGAACCAAGCTCGCAGGTGACAACCAAAGGATGTGTTAAATCCTGGATTCTGAAGGGTATAACAGGCTGAGCATTCTAACTAGACATACTCTAATCTCTAAACTCTGTTGATTGGCAGTTTACCTTCTGGAATGATAAAAGCACTATCCTATCTGCTATGATGCTGTCATGTATTCTCCAGACTGCTAATCATATCATAGGGGACAGTATCCCTAACTAAACACATGTAGTGTAGGGAACTACAAGAATTTCTTTAATGACCTTGAATAGAGGACATTATTAGCATACACTTTGCATTTGCATAGACTTTGCATGTTGAATTAGCATAGACTTTGCATGTCGTGGACATAGTACAATGTAGATTTTGATTAAATGGAAAGCCATTGGTGGATTTTAAGTTACACATATTACATATATTCTTGACTCATTAGCCTGCAATTACTCTGTGAGAAATGATGTATTATACCATCCAATAAGGTTATTAAATGCAGAGACAGTCCAATTCGACACTGTCTAGTATGGTGTAAAATCATAAAAGGCAGAGGAGCTTTGAGGGCCCAAGATTTAAATTCAGTCCAATGAATAATTCATTGTTTACAAGGTAGATTATGCCAAGGAGTAGGAGGCTATTCTTGCAATGGCTGTTAAAAATCTACCCATGTTCCCTTTGATAATTTGTTGACATGCCCTTGCTGTTGTTTAGAAAATATAAGTGACCTCCCTGGAAACTGAAGGTCAGGTCATATCTAATGAAGCCACTCTTTTTCCTTTCCCATTGATGTCTCCTGCAACGCTAGGATGCAGACAGACCGACTCAAAGTTGCCATGGTAAAGGCCTTCTGGCACAGGATGTGTTTCCTGAACGGGGTGCTGTGTGGAATTTCTAAATGTGTGGCACCTTCAAGCATCGCTTTCCACACCTCCCAACACTCCCTCTTCATACAGTGGAGCTAACTGGAGTATTTACTGAAATTTGTGTGGGAAAGTAAAATGCCTGCGGGAAAGTAAAATAAGATACAAAGGTTCTTTATTTGTCACATACATATGACACAGATGTGATGTAATGTGGTGAAATGGCTTTTCTTAGTTACCCCTCCCAAAGTGCAACAATGGACAGAATAGAAATGAAAATAGAAAAAAAAGAAAAAGAAAAAGGAATATAATAAAATATATTTTTAAAAAAAGGGGTATAAGCTTGTTTGTTATTAAGTGGTATTGGTATTAAGATACCTATTCTTATAATTGTTTGTTGTCAATTTTATCAAAGCAATGATATTGGAGAATATAAAAATGTTGTTAGAGATATTAACATCAGTTCAAAGAGCAGATAGTTTTTAGAGCCTACAGTCTCTATGATACCTTGTTCCAATTAAAACAAGCCTTCTCCTCTCCCCTCTGCAGAAGTATGTATGTTATTACATATGATTATCTTAAAAGGCTTGTGCCCATGGACTTTCCTTTTCAAATAAGAGCTCAGGTTTTCATTAAGGATCGAATCCAGAGATTGAGATCATTGGGTGTATTGTAATGCACTGATTTTTTCGCTCCTGCAGCCATTTCTGTGACCTAATGAAAACCTGTGGATTGTTTGGGTGTTTCTTTGGGGTTATTTCATCATTAGAAGGGTATATGTAGACATGAGGTAACCAGGTTTTGGCCTAAAATATCCTTAGAGAATTCAAACTTCAAAAGAGCTTCTTGACCGGGCAAAACAGCCTGAAACTATTAATGATTCACCACATTTTCATTTAATGGAAGGTGTTTTCTTTGTACTGTATGCAGCTCCACTTTTACTCTCCCACCAAACATGCTGATTCAAGATTCAAGATCTTTACTGTTATATGCTTGTGTAGTTAGATTCTTAGTTTGATGGGGTTTCCAATAATTAATTCAACTGTGTAACTCTGAAGCAGAACGAGTAGAAAGGTGCTGGTTTACACCAGTTTAACACATCTTCAGCTTTAAGATCTGACCTCAGAAATATGGCTATGCCTCATTATCACTGTCACTGCAGTGCATACATTTTTTCCTTCCTCATGGGAGTCACCATGGCACATAAGTGTTTCACTGATAATGGCATTTTTTGTTTATATGTCTGACAGACAGATTTTAAAGTCAATTTATTTACACCATTTTATTCCAGGCATGTAACTATATTTATTGGTTTATTCACCATAAAGACTTGAGAAAATGTAAAGGAAACTGACATATTTGAAAACTGTAGCTAGGAATGTTCTTATGAAAGTTGCTTTACAGAAAGTATCTTGGTTTGTCTATCAACCTTGAGGCAGTTGACAATTAGATCAAAATATGTGGATTTCTGTCAAATTGAGAGTTGGATGTTTCAGGAGTTGAGTTTATTAAGAAGTTTGAAAATATACGTCTCAGCTGAGAGCAGCTCTGTGAACCTGACCTCAAAACAGAGTAGCAAGAACTCCTTCAAGAGTGTATTTACTGTTTGTGTTAATATTCAAGGGCTCTTGCGTGTGACATTTTGTTACAGCAGGCTTTGAAATCTACTAAAAGCCCGTCTGGCTATATGTGCCAACTTTTCCCACATATACTTCTAAATCTCAGGTTATAAATCTCTGTTTGACAGTGTTTCTACCTTTAGTGCATTCGCTTTTAATTGGTCATAATCATTGCATTGCCCCAGCAACCCACAAGGACACGGATTTGGAGAGGTTTCTCTTTAATGCAGCTCAAATGAGAACTGCACAAAAACCCACAGAGACACACTGCTGCTGGTTTTCAAGGTAAAACAAAGATCCAGGGAATGTTGACAGAGAACAGTTGGAGGGATAATGAGACTCAAGACAAAGGGAGACTTAGGAAGAGGGGCTTAACAGCTGTTGAGCATCCAATTGAAGCTCTAAATTAGTTGTGCAGCTGCTAAGTGATTCCATTTTGAGGGTTACTCTAGTGCACATTTGATTCAGCTTCATTAACAGAGTCTGCAATTGACTGTATTGACTTTTGTGCCCTTGTGTTGATTGTTTGTTATATTTCTTCAATTCTATCTATCTATCTATCTATCTATCTATCTATCTATCTATCTATCTATCTATCTATCTATCTATCTATCTATCTATCTATCTATCTATCTATCTATCTATCTATCTATCTATCTATCAATCTAGTTAATATATGTCACATTCTCCTAGTGAATGCTACAATTCTCCATGTAGCACTAAGTTGTAAAGAGGCCTGGCGAGAGATGACTATATGTTCTGACAGAGTCACTAGAAATTAAACACTCTGTTCTTCCTTTTATGGAAGAGAATGTTTCTGAGTATCCACATGGAGTCTTAAAAGCAGTGTCATCTGTCCACTGCCTCTAAGTGACAGGTTTGTGCATTGAAAGCTGATGACATTACAAAGGCTAAGAGACTTTAATGAGCCAGTGTGTTTAGCCCACTGAGGCAGTTGGGTGTCAGAATTAAGCTCATAATAAGATGCTGGGCCAGGCTCTGCTGAACATTTCCAACTGTTATGGTAATGGGTTTACTTTTGCCTGACTAAAGACCGGTGCCATTTTGCCGCTTGGTTATTTTTATCTCCCTTTCCTGAATTTCGTTTGAAATTATCTTCAAATATCTGAAACGTTTAGTGGTGTATCATAGCATTTGGTCCTTTCTTATGCAAAACTTTCTTTGTGTATTAAAATGAATGTCACAACATTTGCATACAGGATTTTTAACCTTGCATTTTCTTTTCCAGTTTATTGTTCTAAATGGACAGAAAGCTGTAGCAAAACAATTGAGGAAGTGCTATGGGAGCATCAAACACTTGAGTCAAGAAGAGTGGCCCTCTAGATGTATGAGGCAGGTTGAAGTAGCATGAAGGGTCAGGCTGATAATTCAAATTGGACTCTTCGCTTTTAAATCACCTCAACATGAAAGATGGAGCACATCAGTGGCAAGCTGCACCTCCAGGGTCCAGAGGTTGTCCCCTCTCCAGTTTCAACCAGCAGCAAGAGAAATGGCTCTGAACCCAAGAGTAGACTGTTTCAAATGCTAATCAATTCAGCTGCAAAGGCAGAAATACCTCCAGGGTAGATTCAGTAAGCCAGACACGTTATGTCCACTTCAGAGACCTCCTTGTCTGTATCAGCCAAACACTAACTGTTTCTTGCTGTTTGTGCTGAATTTAGGCACCAACCTTGCACTGTAGAGGGAGCATGCAGTAATGCAGTTGTGTGAAAATGTTAAGTGAATAAAGCAGTTGTCAATAAGGGGAGAGTCAGTTTACAAAATTATTTCAGTTATTGCCGTCTGGTTGATGTAAACACACTATCTTTATGGCCACCCCTGTAATAAAATTGACTTCGCTGTTCATTCTGTGCAGAAGCTGTTGTTCTTTGGGGTATGGGATGAGGGACAAGGGCTAGTCATCATCATATTCTCTGTAATTGTTTTAGCCTGATGTAAAACTTGTTGTTGAAGTGAATCAACACAGACTACCAGCTGAGCTTCACAGTCCAATCTGACTTCACAGAAAAGGCATCAATTGTGGAACAACTCATGCTTTGAGCAATTTTCTAGGACCGTTTTCTTTTACAATTACTGGTGATGAAAATCTACAAGGATGCTCTCCATCAGGAATTATATTTGATTAATTTTTTTTGGCTTTCCATTGATGTATTTTTGGTTGTTCCTTTTTATTTGCTGAAAGTTCTCAAAATGTATGTTATTTTCAGACCACTCCCTCAACAAATGAACAAAACAGAATGTTCTTCTGCATCAGTAATTTTTTTGTATTGGTAGAGATAAAAATGAGGAGGTAGTATATTTGGGAAATCATTTAAGTAGAGAAAAGAAAATATGTTATATAGTATATAAATTTATAGTTGACATTTATAGTTAATTAGGTAAAAGGTGGTGTGATGAAAGTGAAACAGTTATTACTGTTTTATGAGGATATGTTAAAAAAAAACCCTGGCTGTTTATGTACTATACAGTAGTTTCTGTATGATTTACTTATTTATATATATTAGAAATATATATATATATATATATATATATATATATATATATATATATATATATATATATATATACATATATTAGGGTCTGTGTTTGAATATCATGCACTTTATGGCAGTATGTCACCTTAATACTGTAACTACAGCGCTAATCACACCCGAATCCCACTATACACATCAGCTGAAACATGAGCTGACTAATTGTAGTTTTCTTTTTAATATGAGGATTGATTTGCATTCATAGATGACAGATTCTTTTCAGAATAAGGAACAGACCTTACTGTTAAACATACTGAGAGAAACTAAAGACTCTGTCTAGACTCAAATAATATTTTATGTGCAGGATAATGACAAAATGTCAAATGACTAATGACTTGCTGACTTCCTACATTGGAAACTTTGTTAGAAGAACTTAATAATCATAAACTTTTTGGTCTCTTATATTCGGTATTAACACACTTTACTAGCTAACTATCTTGCTATTATGTTACTATATTACTTTAGCTACCACTTTATAGCCTAGCCAGTAACATGATAATGAAACTTGGCAGCACATTTTAGCTTTTACTTGCCTTGTGGGTTTGCTAATACATTTATGGGTGCTTGTCTCTCTGGGAGATTCTTTAAAGGTTCAAGGTAGAACCCTACAAAAGTGTTTTTTATCAGAAAGCTTTCAATGTAGAAATCTTTTACAAGGGTGAGAACGCTTCACTGTACGCTTAAAGAAGTTTATCAGTTTATGCTGTGAATTTTCAGTGGACACTGTTTTACTGTTTGTTTAATACGTTTCCTAAAATTGCTCTGCATTCATGTGCACCAAATTCCTCGGATGCTGTCTATGTTTTAATTTCTGTGTGCTGTTATTATGCTTAGTGTTGTTTCATGAGTGCTATCATGGTACTTAATGCAATATTGGTGTGGAGGTGGAAATGATGGTGTTTTGAAAAACACTAATATTTAAGCATACCCCTTTTCTGATCTTTCACATTCATAAAAGATATAAACTATGCTTAGCTCCACAATATTCTACAGTAATGGGTCAGTAAGCAGCTCTTTTTATGAAGAGCTTGAAACAAGGCAGTAAACAGTATAATAGCTCAGTGGTTGGAAAACAGATGAGTCTTTTTTTAAACGTTTCAAGGTTTCCCCTTGATTGTGATTTTGCTGGGAGGCACTCAAGGAGGAAGCAGCAGTGCATAGAATTATCTCCAGTAATCTGTTTACTATTAACATGACCCTTTTCTCCTACAACAAACCTTTTCAAAGGTGTGTGTTTTCTCAGTGTGCTTTGACACACCACATGCAGTTTACCCCAGAGTTATTTCTTTATTTAAAAGTAGAGCAACAGCTCACGGCAGCAGGGTGGACATTGAAGGGGTTGAGTGTGAACGTAAACTCTTAAAGAACGATGCTGTACTGAGCCCAGGGGATACAAAAATGCCTCTTTTGTGTGGAAACAGACTGGAGTCAAATCTTGTAGTGAAATATACTGCACATCTTTGGTGATCCCTGAATGGATCTGACAGCCGCTGGCAAAAGGCGTATCAACATGCTGTCAGATTTGGGCTTTAGAGAAACACGCAGCCAATGCCTTCATGCTTACACAGTGTAACATGCTGGCTGTAAATCTGAAATGTGTTGGAAAGAAATAAAAGTCAAATTACATTTAATAGTATATGATAATTTTCCCTTTTGCATCTTGCTTCTATCTGTTTCGCTGTTCTCCTCAGCATATTGTCACAAAGCATGGTTATAACCGTGTAATAACATAGTAATAACAGTATAATAACATTGTTTGAACCCATACATGCTGTACATCCATTCCATCTCATAGCACATTTGTTCTCTTCAACTTTTCATGTTGATCAGAGGCAGTTGTGTGTGATGTCGGCGAGTTTCTGTGCGATGACAGAGAAGCCGAATGTCCAGACGCCTCTGACGAAACCCCCCAGAGATGTAAGTTATTCATCCAACATAAAGCATTTCCATTCCATACCAGCTCATAATCATACTGTATGAATACATTTACATTGTAACCTGTGTACGAGCCAACTCTCTTAGAGCGACTAATATGTTGAGAGCTTTCTTATTTGTCACTAGTAAGTATATTCATCAGAAGATGAATTAATCAGTATGTTGCTGAACAGCAATGGCTGATTACTTTATGTTTATGTGGAGTTTCCCACAAATGTTAATTTATTCCATATTCCAGGCACAGTGGGCCAACTCTTCCCTCCTCTGGTATTCCATTATCATTTAGATTAATCACGTCTGCTCCGTTTTATGTATAATGCCCCTGAGTGGAAGCCAGAATTATTTATCATAGGAATTTTGAGTAGCTCATTATCATGGATTAGGTATTGATAGGAAATGGAATTAAGCACTTACCCTATCAGTTTCCTCATTTACAAGACTTTGGTATTTCCTTTAACTTGGGCCACTGCCAGCTCACAGTTGTTGCCAGGAAAGTTTAGGATTAGTGGTAATAAAGGCAGATGGTCCCTTAAATGTTGTCAAGTGTATTTCAGAGAAAATAAAAAGTAGTTTCACTGAAGGTGCAATAGGTCTCTTTCCATTGTCTTTGGACTGGTATTAAAAAACCTGTGACCATGCTGTATTCAGAGTGGGCAGCACCTACAATTCCATTGTTGTTGAAATGGTCTTACAAATCCTGTGACCATGCTGTATTCAGAGTGGGCAACACCTACAATTTATCCAATGCATTTATATTTTACCCTTGCTACTCTTAAAAGGAGGTTCCTTGAGGTTCTATATAGAACCATGAGGTTCAATATAACTTATAATATGGTTGTATATCCCTTGGAGAGCAATAGAATTTATATATTAAAGATTTCTATAATAATTCCCACCTCCACCCTGTGTGTGGAGTTTGCATGTTTCCCCTAAGTACATTGGCGTTCTCCTACAGTACAAAGACATGCATTGTAGGCTGATTGGCATCTATGAATTGTCCATGGTGTGTGTGGTATTGTGCACTGTGATAGACTGGCTTCCTGTCCCAGGAACACCCTGCCTTGTGCCCTGAGTCTCCTGGGATAGGCTCCAGGTTCCGTGCCACCCAGTAGAATAATCAGTTTACAAAATGGATGGATGGATGGGCGGATGGATGGATGGGCGGATGAACGGATGGATGGACAGACGGATGGATGGATGGACGGATGGATGGATGTACGGACTAATATACTGTATACTCATAATTATACAGACGTCAGCAAACACAAGATTCTCAAACCAAAGACAGTGTGATTGCAGTCCTGTACAACCCTTTCACAATATACTTAAAATGTAAATTATTTGTACATTTTATTTGTAGTATTATGCTGTTCTGACAAGTACACCATTCCAATCTTGTGTATTTATTTATTTATTTATTTATTTATTTATTTTTTACTCTGTGTAAGTTGTGTGTATTGGCCCTGTGTATGTTTTTTTTTACATGTTGACATTTCATGATTTTTTATTTTTTTAAGTTCTGCCACCATGGAATGTAATCACCTCACTGTGTTGCCTCAAGGGAAGGGTGGCTGAGTGTTTCCTGTGCCATATGGCCAGAGGGAACCTGGCTTAGCCTCTCATCCAGCAGCCCTCTGGGACTAGACAGACTACTAGGGCTAGCAGAGGGAGCTGGAAATCAGCCTGCTCTTCTCTAATGGGGAAGGAAAGTGGGATGACAGGCCTGGAACACTTTAAGCACATCGTACCACACTCTATGATAAAAAGGAAACTTTTTTGCTTGCTGAAGAGCTATTTTTCTGCCAGGTTTAACATATTTTTCAGTGAACATTTTGTTCTATATTAATGTTTGACTTCAGTAAGAGAGATTTGTAGCAAAGGATTTCCAGTTTTAGTATAACTGTCAGGTTTGTAGGCAGGTAGTCACTGTTAATCGCATAATGGTCTGGATAAACATTGAGATATGGTGTTGTGGTTTTTTCACATTTCTGATGCAACAGATCGTGCCTTGTGCAATACGCTTGACTTGTAGGTCTTACTTCTAAACTGTTCTTACTTCTGCTGTTGGAACAATCATAAATGTCTTTCACATCACTGCAGAAAATATAGCAACAAACTGCTACTTAAAAAATTTCCCACCCATATTAAGAAAAATCTTTTGCTTTTGCTATGTATTTGTATTTGCTAAGGTTTCACTTTTTCTATTTAATTATGTCATCAATATAGACAGCAACAACAACAACAACAACAACAACAACAACAATAATAATAATAATAATAATAATAATAATAATAATAATAATAATATGTATGTATGTATTTTCATTACTATTCATTCTGCATGAGTGACGTTCAGACATCAGATGGGGCAACACAACTGTCTGTTGCCTGGGGCAGTGAATTGTCAGAGGGAGTGCAAATTAGTATTTTCATCTAGAACTTGTTCCTGCTACATTTAGCTCACTGCAGTACTCTCCTCTCTAACACGCTGGCACATTTTTTTATTACTTCCAGAGACTGAAGTGTAATATTGGTACTAGTATTACTACTGCTGCTAATACTACTACTAACATATAAACAATGCTACAAAAATGCCACACCAATCTTCATGAAAACATTAGCAGAATTCACAGTATTACAGTTAGCATGAAAGCCCTATGTCACAAATCTCCTTCTCACACCAGACACTGTGAAATGAGCTACTCATCACATGTAGCAGTCCACAGTACCACAGTGCTCACTTCTACATTGCTGTGTGTTTTGTTTTGGTTCATGTCTTGTCTGCATCCATATCTTGTCTCTGGCTGTTTCCCTTATGTGATCTTTTTGCCTGTACCATTTTTTTTTTTTTTTTTTTTTTTCATTGAAACCTTGTTTCTGGAGAGCTATATGTCCAGTTTTTTGTGCTTTTTCTTGTTACCAAGCCTTTTGCATAGTGTTTATTGATGTTGGCTTTGACCTTGCCTGGTTCTCTGTTTTTGATTCTGCTCTCTGACATCCTTTTTGCTGATCGCTTGATCACAGCCTGTTTTCATTTTGAACATGCCTAGTGTTTTCGGGTTTTTGTTACGACTTTTATTAAACCATTTTTACCTGCACATGCATCCTCTCAGACTCCTTTAACCTGACACCCTGATTACATTTACAGCACTTTAATCCACCAAATCATAGGAAGTGATTTGTTTAATGATAATATACTTCATTTTAAATCTGCACTAAATGCTAAATGTTCTTTTGGTGTTCTGTTTTCTTTTTTTATTGTTACAAATTAAACAAGCAGACCATTCAATTAAAAAGTAGCTAACAGGCTCAGTATTGCTTATTAGTCTCTTTAGCCCATGGTATTATTACGTTTTATGTCAGACAAAGGAGAGGTTTATGTGCGTTCAGCCTCTGCTCGCCAATTTCATATTATAATAAATAGATAGTAAATGTTTCCATTCCACAAGAAAATTGGCACCTGCAGGAAAGAGGTCTGGAAGGTAATGTAGCGTAGCATCTTGTTATTGAGCTGAGGGGCAGCCATTTTGTGCAGTATTTATCTCTGCAGTTAACAGAAAAGCAAAAGAAGAAAAATGGCTTGATAAGACCCTAAAGTAGTACTGTTAGTAAATTTAGGATTTGGTAAATTGGAGACACCAGAAATATGGTATATTAGTATATGCATTATATATGTCCCTGGTGGTCCAGCTACAGGATCCGAGGCTTGTACTGCCGTGGCTCGGACTCAATTCCTGGGCAGGAAACCAAACCAGCCTCTGAGGAGTTAACTCTCAGTGCTAGTCCCAAGCCCGGATAAAATTGGAGGGTTGCATCAGGAAGGGCATCCGGCATAAAACCTGTGCCAAATCAAATATGCGGATTGGATGCTGTGGCGACCCCAAATAGGGAGCAGCCGAAACAACAACAACAGAATATGCAGTTTAAATCTCAGTCCACAACTTTCAAGATGCATTTCATATACACACTAATATGCCGATCAGTGTGACATGCTGAGCTTTTAAGACTATCCTGTTTATTTTGTTGGAGTCTTTGTACTCTTACTCAGTCCTCTAACGCTTGCCATCTGCTTTGATGCAGCAAATAAATAAGCAGAACAAACAAAAGACAAACAGTCTCTCCTGTTTGTGAAGGTTCTGGAGCTGTGAGCCTCTGAGAAATTTAGAAAGAATGCAGGCTCAAATACTAGGTTAAAAAATGAAATCACTTGGCGCCCTATTTCACTGTGACAAAAAGCTCAAAGGAGGGTTGTAATAAAATTTACATCCAGGCTGCATTGTCTCATGAGCCATAAATTGTATAATTTAGCAAGTATTTTAGTGCTGTTTGAGCAAGTATGCTTGCTCCTATTTTATTCAATAAGTTTGTTTTCGATATTGTCAGATTTGCTTTGCCATTTTTCATTTTCTTTCCATGTATCTGCAGCACCAATTTCTCCCCCTCTCTTACCCCTCAGTATTGTTTTGTTGGTGACAAAATCATCAGCATGTGACTTGCAGCTTTCTGAAAAGAGCATATTTCAAAATCTGACAGTTTGCTGTCATGGTACCATTGGGTGACATCAAACTACTAAAGCCAACATTAGGCCCCTGCTGTTGCAGCAGAGATGTGTGTTGATACACTGCGTGCTTTGATACACCAGAGCAAGCACATTGCTCACTTTTGGGGGAAAGAAACTCACCATGTAACACACCTGCACAGAAACGTGTGTTTTCCAATGAGATGCACTTTGAAGAAAACAAGCACTAAATCACTAATGTCTTAAATAGTTTTCAATTCAAACATTTTATTTTCTCAATTTTCCAATTATCCTGTCATATCACTAAGATTACTTTATTACCTGATACATCTTTGCGTTTTTATTTTTACTTTTACTTCACTAAAACTGTCCACATCTGCATAGTGCACATCTGCATTATATTAATGGACCCGTTTCCACACAGATTTACAGTAGCTGCACATAAATTCTTTGGCTATTCATAAACAATTTTTCACACTTTTTAATAATACCACAGTAATAACATTAGCAGCAAAAACCACGTTGCAATGCATGTTTTGGGGCAATCAGTCAAACATTTTTGATTAATTACATAATTTCTTTGACTCATTGCATTTACAAGTTGAGTTCAAGTGAAATAAATTAAAACAAAGCATTAAACTGTAAAACCAGTTGGGTTGTCTGTGACAACTGTAGTTATATTAATAAAAAAAAAATTTATACCACATTACTATTGAATTCTCAAATATGTTTGGTAAAAACGTATTGATTTTTTTTTTTATGAAAATTAAATTAAAGGTTTATATTAATGAACGATTCTAATACATTATTAGCTATGTTTACATGCACCCATTTTTTCCCAATACAAATTTATTCAATCCGGCTCAACTGTACTGTTTATATGTACCCTAAACATTACATTCTGATTCTGATACCGATTTACATGTGCATTGCATATATTCTGTCTCCTCCAATGACCAGATCTTTCCACTGGACAGCATGAATATGTCCCAGCATGAAAATGTAAGACTTAAATAAACATGCGCTATTGTACGCGAATAATTTCATTCAGATCAAACCTAATCGAATTGACTGAGGTGTTTACATTCAATCTAATTTTGCTCTCAATCCGATTACTAATAGATTGTTTGGTTGCATATAAACATCCTGATTATTTCTATAGTAACAGCTCATTCACAGAGATTGGATAGTGTATGCTACACATAATGTAAGTCTAATAATAAATGGGATAAAAATGAATGAAAAGTATTTTACAAAGACAATGATATAAGTCAAATGTGATTTATGTAAAGGGCCTCCAGTGTCAGCACTTGTCTGAGTTTTCTAATGCCAAGGTTTTCCTTAACAAGTTGAATTTTATTAACTTCAAGAGGCAGTGCAGGATCTGTTTATAGCTGCTAGGATAAAAGTAATAATACAAGCTTAATTGTTTAACAGACAATCCTCAATGTTCAGCACTTCAGGGCATGCTCTTATAGGAAAATCAACAACATTAAACTAGTAACATCATCACAGCACCAGCACAACATGTATTATTTCTTAATTAATTGTGATTAGCATTCAAAGTGATATATTATCTCAATAATGGATTCTGTCCATTTACAGTGCAGTAAATTACAAAGAGTAACAATTCCCTTCCAGAACTTTTGAATGTCAGGGTTTGGATTATTTATGGCAACTCTGAGAATACTGTTTTGAAAAATGTATTAGAAATGCCAAGAAAAAAAAAAACTCAGTCACTTCTTCTCTGGAGGGCTATACATTTTCTAAAATAGTACAAGGGCTGAACTGTTTTAAACAGCATGAATACTTATCTAGGCACTTGACCACCTACTGTATGTTGTGTGTAAGAGGCACACACTCCAGGAATTCTATTGAGATGGCTGCTGCTGCCACATAGGTATTCTCCACTCAACAGTACATTTATTCCCAGAATAATGGGCCACCAGGCTTGAAAACAATGCAGCAAAATGGCTTTTTCAAATAACTGTTTGCATAAAAGTTTGCATTTGGCTTACTGTCCTGTTCCAAAAAAAGCCATGCATTATTTATGTGAGTGACATTAAGGCTAAGGAACTCTCCTTGGAATAAAGTCCATTCAGAATATATACATATTAGCAGATCTCAGAACTTTTGAAAATATAGAAATTCTATCATCCTAGCCATGGGGCTGACCTCCATCCCACAGGATTGTATCTTAGGCATTGTGAGTGACTGTGGCTGTGTGTTTAAAAATGCATGGCTCAGTGCAGGTGCTGAGTCCCCTGCAGCGGCGCGGCTGTGATATATGGATGCTTTATTGAACGGTGAGTAGTTTTGAATGTGATGTATTGAGATTTGGTGGTGTGGACGGCATACCCGTTTGAAGGAAGTGATGGCTCCATTTCACTGGATGTTGATTACATTACTTGGTGATGATGAATGGCTTTAATTAAATTTTGTCTATGATTTACGAAGTATGCATGGCTAATGCAAGGCCAAGGAACAGTAGGCCTAGTGTGTGTTATTGTGTGAGAAGGCTTAAAGCCAGTGCTGCGGCCTGGAGCAATGAGGCTGAACAGTCATGTTTACACCAATATAGCTGGTGTTTCTGTTCAGCCTTGCACTTAATTGCCATCAGACAGAGGATTGCTGAGGCTTACAGAGCAATGTTTTGGTAACACTTCTTTAGAATTAGAAGGAATGCTGTGAGTGTAAAATCACAGTCGAGCAAAGCTCAGTCCTACAACCGCAGCTAGGCTTCGGTAGAGGACCTAATTAAAGTACTACGAGAATTAATTCACTCTATTTAGGCAACCATTCCTTTTAATCAACTTTGTCTTTATCATGCATTAACGCCCATTTGATCGAGTTACCCTGGTGAGCGTTGTGCTGAGCCATGTGCTGATAAAGGAGAAACGTGTAAGTCTGCACCTATATAGGACTAAGTGGAGGAAATGAAAGATGCACACAGTGAAGTCTGGAGCTAATCTCTTTGACATTTGAAGATGAACCAGTTTGAACATCAATATGAATGCCATTGCCTTTCAGAGCAATCCTCAAATCAGAGCAGACATCAGACAGAACACAAACAAACAAGCCTCATACCAATGCAAATGGCAAAAACAGATTCTACAGAGAAGGGGTTGAATGTAGTTACGGGGTCACTGTGTGGTAAAATGGGAATGCTCCTTTATTACTGCCATGAAGCACAAGCAACAGCAAACAACAATTAAAAAATAATGTTATTATAATGCAGTGCAAATTAACATGAATCAGTATGAATCAGGTCTGGATAAGTAACATGCATAACTAAATGGTGACAGAAATTACATTTGAATTCTTAACCATTAGTAATTATACATGACTTTAAACAAATGGACATGTATTTTTTCTCGCACTTGAACATCACTTTACCACTTTTGAGTGGTAAGGACATATTCAAGGACAAGCAACTCATCAGTCTCAAACTTTAAAACAGAGAATAGACACACACCTCTCTGTCGAGTCCTCTATAAACAATCTGTTTTGTCACTGGCTTTTTTGAGCATGCTATATCATCACTTCTCTGATTAAACCAGAGCGGTTAAATCTGCGAAAGTCTGCGAAAACTTTTCTTTTTTCTATGAGCTGCCTTCAGCTAAATCATTTACATAAACGCATGTGACAGAGAATCTGCTCCAGACGCAGCAGTGGGTAATGTTTATGAAATAGGAGTCACTGAACTATGGACATTCTTTTTTCATACATTTATCATCTGCAATATTTATCTTCTGATTTAAAGCGAGTGTGAGCGTGTGTGTGTGTGTGTGTGTGTGTGTGTGTGTGTGTGTGTGTGTGTGAGAGAGAGAGAGAAAGAGAGGAGGGCTGGTAAGTGTGAACAGGACCTCTCTCAGATGTTCTCTCAGATGATCCAGAAGATTAAATGGAACTATAAAATGTGTGATGTGTAATTCATTAATTTATTAAACAATGTAAATGTTGGCAATTTACATTAGTATAAGTAGAATAACACACCCAATACCATGAGGTTATACAAAAATAATGTGTGCGAGTGCACTCGTCTGCATTATTTTCATATAACAGCATGACCTGTCATGTATTATTCAAAATATTATAATATTTTGGAAAATAATAAAAAAAATATTTCTTGAAAAGTTAAGATATAATCTAAAGAACAAAAGCCTTGGTCCTAGAGTTTCCAGTTACAATTTTCCCTATTAAAATATATCTTCAAACACTTTGTAGAACATTGGTTAAATTACTTAATATATATACACTATATTGCCAAAAGTATTCGCTCACCCATCCAAATAATCAGAATCAGGTGTTCCAATCACTTCCATGGCCACAGGTGTATAAAATCAAGCACCTAGGCATGCAGACTGTTTTTACAAACATTTGTGAAAGAATGGGTCGCTCTCGGGAGCTCAGTGAATTCCAGCGTGGAACTGTGATAGGATGCCACCTGTGCAACAAATCCAGTCGTGAAATTTCCTCACTCCTAAATATTCCACAGTCAACTGTCAGCTGTATTATAAGAACGTGGAAGTGTTTGCAAATGACAGCAACTCAGCCACAAAGTGGTAGGCCACGTAAACTGACGGAGCGGGGTCAGCGGATGCTGAGGCGCATAGTGCGAAGAGGTCTCCAACTTTCTGCAGAGTCAATCGCTACAGACCTCCAAACTTCATGTGGCCTTCAGATTAGCTCAAGAACAGTGCGCAGAGAGCTTCATGGAATGGGTTTCCATGGCCGAGCAGCTGCATCCAAGCCATACATCACCAAGTGCAATGCAAAGCGTCGGATGCAGTGGTGTAAAGCACGCCGCCACTGGACTCTAGAGCAGTGGAGACGCGTTCTCTGGAGTGACGAATCACGCTTCTCCATCTGGCAATCTGATGGACGAGTCTGGGTTTGGCGGTTGCCAGGAGAACGGTACTTGTCTGACTGCATTGTGCCAAATGTAAAGTTTGGTGGAGGGGGATTATGGTGTGGGGTTGTTTTTCAGGAGCTGGGCTTGGCCCCTTAGTTCCAGTGAAAGGAACTCTGAATGCTTCAGCATACCAAGACATTTTGGACAATTCCATGCTCCCAACTTTGTGGGAACAGTTTGGAGCTGGCCCCTTCCTCTTCCAACATGACTGTGCACCAGTGCACAAAGCAAGGTCCATAAAGACATGGATGACAGAGTCTGGTGTGGATGAACTTGACTGGCCTGCACAGAGTCCTGACCTCAACCCGATAGAACACCTTTGGGATGAATTAGAGCGGAGACTGAGAGCCAGGCCTTCTCGTCCAACATCAGTGTGTGACCTCACAAATGCGCTTCTGGAAGAATGGTCAAAAATTCCCATAAACACACTCCTAAACCTTGTGGACAGCCTTCCCAGAAGAGTTGAAGCTGTTATAGCTGCAAAGGGTGGACCGACGTCATATTGAACCCTATGGATTAGGAATGGGATGTCACTTAAGTTCATATGCGAGTCAAGGCAGGTGAGCGAATACTTTTGGCAATATAGTGTATATATATATATATATATATATATATATATAGCACGTAAAGTTGAGTCCAATAGTTGGTGTCTTTCTTGCTTCCTGGGAGACAAGGAAAAAAAGAAAGATTTAAATGGAGTTAGTTAATAGTAATCTTTATCAGCAAGCTCAAGTGTTGCATTCCTGTTGACATGTTCTGGTTAATTGAATGAAATATGCCCAATTAAGATGTTTAATGTTCTAATGCAGTCAGCATATGCTCATTTTGAACTATTACTTAAATATGATTTAACAAATAGACTTCAACGCTCCAGCAGTTTTCTGTAAGTAGTTCAGTTAAAAGTCAGTGGGAATCAAAGAAAGACTTATTACACTACCATACCATGGAACAAATGAGGAAAACAAATCCAAAACAAAATTGTAAAGTCAAGTTGAATAAGAAAACTCTGCACTAATATTACATTTGTATACGTTTTACCAAAATTTGAGTGTACTCTTTTTGATGGTTATTATTATGATTATTGCTACTTATAATGAATAATTTATAATAATGACGATTCATCTAAAGATTATTCTGTGAAACTGGGCTCACTGGGTCCCAAACACATTCCAGTAAGTGTATAGCTATAGTAAATTGCTTGTTGTCAGTATGTGTGTGTGTGTGTGTGTTTCCCATCCAGGGTGTATTCCTACCTTGGGACCAGTATTCCTAGTATAAGCTCTGAATGCAACAGAATAGCATGGTTATTGAAGGTGAATGAATGGAATGAGTGAATTTATTCCTATAACTGGAAGGGTATACAAACTTTTGTATATATAAATGTGTGCCTGTGACATCAGGGCACGATAAAAGAAACCACTCAATTGTAGTTTACTGAGCTTCTAACTAGTGGATATTATTTATTTATTTATTTTCCCCCATTTTTTCCCAGCATGGTCCTGATTAAAATGATAATCATAATTAACAAAGCAGCTAACATTTCAGCCAGAAGGCTTTCATCGCACATTAAATAGATGGATTAGCTAGTCCCAGCTGATTTCTCCTCATTCACATTGAGAAAAGAGGGTAAATATCACCATGACTTTTTAATTAAAAGTAATATGTGCAGGAAAGGACAGAGACTGCAGATTTAGTTTGGCAGCCGACTTGTCTGAAAATGACATTGGACCCATTCTTGTAGGCTTAAAAAAGGACAAAACCTTGTTTGTTTATCGAAGGTCTTCTTTGTACGGAATAGGAATGCTCATCTGTATGCTTAGTGTTCGTGGCAGAACATTTGATTTCCTGAGACCCGTCTGCAATAGGCATTGTTTTTTCAGCGCTCTAATTGAGGCTCGTATTTGCATTTGTTTCTGACAGCCGTGTTACAATGAGGCATGACAACTGACATACTAAGAGGAAGCATTTTCACTGGAATGAATGCAAGAGAAATAATGTGCTCATTTGGACTTTTTGGGAAGTAATCTGGAATTTGGGGTTTAGAAATAGGTGTTATCATGTCGACTTGTTTGTTCCTTCATGCTCACGTAAATGTAAAATACTTTCCTTGTACCAGATATTTTATACATATTAATGAATTGGTGTGTGAATACTCATGTTGCATGCTAACTTACGGCATGCTCAAAACCAATACCTAATGTAATGTAATAACATACAGCGAGCTACTGTTGTTATCGCTGCGGGTCTCCAGTCATTGTACTATGAAGTCGCCAGTAGGCGTTTTGTGTAGTGGTTGCCATAGTAATAAGGTTTATGAGTGGGTTGTGCATCCAAATCAGTTTTCTTGCTGCTAAAATTAATTAGTCTGGATGGAGAACGTTTGTTTATGAAATTCAGCAGTGTATACATGCATCATATCATACGATATAAAGGAGAAGTAGTGTGTGTTCTTTGTCACAGATCACATCTACTGTCTTTTCTCCCATTGGTAGTCACTGGACCACTTCACGCCATATTTGCATAATATTTTCTCCGCTTCGTCACATTTCTGGACACACCCACATCTAGTCACCAATGCTCGATGTTGCTCATGTCACCAGAAGTTGTTGGCTCTCCTTCTTGGGCAGTGTAGATCACATAGGTGTTGGGCTGGTGCCATTTTAAAGCTACTAAATGGGGCTTCTTATAACATAGACATGTAACTACATAATGCGATGCATTTTTAACTCCGTAGGCTGGCTAACAGTGCAGTTGTGAAAACTTTTTTGTAAATAAATATATTGTATAGGTGCTTAATGTTTATCTCTTTGCCTTAAACCTCTGCGGATGGATGTCCTATTCTTGCCTCCACCCCGTGTTCTTGTTCTTCCCGTACTTCAGTGGCTTCCTCTGGGTACTCCAGTTCCCTCTCCCAGCCCAAACGGTAGGCTGATTGCTGTCTGTAAAATTGTCCATAGTGTGTGAATAATGGTTGTGTGATTGTGTGTGCAGTTGTGCTGGGTGTCCCCTGCCTTTTTCCCCAAGTTCCCTGGGATAAGTCCGGGATTCCCGTGACCTCGTATAGGAGAAGTGGTAGAGAAAATGGATGGATGGATGGATGGATGGTTGGATATATTTATATGTATTTACACAAACACAGTACAGTGCAGTGTGATATAGGTCCTTGATAATGACACAATAACAAAGTAATAATTGCTTCATATTCAGATTATCATATCTGGATATAACACAGTAGCTATTTTTCAAAAATTATAGTGCAACTCCAACTCACTACACTAATCTATTAAAGTCATTTTGCTCCTAGTGATTAGCTAGCTCTGAACAAAAAAGGAGATATTGATCATAAAATGTACTACGACTCATAATACTACCCCACTTTTCTTCCATTATAATTACTTATAGTATTTAATATGCTGCTTAATTGGATTCTTATTGAGATTTGCATTTATTTCTAAAGATCTTCACCACTTCCATATTATATAGTCCTCCATGCAGTATGATTCACTAGAAGCTGTGTCATGACTGGTAATTTAGTGTAAGGCAATGAGAACTGATTTCCTATCATCCTGCACACCATCTGTTATTGTGCTTGGTGCATATCAGGCTGTTGAATATTCATCTCGCCCCTCATCTGATTAGATTAGTTCCCAATCAGTTTGTGAGTGGAAATGATTCCGTAATCAACAATACAGTTTTATTAAGATAATCACAGTTTGTCGCAGATCTTCACTCCTCTGTGTTAACTATATGCTGTATGTTAGGCGTGAGTTCTGGTGCCGTGTTTATTCATCAGTAAAAGGAAATTTCCACATGAATGCATAATTATACAGATGCTTGCCAGTGTATATAATTAGTAATTGAAAATTAGCAGGGCTATTAATCATCACATTTTGGACCTTGAATTTCTTTACACTGTTGAACCATGTACCATTGTTCTGTACTGAAGATGAATTGGCTTAAAATAAAGATCATTCTAACTGAATAGCACTGAAAACTGCGCTCTCCTCACAAACAGCAGACTGTAAGGTTGATCCGCCTGCTATTGTGTTTCTGCTTGATAATCAGACAGCTACTGTTTGACATTTCATAATAAAGCATATCTTTGGGCTTGTGTAAAAAGTGGATTTCAGGAAAAGAAAGTGACAAAAAAAGTTAATATTCTTTTAAAATATAGGAATACAAAATTATGCAAAACGCACTTTTTCATCATGATACCTAGTTTATCTGTGGCATTTTTTCTATTTCATGAAGAATAAATGAACACCACTGAACCATTCAGTATCCACTTAGGATATCTTTGTTGGCCAGGGATCAGAGCGGTGATGTAGTAGGGACTCTGGAGATTTGTAAGAGGCCTTGTCACGTGGGCAATAAATCTCATGCTAAGTGGCTGTGTTGCAGTTCTGGTAATTGATACTGGTGTAGTTAAGGTGCAATGTGACACATTCACAGCATGCAAAATGGAAGCTAATGTTTCGCTTAGACATGTTTTATGTGCTCTAGTGGCTGCTCAGCAGATGAGGGTCACCTACGTGCCTCATGAATCTTTAAACAGCTGCTGGGTGCAGAAGTGTCAATAAGGAGATCACTGAGGCTGTGTTTTCTCCCCCTCCCTCTTTCTCTCTTTACCACTCTGTCTCTCACTTTCTCTCTGACTGTCAGCATTCCTCAGCAGTATCTGTGCATCTGATGGTATGAAGAGTAACACTATGATGGGAAACTAGGGCTTTTAAAAGTACCATAATAATTGATGGCAATTCAGTGCTGAGTGTGTTAAAATGTAAAATGCCTCTTTTATTTAAGGCCCAGGGATATGATTATCTCCGAATGCAGGGCGGAAAGAGATACAAAGATTAAACCAAAGTGGTTTTAAACAATTGTGTCTGCGTAATATTATGTTTATGTATGCAGCTGTTCTGTTTTTGTTGAAATATGAAATATAGCTCAAAGTGAACCCTGGCCATTTGCACCCTGAGAAAGGAGCAGCTAGTGCAAAGGACTTACCTGTAAAGGACAAAGAAACATTTAAACAATCAAACACAGCACGAAATCAGATATCAGTTACGGTTAAGACAGAACAATAGGCTAAATGCTACATAGCATAAGATGCTAAGGACAAAGTTAATAACAAAGGCAGAGAACAAACAAGAGTGAACATGTTATATAATGCAAGGCAATATCAAGGTGTTGGAAAAGAGCAAGAAAAGGTGCAAGACTTATACAGTCTGAAAAACAAATCATGGAACAGATTTTAGTATTCAACGAGATGGACCAGAGGTTTTTACTAGGGTGCAAATCCAGAGATGCTCATCGTAAAAAAGTGTTTTTGACTTCAATCCTGAACCTCCTGGCAGAGGTAACCTGGAATCATGTTTATTAGCCATGCATTCACATAGCTTTTGTAGTTTTTGTGTTATATGCACACACACATTACTCTGGATAGAATGTGATTGATCAAGTGCTTGATAAGGAGCTTTTCATTTTCATTCCAGAGAAAATAGAAATATTTTGAAGTGCAGTAAAGATAACAAAATATAAACATGCAACCATAAAACTTTTTAAACTAAATATTTCAAATGTGGTTTTTGGACAAATCACTCATGTAACAGTAGCTCTACTTTTTTTTTTTTTTCAGGGAAAGTCATCTTCTTAGACCTTTTAATGTGCTCCTGAGTAGGCCACTGAGCTTTTAAAAGAGAAAGTGTGTTTACCATATATTGTGATAGATGGTGATACCATATATGGTATACCATAGATAAGTCAATTGTGTACAGCAATTTCCTTATGATTACTAGAAGTTAGAAGTAGTTCTGTTCATTCTTTGATCAATGAAACTCCTGAAATATTCTGGTAATTAGCAGAATTTATGATGCCATCAGTCTTCACAAGGGCTCCTGATCCACCAGCCACAAACGGCCCCAAATGATCAATGACCCAGTGTCCACTGTAGCCTCAGATCCCTGTTTTTTCAGGAGTGGACCTGATTTGGTTTTCTGTTGTTGCTTTTTTTCTCAACATGTTTTTGATTATATTAGCTTCCACTGGGTTAGTTATCATAGTTATCAAGTTATGATTGTATTCCTCATTTTGATTGTCCATGTGATAACTGAACAGTGTTTGAGTGATCCGTTCAGACTTTTAACAGCATACAACAAAACAAAAGACATGCATTAGAATGCAGTTGGTAGATGGCTATTTTTCTGGCTAAGCTTTATGCAGTCTATATTGGCCGATATACTGTATATACATATCAAATCAAGAGTCTTTTAGTGATAAGGTTTTAATGCCTTTCATTGTGAAATGCTTTTTTTAAAAGGGCTTTGTGTCACTGGAGAGAAAAAATGAAATGCAGTGCACACATGACATTACTTTTCACAAGTGCCAAGATGAAATGTAAAACCTTCATTGGAGTGTATTCTTACCACCTGATCTCTGTACTAGAATATAAACTGCAGATTCGCACTGAAAAACTGATTTTGTGTCTAAATTAATTGAAGCTGCTTTCAGCACAACAGGAATGTCTTGTGCTGTGCTGTAGTTCAGAATTTACACCACAGTCCATGGTTATAAAAATGCAACAGCTGTCTGATCACAAATCTCTTTCAATGAATCTTTGGTGTTGCCTTTCTTTTCACACCCATTCAGCAGTGCTATACAGTAATAACATTAATACTTTATTTCTCACTGTAATGGGTACTTTTATAGACAGCATGAGTTTCTCTTCCTAATTTCAATATTATTTATGCAATTTACTGTATGTAGCTGACACACACACACTCACCCACACACACACACAAAATGGCTATGCACTAACGTGTTGTTCTTGAGCAGCTTTTCCAGAGTTAGAGTTTGCCTTTCAGCAAAGTAAGATGAGCTGTTCTTCAATACGTGCTGAATTAAATGCCATGCAAAATGAAGATGTAGTACGACAATAAAGAGAAAAGACAGTTTAGTAAATGATGAAGCAAAAAAAGCCCTTAGTCCTCAAAAACGGTAAAGGAGAAGGAATGCAAATTACTATATTTCATAAGAAATAAAATATTATATTTAATAATAATATTAGTGCCATTAGTAATATCAACACCAAATCATATTGTGTTTATAGAAATTGCTATATATAGCAGTTATATATGCTATATATGCAGTTGAATTTTTGAATAACACTTCTGTTGTGTAGCAACTTTGTATGTATGTTTGTGATGTAGCATGAAAATCTTAACTGTTATATCTGAAATCCTAAATCTCATGGAAGCACATGGTATGCTTTGCATAACAAGCTGTTAACCGCTTTCATCATCTCTTCTTTAGGTACCACAGAAGTAATAGTCAGATGTCATCTCAATCACATACAGTGTCCTGGAACAAGAAAGTGCATACACTTCAACAAGCTCTGTAACGGGGCCAAAGACTGTGCGGATGGCTTTGATGAAGGAGTTCACTGCAGAGGTAAGACACAGCATCCATATTCATTTGAATCATGCAGATGTCTGATCATCTCAGCTGTTACTGTGACAGTACAGTAGCAACCCTTATCTTTCACACACATCAGAGAATCAAGTTATGTTTTAATTATGGCCAGATTTTTCTCTCTCTTTTTTTGGCACTTTAATAAACAGTCACCTTCTAAGTGGAACAATATGTATCATCTTGGGCAAGTGCAAATGCTGCCTGAAACTGATGCCTATCGAGATCAGAACACACTAATGGCCTCATGCTTATTCCTTAAATGCTCAGACATAACTTGAATTGAAAGTTTAGCAAGTAATTGGACTGTATGTGATTAGCAGCAGCAGTATTTGCTTCTTCTTCTTTTTTTTTTTTTTATAAAATTTTTATAAAATTCCTGTTGATTTCATTCACTTTGCACAGGTGGACAAATCAGTAGCCTGGAAAAGTGTTTATTGTTGCCTGACAGAAAAGTAGATTCAACAATCTGAGAAACAAAACTCGTAATGCAATTTTCACAGTTATTATTATTTTTTTATTTCACAAAAAAATCTTATTTTGGCACGTATTTTTGTAATTATCATGAAATAATTTCTATGCTGTTATAATAACACCAATAGTAAAATAATAATGATGGTGGCAGGATAATGATACACAGAGTCATCTATACTCTATACTAGTTAATTTCCACTTAGTTTGTGTTAACTAGCTAACGAGCTGGAATAACAAAAGCTACATTACAAAATCAAAAATAGTGGAAAGACTTCCTTGAAGAGTGGAGACTAATTAGCAAACAAAGATTTGAAATGGGATGTTCAGTACTAAGTTGTTTCCATACTCTTGGCTGTGTATCGTAGCTTGCTGTACATCACTGCATTACGCTAGCTCCTACTTGGTCAATTTCTGGGCAACCAAAACATGACTTGGGACTTGGCAAGTTCTACTTGCACAATGGGTTAGCTAATAGATCCTTTGTCCACCCCTGATTCAAACTGTTTATCTATGACAGTAGGCTGCAAAATTGAGCACAGCTCACAATCTGCCAAACTTCCACTATCCAGTAAAAACAGGTGAATATTGAAGCCTGTCCCCAGCACCAGGTGCGATGTTGGACACAGCCTACTGTTGCTCACAATCGTCTAAAGCACAATAACAAGCAAGCACAGCCACCTGGCCTCTGTGATATAATAATGCACACTCGGCAGGCCACACTGGGTGGATGCCCATTAGCTGCCCAAAGCCGTGACCTTTAGTGAACTGAAAGTACACAGCACCCACACGAGCTCGGCTCCAACCTGCTGATCCTGCCCTTTGATCTAATGCCTGCCTGAAGAAAAGCCACTCACCCATATGAAACACAGAAGATTACTGTGTCAGGTTGAATTTGACAGAGTTCCTTTTGTGCTCGGAGCAACAAATTCTTGTTTATTCTCAGCTCAAAAGCTGTTGCTTCCTCACTTAAAACAGAATTCTCCTCTAGAATCCTGAATTCAGTGAGATGCCCAATAGCAAAGACAGGAGGATTCTGGCTAGCATTTGCTGAACACCTTAGTTTATTGGAAGGAAAATCACCTAACCATTGTGTCATATTTTGGAGAGGTTTGTCTCTTGTCTCATAAGCTCAGTGCTTTTTTACCTGCCCTGAAGGCAGGTCTTGCCTTGAAACATCTCTTCCTGCAAAAAGCTGCAATAACCTCCCAGCACACAGAACAACTGATGCAGTGGACAGAGAGGAGTGGAAAAAGATGAAGCTTGGGCTTTTTTAGGTTGTGAGTGGTGTCTAGAGGCTACAGTGATGTATCACAGAAAGTTATCCTAAGGTCTTAAGAGACATTAAGCTACATTACATTCATTGTTCTCCTCCTCCATTTGTTTGTTTTTAGATACAGCTAATTAAGCAATGAAGTCAGGGGCAATAAATCCTCCCTTTGCTCATTTCTTCCTCCAGTGTTTACCCTGCTGTAGTCTGAATACCCTGAGTATTCAAACACACCTCTGCTTTTGCAGGACCGTTATCAGAAGTTACCACTTGGACCTCATGCACTAGACCCTGTGTATGTTAGGAATAAAACACTTTCTGTTATTGGAAAACAATCAATACTGAAGTGGTATGATACTATTATCTCTCTTATTTCATTTACAGAATTTTGGCAGACACCCTTATGCAGAGCAACAATTTACCTCATTTTATACAACTGAGCAATTAAGGGGTCCAGCAGTGGCAGCTTGGTGGACCTGGGATTTGAACGCACAACCTTACAATTAATAGTACCACACCTTAACCACTAAGCTAAGCAACCACATCCCCACTAATAACACCTCCTGAAGTGTCTTATATCACAGAAATTTGCCAACAATTTCAGTTTATTAATTGAAAGTTGTAATCGTTTATAGTGTTCTGCAAGGCAAGTCAGTTCCTGTTGTGTCGCTTATGTTACAGCAGCTATAAACATTCCTCAACCAGATTGTGGACCACAATTTTTTCTTCTCTTTTGGAGTTATTAAGACAAAATAACTGCAGCTTGTTGTTTAAAGTTGTTTGGAATAATTCAAACTTTTAATCTCTTAATGAACAACACATTATGCTTCTAACCGTTTAGAGTTCGATTTAATGTTGTGGAACATCCACAAGAGAACTTAACTACTTACTGTATTTATAGCATCTATAAACAGTCATTCCTGCATCATTTCTTCACTCTCTCTCTCTCTCTCTCTCTCTCTTCTCTTTCTTTCTCTCTGTCTGTTGAAGTTAATAATACTCCTTGCCATAAATGTTAACTAAATGTCTCCATACAAAAAGCTTCACCATAACAAAAAAATTGTAGTTTCCCATTGTTAAAGAATATAAAAATGATAGTGTGTCATAATGAGTAGGAAAGAGGCATGCCTTTATAGAAAATGAATCAATACATTCGAGAAATCAACAGGTCAGTGGTAGACGATGACATAATATCGATATTGTGATTAATTTCATCACAATACAACACAGTTTTGCCACCAGTTTGTCAGCAAAACTATATATCATGATATATCAGAATTCACCATGTGCATTTATATGTATTAGGGCTTTTTCTTGGGGTTTGGTCACAAGATGATATATTCACCACAGATAAAGCAAAACAAATATCACGTATCCTGTATCAGTGAAATCTATCTTAATATTACTGTATATTTTTTTGTCATAAACACAATGTAAGCTTGCAGCCTGTTATTCAGCATGTGTCTCTCGGGAAACAGAAGTGAAAATATGGGATTGCTGTGTAGTATGTTAAACCTGTTGGAAATGTTATTACAGAGTGTGGAGGCAGCCGGTCTCAGTAGGTTTGCTAGTGGCTAGAAGCTGTTTGGTGCCTTTAACATGTGCAGACGTAAGTGTCAGGGTGGACTTAATGAAGTGCGAAAATCGAATGAGTAACTCTGAGTGGTTTGGGCAGGAACATACGGCATGTGTTCCTAAACACACACACACACACATGCGCGGATGCACACCTGCGGAACACACACTCGGGGAGAGGGGAAGAATTGGGGTCACCAAGTTGGAGCACAGCTGTTGTGTCTTTGTTGCAACTTTCTCTCCGCCTCTCATAATGAATATGCAAAAGCATTCCCAGAGGACTTCCCACAAAACTGTGCCCATATGGAAAATATTCTGTTTCACCTTTACTGAAATTCACTCTGTTATATTTTGGTCTTGAGCAGAACAGAACAGAACAGAACAGAACAGAAGGCTTCATATGGAGGAATGATAAAGTCTTGTGTATTATGCCACCTTTCACATTCAGTGTGCTTTGCTTTACCTCCTAACAGTGAACAGGTGGAGAGGACTGGAGAGAAAATATGTATCAGGGACTACAGAGAAACTCTTTAAAAGTAAACCAGTCAGAGTTGTCCTTCAAGGATTTCCATCCATTGAAAATGTTCTTATGTGCAGCATTTTACTTTTAGCATTTAAAAAAAACTTACATGAATTCAACATAGTGAAATATTTAACTCTTTATTCTCCCAGAATGCATACTCCCATTAAGTCTAGACTTAATGGCTGCGTTCACGTGGTAAGACTGCGGTTCAGTCAACAGTGATGTGAATCATCAAAGCAGCTGGACGTCTGTTATTTACTGAGAGACAGTGAGTAATACGAGCTGAAGCTGCTGTGGGATTGATGCATTTGATTTAACCAAAAGCAGTGTTGTTTTTTTTTTTTGCCATTAGATATCAATATTTGTGTTTTATTAAAGGAACCGCATTGATTGTCTCAAAAGCAAGTACACTTTTAGGAACATCGCTATTTTATGTCTGGATTAAATGTAATTCTAGTTACCTAAATACGGTGATTTACGGTCACAAGAAAATAAGCTGACATTGATTGCGTCTCAAGTCGATGTTCTTCCATGTTAAAAATTCTGTTTCACTTCTTTCGGTCTGAGCCTTGGTAACTTCGCTGAATAAAGTTGCTTCTTTGCTGCAATTGACTTACATGCAGGTTCATGAAACTGTTTAGTGTATTAACATAAAATATTTAGATTTAATGCTCTTCACACCTTGCTAAACTGTAAAGCCATCCAGAGCAAGAAGTCTAGTAGTAAATAAATCTGACAACCAAGAACATTTCTGAATTTGAGACTGTTGGCAGTGTAAAATTATAATTTTAATTAAATATTTCTCCTAAATTCAAAATATAACTATTGTTATTTAGATTGTATATTTAAAGGAAATGACAACACATCAAAATAACCCAAGATCATGTAGTATTTGCAGAGCTTTAATAACTCAAATAAAACAAAATGTTTTATGGAATATTTGGTGGAATAACCGTGATTTGCATGCGTTTTGGCTCCATGCTCTCCACCAGTTTTTCACATTGCTGTTGGGGAACTTTATACCACTCTTTTTGCAAAAAAGCAAACAGCTCAGCTTTGATTGATGGTTTGTGACCATCCATCTTCCTCTTGATGACATTCCAGAGGTTTTCAATAGGGTTCAAATCTGGAGATTGGGCAGTGGTCTCTTATTTTTTTCCAGAGCTGTATATATATATATACATTATGATACATATCACGTGTTAGAACGATGCCCTTGAGAATTGTCACATAAACATAATATGGCCAAAGTTTATATGATAAAATTGTGCTGTTTTTCTGTGTACAATGTTATAACAAAGGATCTGTCAAATATGAAGAAAAAGTGAGATTTGATTTGATTGATTTCAATCTGAAAAATTAGATTTGATTTAATTGATTTCAAACCTTTTGCAACTGGTTTTACTTTTATTCTAGATAATCATTATTTGGTTACTTATGGCAAGTGTGCCACGTTGATAATGTTTATGTTTAGTTTTTCATTCAGATTTGACATCTAGTGCAGTATCTATGTATTTTTGGTGATTTAAGTTATATTTTTTTGTCATTTGAGCCATAATTCACAAATCAGGCTCCTTCCCTGCTAGTGCAGCAACTGGGATAACAGAAGCACTTTAATATTACATAAGCAAATTAGACACTATGAACAGTTTACACTTCTTGAAAACAAAGAATTAATGGGAATTAAATACGCATTGGAAAACAGATCTGTGCCTGGGCTTGTTTCACATAGAAGAGGAGTGTGTTTCTTTTTCCATCAGTTCTTGCATTTCTTTCCTACTCGTATTCCTCCCATCAGGGGAACGGCAATAACATCATGGCTAACAGTTTGTTCACATTCGGTATAAATTAGTTTTGATTCCATGCTGATTGTTTGTACTGGACTGGATTGGATTAGGTTCTTCTTATTGAGTGACTGAGATAATAACCACAATAGCATTATCCTAGAACTCTAGATCTCTTATGAGCCAGAGGTTTGTTGGACTGAGATGGACTGGAACTGGAAGTCAAACTAGCGCTATGCTATTGTCTGAGCATATCTTTTAAATACACCATTGCTGTCTTGAATGTGGTCCCACTAAGGCCTGAAGACACCTCATTCCACACCCTCACATTACACGCTCACCCTCATCACACACTGCATTGTTGTACACCTCTGTTTAAAGGTTGTCAATGTGTCTAAATATGCTAAGGCCAGAAATGATCTCTCTATCAGCATGTACAGATGTTTCTGTTGATATTGATTACTGGATGATAAACTGCACACTGAGACATTTATTGGCAAGTAAAACAAACTAACCTTCAAGCCATGACTTTATCATGAGCTTTTTATAGGCAAATGTAAACAACATGACAGTTGTTTTCATACTCAGTAGACTTATTGGCATGTTTTATACCTAGTAGACATTTTTCTTTAATGAAAAAAATGCATTTCATTTAATTATACAAATGTCTATGCATATTTTATTCATCTGTTGTCAGATTTAATATGTTGATGATTTAAAAGCAATCAAGAACATAATGGTAAATACACCTATTGTCTATCAGATAGATATTTTCCTTGTGAAATAATTTACCCTTAGTATTTGGGGGAGATGGAATTGTTAATAGATAATGCCACCCTTGCGTAATAATGAAAAACAATGTTGCGCATGTACTTTCCCTCCCTCTCTTTGCCTCTCAACAGCATTCAATTATCTCACTTGATTAACTTTTCATTATCAACCATTCAAACAAACAAACAAATAATTCGCTCTGGGGCCAAGACAACATTGATAAGAACGGTTTCTGATTCAAATATGAATATCCATGGAGCACAAATCATTTACTGTGCTTTTTCTATTTAAAGAAAGAGAAGCATTCACCTAAATGCATTTCATTACCATATTTATTACATTCATATTTGTATAATGAGATGCCATTTAGGATGCATTTAGGTTGAGTTGAGTTACATAGGCATAGTGAGGAGTTATTATTGAAACCAAACCCATCTGTATTCAGACATCAGATGGAACTACGAGCTTAAAATAAATTCGTTTTCCCGAAAAAAAAAACATTTTCCAGTAACATGTTTTTGTATGATACCTGTTTGATCAATGGGTAGTATTTAAAGTAACCACGATATGTTACCTTGATATGTATTTGCTGCTATTTCTAAAAAATGGTAAAAATGCTACAAACAAGTAAAAGTACAGTTTAGAAAGCATTGCAAGTGCTGGATCAAGTGCTGTTTTATAATCTGCTGAATAATGAATAGAATTAATCACGTCTATAAAGCTGTATTGTTAAATTAAGACAAATTCACAATGAATAATGTAATAAACTAGGACAATTCCAGAACCACCTCAGAAGTGTAAACTACACCCAGATCATTTAAAAATCAACGTAACATATCTGTATAAGGTAAATCTGAATATGGAGTATTTTCTACATGTACATATTGATATTAAGTTAGCAACTCTGAATGTGGGACTTAGCTATGCCTAGTTTCACTGTTTATTTTGTGGGATTAAAGCTTGAAGTATGCAATTGTGCAGTAAAAGAGAAAAACATATGATTACTGTCACAATATGAAGAACGAGAGGAAAAACTCATTTAAATAAAATAGCAATGCTTAATTCAAAGCTTAGAGAGAAAACACAGGTATTGATCTATAGAAGAAATGCAAGTGAGCAATAAGGAGATGTTCCATGTCTGGTTCCTTTTACATTTAGATTACCAGTTAACGTGTATTCATGTGTCAGGTGCTTTTTATCAAACTAAGAAATGAGGCACTAGACAATCCAAGCATCTAGGCTTTGAACTTTTTGAATGCTCAGTTGTCTTTGAGCAAGAAAAGGTTTTTATATTTTGCTTTTTTCACTCAAAAGTATTAGAGGTAGAGTCTCATTCCTAAGCCACGTGGACAGCTATATGTGACCAGCTGGAAGGCAGGAATTGAAAGATTGAAGGCAAAAACACAACCCCACAAAATCTACTTAGAATTTATTTACACAAGCTAAGGAAGAAAATGAAACATGATTTGGGTTTTGGAGCTGCAGTCTAACCCTATTACAGTCTGTGCCTTTAGCAGAAGTCTGGTGGGTATTATTTGGCTATATTTGTTTAACCCTGTTTATCCAGTGAGTCAGACATAAAAATTGTGCAACCCAGTTAAACCATAATCTCCTTTTACCTAACGGTAAGAGTCTACTGCTTTAAAAAAAAGAAAAGAAAAATGCATTTTAGAAAGCTCCAGCTGATATTAAAAATCTGTCAAAAATTTTAATTAAATATGAAATAGCAAAAGTAACTTTTAACATCTTTAATTCAAAAGTAGCAAGTTTGGCAGATTTCTAATTTTTTCCATGCAAAAAGCTAGCCCTATTTGAAAAAAAAAATTGACAGGCCTCCAAATCAATACTTCATGTCTTTCACTGGCTTCCATCAAATCTTTACATCTTTCTGTAATGTGAGAAAACATTCTAGCAATATTTAATCTTGTTAAAAGGATTTCTTCTCCTTTCTTATCAGAACGGGCAGATTTAGAAATTAATTTTGACACAAGTGATGCTTTTGTCATGAAACAGTCAATCTCATGACAGCGCACATGCAGCTGATGTGTAGCCTCATTCTGCTCTCGTTGATTGGCAGAATTTCAAGTCAAGTTCCAGTAAAAGTGTTTAAAGCTGTTTATGTTTAGTTTATGATTTTGTTTGTGCATGAACTTCTGTTTTATGGCCTTTTACAGTTTAATAGTTGCAACTTTGAAATGCCCTCGGTATAAAGGACACTGTGTATATTGTTGCCCTATTCCACCCGCTGTTATATCACATAATCGCTACATTTATATATGAACTTTGAATGGCAAACAAACAGGATTGATCCAGCTGTAATAAGCCCCAGGGATGGAATGAGCCACTAATTTGAGAGTAATAAATCCATGGCAAGCTTACTAAACATTTCTATGGGCTGCAGCATGTGCTCGGGAAGCATCTTAATTTGGTCCCACATTAATTAGAGTGCTCTAAGTTCACATGCATAGGCTGGTGGGATGAAGGTCGGCCTTGACGGGCCAAAGGCCTTGGAGTTCCCCGGAGACTGTAATTAGTCCATATGGAGAGTGGAAATTTGGGCTGCCCTTGCTCCCCTCTCGTCATAAAGCAACATTTTGAAGGGGACTAAACAGCAGCACTGCTTTCCAAGACCACAGCAGGCACTTATAACTGAGGTTACTGTGGAGGAAGTGTCCTGGATGATTAATAAATGGATAATGATTGTTTCCACTAATTTTGTGTTTTTGTTCATCTTGAATGTTTATGAAACCAAGAATCAGGACAGGACTTCATCCTGACCATTGCACAGTCCCAACTTGAAACATCATTTATTAAAGTTTTTTATAATCTTTTATAAAAGTGCTTTGAAGTCACTGTCAATGAATATATCAATACTGCTTTACTAGGTCACAGACTAAGAATATCATCAGTCTAAAACTCTGTTGGGAGGAAATATGGCAAGAGGAGCGCACAGACAACACATTTTGTTTTTTTAATAAAACAAGTGCTAGTTTAAGTATTTCAGGGTGTTCATCTGTCGTTTAAAGACTGTTCTGACGTCTAAGTTCATTCCACTACCTAGGTGCCAGAACGGAGCATTTTTTTTCTTAGCAAAGATGGCACAGGCAGTGACATATACTGGAGAATATTAATTACTACCAGTTCACAAAGCATATGTCAGTTGTGATATGTGAATGTTCAATGATCTGTAAAAGCCAGTCTTATGTGGTGGATTTAATGCTGTTCTGTTTATTCACTTGTCTATTTAATGCTTTGTTTTTGTACTATTTTTACTGAACAGTGACTCACATGATAATGATCTGTCGTTACTGAGTTTTTTTTTTGGGGGGGGGGATATTTAGGGCTAATACTATACTCTAGGACACAGCATAGTCAACATTTTCTATACCTTTTACATTTGAAGTATTTTTTTCAAAAGTATTTTTTCACAAAAAGGTGTGTGCATTCCTGACCATCACACTGTGAGTTTTTTGAACATCCTAATCCGATTAATTGCCAGTTTGCTGTTATTATAACCTCCACACTTCTGGGAAGGCTTTCCACAAGATGTTGGCACATGGCTGTGGGGATTTGTGCATTCAGCCAGAAGAGCATTAGTAAAGGGCAGGCACTGATGTCGAGTGAGGAAGTCTGGGGTTCAGTCAGCATTCCAGTTCATCCCATAGGTGTTCAGTGTGGTTGAGGTCAGGGCACTGTGAAGGCCACTCAATTTCTTCTACTTCAAACCATGCCTTTATGGAGCTTGCTTTGTGTACATGGGCAGTGTCATAGTGGAACAGGTTTGGGCCTCTTAGTTCCAGTGAAGGGAAAATGTAATAATAGAGCATACAGAGATGTTTTATACAATTTTGAGCTTCTAAATTTGTGACAGCAGTTTGGGGAAGACACATATATGGGTGTGATGGTGAAGTGTCTGCAAACTTTTGACCGTAAAAATGCAAATGAAACCAAAATTACATCTGTAGATTCTTTTCAGGTCATGAGGATAAGGAAATACATTCACAAAAGGAACGATTGATATTGCTTCTTCAAAATGCCAGAATCACCAATTTAGACACTGAAAATGAAATGACATACCGAGTTTGCATTTGCATTTTAATTTCGCCAGCCACTAGATGTTCTTGGTCATAAAAATGCCAGTTTAAATATATATTTTGCAATTGAGTTTGATTATATCCTCAATTATGCATGCCCACACACACAGGAAATGCAACTGCAAATACGTGTTCGAATTAGCATTTTCTAATTAGCATTTGAGTTTGAATAAAATCCTGAATATGCAGCCATAGTAGTGTGTGCATGGCGAACTTTAGAAAAACATTTAAATAAGCATATCCTCTCTACTGTTTGGAGCACAGAAATAATAATTAAGCATAGTACAAAAATATGGTTCTAGGTCAAATTGACTTATAATGGTGGATTAGGGCACATTAGGTCTGTTCAGCTTGTTTCTATTTGCATTTACACCATAATATTTTACATTTTTGACACACTTATTTCAAACAAAAGCCTAGTTTCAAATAGCAATCATATTTCTGTGCATGTTTTGTGGCTAGTAAGCAATCAGTTTTTGAATCTAGCAAATATCTTCACTTGTTCTGACAGTAAAAGAAGCACAGAGAATAAAGTATAGACTGGAGTGTTTTAGAAGATGCCTCTTGGGATTCATTCCTCATCTACTTCCTGATGTAGAAATGGCCTTCCTCATCTGCTGAGGTATTTGCAGTTGTTCCCAAATGACTTTTAGTTTTCAGAATGACTTTTAGTTTTCAGCTGATGTCTAGCCCAAAGGACAGCCTTCAGTCGTTTATTACAAGAACACACTGTACCTGTGAGGGAAAGTCATTTCATATTTATTATCATCCTTCACTAAATTGTGGCACTGTGCTATATTTCTACATCAGTGCATTTTCACTGGAGTTGAACCGTCTCAGAGATAAGAGAGGCTTGTTGTTATTTGCAGTTGGTGCGCTCTGGGGGTTTACTGAAAGTGTTAAAAGCATCCATGATAAACGTGCATTTTTAGATTGCTTAGCTACGTGTTGTACATTTTTTTTACACAAATATTTTAGTTGATGTTATTTTCTCTAAAGATTCTATTCAACGCTTTAAAAAAATCTGTTCTCCTGTGGGCTGCTGAGTTTATTGTCAGAGATGGCACATAAAGCAAAAAAGTAATTGCTGACATATCAGGCAGCTAAGGAACAGTTTTTCGAGAGCAGAATGCTTGTAGTTCAGCGATGGCTCTCTGTGGCTAACAGTCCATAATGGCATTAGCAAGCACATGCTTGGCTTAGCACTTAGCCTCCCAGGTTTCTGGCTATTATTTGAGAAGGAAAACCACAATAGAGGCCAGAGTAGAAGTGTCCAGATTAACTCTAGCTGTGTAATTAAAGCTTGGAGAAGTATTAGTTAAAATGGCTCTTTCTGAAGTGGCACGGACACTGTCAAATGCTACAGGACATGTTTTCTAGAATGGAAAGACATCATCTGTATATTTCACATTTTTGTGAATGTTCACACTGATGAAAGCTTTTATAGCTTTTATGTGCGGTTCATAAAACATCAAGGTCTTCACAAACAGATGTGTTTTTGAGGCTTTGAGTAAAAGTCTGAAGGGATTAGATATGTCTGAAGGGCTCTGATAGAACATTTCATAAAGGAAAATTGGAGGAGACAGCGCCATCTTGTATAGTAGCTCTTGTTTAACAGAATAGCTTTATTAGTAATTAAGATAAATCACAAGAAGCTATTTGCTGTATATAACTACTGAGTCAATGCTCTACATTTGTCACTATTCTGGTATAGCTTTCATTGGATCATATATTGACTTCCAAAAGCCTGTGATCACACTGAATATCTTTTTCATTTTTTTCTTTAAAACTACTAAATGGCAGGTTAGCAATAGTTTTAGAATTTTAAAAGAAATATCTTGACTGTCAAAGATACAGCACTCTTTCGAGGTCATATTTTAATTGAAAGCAAATTTGCAAATACTGACCATGTTGCCACTGTCAGATAGAGACAAGCTGATGAGGACGCAAGTGCAGATAAGGCAGATTATTAAGAGTGGCTAGCCAAAACATGAAAATCAATGAACAAGGCAGAGTCAACAAGTCATGTAAACATACAGGAAAACACAGCTCAGTAACGCCATGAACTGCTAGAGAGCTGAGCGTGTAGTGCGGCTTGAATACATGATACACCAGGGATTAAATTCATACATAAATCAGGAAGTAAACTGAACAGAGGTAAGATTAATCCTGACACATGAGGGCAACAATCAGTGACGGTACAGGGCGGAGATAAAACATGAACCAAAACAAAACACAGGTGGTAGCATAAACAAAGCAAACACATGAAAACACAGATGTAAGCGCCACAGCACTGCCGGCTGCTTCACGGCCCAGCTTGCAGTCATCACTGCACAGAGGAGGTCCGATTTCCTTGAGGCTTATCACTTCCTTTGAAGCAAATGTTCAGATGACATATTGTGGATCATCAGCTTATACATAAACTTGTGGAGTCCATGGCAGCTTGAGTGCACACTGCCATAAAAGCAAAAGGGGGACAAACCAAATACTGAGGAATTTCTGATATTCAAATATTTTTTGTAGTCTACGTTTCACTAAGCTTGAAGATGGGATCAAAAATTAGAGATGGATGAACAATTTAAACATTTAAATTTAGTTATATCTCGCAATATGTTTTTCTGCAACTGCTGAACACAGAGTATATGTACTTTAGGTAATTTAATTTCTAATGAGTTTAGTTACAGCTAATAACTCATTAGCTTTATTTATCGTCCCAACTTGCCTGACCTTGTGAATGGGTAATTAATCCAAAAAACATCAGACTGAAAGTGAATACAGCTGATGCATAACCAGCTTCCATTTATTTTTTCCAGTATAATAATGTAACATACACAACACACATTAAACACATCTGGCCACGCCTTTTTTTTCCCCTCAGATCCACACGTGATGCTGTCATCAATCAGCGATTGTTAGATGGCAAGCTAGGACGATGGCATTTTGAACGTAATCTATATAGCTGATAATATATACAGTATATATATATGTGTATATATATATATATATATATATATATATATATATATATATATATATATATATATATATATATATATGTATATATATATATATATATATATATATATATATATATATATATATATATATATATATGTATATATATATATATATATATATATATATATATATATATATATATATATATATATATATATATATATATATATATATATATATATATATATATATATATATATATATATATATATATTTATGCGTTTTAATGCTTTTTTCTATTGAATTAGAAAAGAATTCAAAACAGAATTGACTTTTGGACACCAATATGTGCATGCTCTTGCTGTAGTCAGTAAGTATTCAGTAAAAAATCCTATGCCAAACAATCCGGTGTGTATGTTTATCTGCATCTGTCTGTGTCTGGTAAGGGGAATATGTGCCTGTTGTTTGGCAGCAGATATGAGGATTAGTCCTGAATATCTGTCTACTCAGTATCTCCTCTCTCCTCCTCTAACAGGATGCACGCCAATTAAAAATAGCATGAGTGTGATGGCCTGTAGTCTTATGATATGTGGACAGCAGGAGTTGAGAAAATGCTGATAATATTTCTCCAAGCAAGCAATGCACAGATGTCCTTTAAATTAAAGCTGATTTATTCATTTTGTGATGAAGAAATAAAACTTTTTTATGGAGTGTATACATTTTAAGATGGCTCTGCTGGAAAAAGTTCACTGCAGTGTTATATTACAGAGATTGTTGAAAAGGACAAATAGATAAATTGTTTGTTTTAGATTAAGAAAGCAAATAGAGCAATTTGGAAGAGAGCAGTTTGGAAATGTTTTGCCTCTGATCGGGTATAAGTTTCTGCTAATTGTACATGCTCTTCAGAGGAATCTGTGGTGTGCTTGGGAAACTGAATGTATTCAGCCTCCTGATCTTGTATTCTCTTATCACAGAAAAGGAGGACAAGCTTTTAGAGATTTTCCTTTACAATAGATACAATATTCATACCAAAGCTGAACACTCTCTCAATCATTCATTCATTCATTCATTCATTCATTCATGCATTCATGCATTCATGCATTCATTCATTCATTCATTCATTCATTCATTCATTCATCCATCCATCCATCCATCCATAAATAAATTCATTCATTCATTCATTCATTCATTCATTCATTCATTCATTCATGTGCTAGTCATACTTTTCTGCTGTAACATGTGACACATTTCTATCTGTGACCCATTTGTATGGAAACCAGATTTTAGATTGAAATCTCTGTTCTGTGCTGTACAGGTGTTTTATAGGACTTCTTTTTTCCATTTTTTTATTTCATTTTTTCGGTTTTTCGTTCCTACTTTTGAGAGAGTGTTGCATTTATCTGTGCAAGATAGTGAGTTGTACATTATATCCTGCTTTCTTCTCTGGCCTCCTAGTACACTCCCTATTTCTTTCTCTCTCTCTCTCTCTCTCTCTCTCTCTCTCTCTCTCTCTCTCTCGTTATCTTTCCTTTTCCAGATTGTGTTTGTAGAAAAAAACCCCACCTTGAATGAGCAATTGTGGTTGCTGAAAAACAGACTGGCTGAAAATGATTATCTCTCCAGATATTGCCTAATCAATAACAAAATGTTTTACCCCTGAGATCAAGATGTCAGTGGTGTCTGATGTGCCAGTTGGCTATAATAGGAAAATATCATATATCAAAATAAAAAGCTAAAAGTTAACATACATGGAGCAGGTAACATACAATATGATCTGCTTTACAGTGACAGTTTTAGCCAAAGCTTTTTTGTAATGAGAATAAATGGACCTTTAAATCTCCACTCATTTTACTATTTTTATTTTAATAATAACTTTGTTCTACCATTTTTCTGTCAGTGATATGATTAACAGTGACTTCTTCTGTCTTCTTTTCTGCAGACACTGCAAAAAAAGACATTTTAGCAAGTGAAAATATCTTGAATATAGTCACATTTTATGTAGCATTGCCTGTTATAAGAATACCATAAACCTTTGATTAATATATTTACAAATATATTTGCAAATATATTACACAAGGTTTTACACTTTTTTTCTTTAGGAACATTCCAAATTTCAACAGTTACTTCAAGTAAATGCTCAAATCAGAATTGAATACAAATTCTATTTGATGTCTCTTCTTTTTTTCTTCTCTTTTTTCCATTTCATCACCATATTAACCCTGGTGGGTAGTAATAAACATCTCTTGTAAATCAGACGCTTAATACTGTGAAACACAGTTAGTCATTTTATGTCCTTTAGCTCATATAAAGCTATGATTCTCAAACCCAGAATATATTATATTATAGTCATTTACTGTATGTGTAGGGCACCTTACAATAGGAACAATGTTTCCTTCCACTTTGCTAAGTATGTTTCTCTCTTGATTTGATCTCAAACACAAATAAACTTATAGAAAAAAGATGTATATTACAAGGGGAAGTAAAGTTATGCACTACACCAAACAGACATAACATTAAAACCACTGGGTGAAGTGAATAACATTGATTATCTCGTTACATTGGCTTCTGTAAAGGGGTGGGATATATTAGGCAGCAAGTAAACAGCCATTTGTGAAAAATTGGCAAGCATAAGGGCCAGTTGTGGTGGCTAGATGAATGGATCAAAGCATCTCTAAAACAGCAGGTCTTGTGGGATGTTCCTGGTATGCAGTGATTTCCAAAAGTGCTCTAAGAAGGAAAAACTGGTGAACTAGCACCGGGGTCATGAACACCAAAACTCATAAATGCATTTGAATGTCCATATAGGCCCCACCTCACTACTTGCAAGACTTAAAGGAACTGCTGCTAATGAGTTCACTACAACACACACTAAGAGGTCTTGTGGAGTCCATGTGTTAATGACTCAGAGCTGAGACCTACACTGATCATTGCTGATCAGTGTATATTAGCCATCCCCAAACTGTTGGCACAAACAGTTTGGAAGAATGACATTGTTTAACTATTTTCTTTCACTGGAACTAAGAGGCACAACCCTGGGCACAAAACAAGCTCCATGAATCTGCCTACAATCCAAATTTTTTATTTAACTATGACACGTAAATATCCGGCAAGGTGATCTAAGCCTGACATTCATTGTGTGAAGAAATCACTTTGAACATCTTTAAGCAGGGGGATTTCCACTGTCTCCTTATGCAACTGACTATTGGAACTTTTCTATCAAAATATTTTCCCTAGTAGTTTAGGAAAAATCAAAAAGTAGTTTGAAAACTATGAATTCTTAAAATTCTGAGTGTCTACTTTCATATGAGCCATTAACCACTAGTGTGGAGTGTGACATGTCAAAGAACATGGGCACCCAATAAACAGACAAATTCCACTGGTAAAAAGAATTACAAAAAATAAAAATAAAAAAATAAATCCACTGCAATTAAGTGATTTTTTTTCTACTGAAAGTGGTCGAAAAAAAAAAAAAAGTTAAGAAAGCCCTAGATACAGATAAAAACCCTATGCACTGTATGTACAATAAATGTTCCTAATGTTGTTAGATATCCTATCTGAAATTAATCATACAAAAGTTTACCAAGTTCTTTATTTGTCAGTTGTTAATTGGTAGCCTTTAGTTAACAGATAATTGCAAGTGCACATTTATAAATCTACAGGCACAATACAAATTCTCAAATGAAGAATAATCTGCTGAATTAGACAGAGACGCTGCTTGCTCAAGACCTGCCACACATTTCTGTGCATGATAGTCATTTTGAAACTCATTTTGAGAAATGTCTTGATGTGTTCCTTTGTTGCTCGCTCTGCATGAAAATAATTGTGGGTTGCTACACTAGTATTGCATAGAGCCATGTCAGGAGTAGCATAGTGACAGCTGCCACAAGAAGAAAAAATAATGAACAACCGAAAAGCATTGTTTTAATAGAAAATTGCCATGTTTATTGAATCAGCTGCAGATGAAGTGGATTGAAATGATCAAGGTGACAGGTTTCATGTCACTGTGCAGCCTGAGCAATCAGCAACTTGAACTTAATTTGTAAAATAAAGTAGCAGCCTTTTGTAGTTTGCCTGTTTATCTATCTATCTATCTATCTATCTATCTATCTATCTATCTATCTATCTATCTATCTATCTATCTATCTATCTATCTATCTATCTATCTACACAGTAAAAATCCTGATGTTTTCAGTATTTTAAAATGTAACATTTTTCAGTATTTATTTAGCAAAATAATGTTTGATAATTAAACAGGATTGTACTGTACATGATTTATAGTGAAATATAATGGTTTATAGTAAGATAGCGGATAACACAATGCATTTTGGGATATCTGACATTTTTGGCCAGGGTTTTTAAATGTTTTACACTGTACACTATATGGCCAAAAGTATGTGGACAATCACACTATTATGTGCTTGTTGAAAATCCCATTTCAGATTTATTCACTCTTTGCTGTTACAGTAACCTTCACTCTTCTGGGAAGGTTTTCTAGATGTTAGAGCATGGCTGTATGGATTTACTTATTTAGCCGCAAAGGCATTAGAGATCAGGCATTAGGGATCAGGTGATGAAGTCTGGGGTGTAGTCGGGATTCCAGTTCATCCCAAAAGTGTTCATTGGGGTTGAGGTCAGGGCTCTGGGCAGGACAATCGGATAATCTGCACAGGGGCATCGTCATGCTGGAGCAGGTTTGAGCCCCTTAGTTCCAGTGAAGGGAAATTGTACTGCTACAGCATACAAAGCCATTTAGTACAACTGTGTTCTTGAAACTTTGTGGGAACAGAATGAGGAAGAACCGCAATGACTGTTGCTGTTGTTGTTGTTGCTGCTGCTGTTAACATGCAGAATTATATTGCTAGTCCCTAATCAGTATATAAAGAACATAGAGACAAGAGTTTCTATTGAATATCTATTTTAATTTTTCTCTTAACTGTTGCATCTGTCAGAACTGTTTTGTACAAATCTTTTGCACTTCTTTAAAATGGAACTCCTTGAAAACTTTTAATTTATGTTTCAAAACCTAGTTATCATGTCAGTAATTTGGCCAATGCCACCAGAATGATTTGCCACCATGTGAGACATACTGGTCATTTTTTTTTTTTTTAGATATTTTTTTCACCTGGAAATGTCTGTTATATCCTTTTTTCATTTTTGTTCTACATTTTTGTTGACACTGATTGCTTACTATACTATATAACAATGTCACTTTTGTCTAGCTGAATGCTATTTTGTATTATATTGTAAATGATTAGACAGTTTTATCAGGTCATGGGTTTATAATGAAATAACAGATAACACAGGGCATAGTGGGGTATCTACGATTTTTGTATTATACAGTGTATTATTTGATATTTTACAGTGTACCCTATATGGCCAAAAGTATGTGGATAGTCACACTCATATGTGCTTGTTGAACATAGAAATTGAGATTTATCCCTAGTTTTATGGGTTTTATGGGAGAGTAAATAAATAGTGAAAAGAAAATTGCCACAAGGTGATTTGGTAATTTAGCAGACATCATTCCCTGATGTAGATATTTATGGAATAATGATGTGTGTCTGACAGATTTTTAAAAATTGAATGGATCATTTTGCATGAGATGGCTCACATTATAAAAGATGGTTTAGAAGTTGTGACAGTTAACAGTTTCACTGAAAATCCAAACTCATCAGTTTTGATCAGCAGACCATGTTCATTGAGTTATTGTGTAAATTGTACTTACTCTTTTGCATACTTGTGCTAAAACCTTTGCTATTTGCTTCAATAAACAGGAAAGATTTGAACTTTTTTTGAGATAAAAAAAAAATATATAAAGTTTGAGAACTGAGACAGAGAGATTGAGAAAAGCTGTAATAGTAGTAATCCTGTCTGGATTTGCATTTGCAGCTCTTCATCTACATTGGTATTATTGATGGGGGATTTATTGGACTTTGAATCTGCTGTCAAAACTCCAGTTACACAGCCTCCAACAAGAACGGAATTGATCTGCAATGATTTTCGGAGAAAGCTAAGCAATTGTTGATTCAGATGCAATGCATTTACAGCAGGCGAATAAGAAATCATAAAATGTATGATGTTGTGAAATGCTCTTTCTCTGTTTTCAAATAAGCAGTTACAAGTGTTCTTATAATTTCATCGCCATGTTTCTGTCTGCAGCACATTTCTGATTCTCTATGCAGCTCTGCTAATTCCCGCCTTAGGCTCACGGCTGTCAGCACACAGCCGCACATCTCCATGCTGACGGCTGAGGAAGAAGTAGGTCGAAGAGAGCAAAATCAAAAAGCAATTTACATCTATGTCTCTCTGTTGTTTTTCTCTCTTATCCTATATCACCTGCAGAACTCTTGTCAGCCTGCCATGAGCTTCGTTGCCGCTATGGCTGCATCATGACCAGGAACGGCACCTTCTGCTTCTGCGCAGACGGCTTCGAAGTAGGGGAGGACGGTCGCAGCTGCAGAGGTAGGCCTCTCGCCTTTATTACACAAAAGTACTCAAATACTCAAATTGGTGACAAACTGAAGGGAAAACAGTGGCTCTGTAATGCTATGGGGGCATTTTAAAGGCATGGTTTGTGTTTTCTATAAAGGGAAGTCAATGCAAATCAATACTGACTTATGCTGACTGATTATCTTTAGCTGATGATGAAACATTTCTTTCCTAATGGCCAGTGTCTTTTCCACTGTGACAGTGTCTCTATCCGCAGGACATGAACACTCACTGAATGTTCTGACAAGTATGAAAATGATGTAAATCATGTGCAATGGCTTTCAGAGTCACCCAAACTCAACTCATCTGAACATCTTTGGGAGATTTTGGGCAGAAGTGTTATACACTGCTCTCCATCACCATCAATTATATACATATATATATATATATATATATGTGTGTGTGTGTGTGTGTGTGTGTGTGTGTGTGTATATAAAATGTACACCAAACACAAAAAAACCAAAAACAACCCCCCCACAACACACACACACACACGTTTTTTCGTTTTTTTATGTTTGGTGTCATCCTTGCAGTACATTTTCAGAGAAATATTTCAAGGCACATTCAGTCTGTTCTGCTGTTTCGAGGTCTTCTGGTGGCCTAGCATCTTAAAAACACAATTTATGTTGTTTTTTCCTTTTGATCTGTCACCCATCTGTATATGGTGGCAGGAGATATTTGTCTCTGGGGGGTCTTTTAACACTTTATATGGCACATGGCATTGACTTCTGAAAAATAGACAGAATTGTTTGACCTGGTTTGGTCTAAATGATATCTCCTGAGTAAGACTGTGAAGATTATTGATTGTATAGTGCAGACTGTTTGTGTCATGTTTTTTGTTTGTATCCTGCAGACAACAAAGATTTCTATATTAAAAAAAAAAATCTGGAATAAGACGTTGCTATTCTGTTATATGCAACTGTTCTAGTAAAACTCTTCATAAATAAGGGAAGTTTAGTCAGTAAATTACTGTTTGTAATGTAAAATGCTCTTTTCCGAGTACTCCTGAGACTGGGACACAGAAGGACAGGTGCATTGATGTGAGATGGCCCTTACAAAAGACAAAGCACGGCCACATTAAGGGGGTTTTATGTATTTGGGTCATGTTTGAGCATATCTAATTTGTCATAAGTGTCTCTTCCTCTGTGTGCAGATCATGATGAATGTGCAGTGTATGGGATTTGCAGCCAAACCTGCACGAACACCTATGGGTCGTATCGCTGTAGCTGCACAGATGGCTACAGATTGCAGCCTAACAGACACTCCTGCAAAGCCGAACAGGGTAAGAAAAATGATATGATGAATTAATGACTGGAAAGCTGTGTGCATCTTAAAGTTATGTAAAGCACTTCTTTTGTTGTTTCAAGTTCAAACAACATGGCGTCACTGTACATGTCAGTATTACTGGGGTATAATGAATCACTGCAGAGTTTCTGGAAAAAAAACATCAACTCTAAAACACTGATCTATCCATGATCCGATTCGGATGTTCTGTGTTACTAAAAAAGAATTTATAATAATCTTATGTATGAATAACTAAGGAATTAAATCACAGAAGTACATGCTGTTATAAGAAAATAACCGAAAAATGTGTGAGGTGGGTTAATGTAAAGCAAAGTATATCACAAAGTCTTTTCATTTATTAAACAACAAACCTTTTATTAATCTTTGTATAGTTACATGCAATGTGGAATGTCTGCAAAACAAGAACTTGTTATCAACTGTTACAGCAGTTATAAAAAGCCATTCCCTCACCAGCTGCTCATTTCTCTAGCTCATGGAGTTATTGAGACACAAAAAAAACAAGGCTGTCATGGTTACATGAGAAACCACAAAGCACAAAGTCCTCTGTACTAAAGATTCTCCTATGGTGGAAAACGTAAATGTATGGCTCAGCCTTTGACTCGTACAACCCCCTGGCACTGATGTTAAATAAAAAGCTCCTAGAATGAAAATAAACAAAATAAACAGCTCCTAAATGAACATGTTAATTTGTACTTATTAGTTGAATTACAGTCGGCATTGCTGTCAGAGCTGCTGTTACAGAGATTTAATCAGCTTCTTGCCAAACAGAAAAAATTCAGCAGCACTGTGGTTGAAAAACGACGCATTTCTGGAACATAAATAACATAAAACTTTGAAACTTTTATCCTTTAATTCCTTTGAAAACTAATTGAACCACAATCAGCAAACATAGTTATACAAAATACACTACACAAGGCATTTGGTTGAAGAAATTAAGTCGAGAAATGAGTGCAGCTTAATCCCAAATTCTCAATAGTAACTGTGTTTCACAGTGGCTACTGACAATGGGCTTCATTTATCAAGCTGGATAGAAACGGATTTATTCATAAATTGTCCGTACAGGTGTTTACACGAGAAAATTGGTGTTTAAATACATTAAAATCATATAACTTCAGAAAAATGTTTATATTCTACTCATTATCCTGAGTGTGTGTATATTTACTTATAGGAAGAATAATTGATATGAATGTGGTCTTGATAGACTTTGCATGATGAATTACTGCACATTAATATTTGGAATATAGTGTTGCTTTTAAACTCGCTATTTTTATTACGTTTATAGGATTTAGCTTATCCTTATCCACGGTGACTTTAAAAGGGCTTTGCAGTCTCTATCAAAAACACACACTACTTCACTAGGTCAGGGACTAAGAATACCATCAAGAAGATTTTGTGAAAACAAATCATGGTATATTAATGGCATAAATTAAAAGTATTTAAAAAATTAAGAAAGCGAGTGAACACAAACTCATAAATAATAATATAGTTAGATGTCATTTATAAAGGAATGCCTCAGATGTCAGAAGATTTTGTGATTGCTTAGAATTACTATTATATTTAATACAGATTTTTAAATAAATTCAGGTTTTCAAACTACGAGATGCACTGGCCGCTAATATACAACTGATGTACAGTTAATGTTTCCGTCAGCACTGACTGTAGCATTAATAATGTAATTGTTTGCACTAGTTCACTTATCATACAATATAATACTTCACTATTACACAGTGTATATATTTATTTATATTTTCTACACTGTTTATCTTGCTTAAAATAAAAATTTTTTTTAAGAATAAAAAAAATATATAAAGATTTTTTTTGATAATCATTCTATAGTCAAAATAATTGCCATATCTGTCTTTCAGGCTTTATGGTTTGCATGATAATTTACACACAAGCAGGAAAAAAAACTCTTGCTTTTGAACCGTTTGAATTTTGCAAAAAAAAAATAATAATAAAATAAAATAAATTTACACACAACTAAAAGATTGATTAATGAGGCCCAGTGTGTGAGTTGTACAGCTGTCTGAGCCCCATTACTTCTACTGTGTTGAGAGACATGTAATGGAACCTTTGCCTGCAGATAAAGCAGCCCTGGAGTGGAAAGGCATTTTAGTAATAGAAAAACCTGAAGGAGAGCTCTTCTTGATCTGCATCAAGGCTGCCCATAGATTACAATGTCTAATGGCACCTGGGTGGGAGTGCAGCTGCTCACAAGTCCGAAATCCAATCACTTTTATCATTAAATCTGCTGCTCTCTAATGAGACTTTCAAAGGGAAACTGAGAACTACAATTCGAGACAGATGCATTCGCAGGTCAAATTGACTAAAAACTTGGTAGTGTTTAATCAGGAGAGCAAACGAATTTCAGGGCGGTGATGGATTGTTAGACTGTAGCTGCTCTTAGAATTTCTGTCTGCTTAGGTGAATGAAGTTGAGTGGACTATTTTGTCTCTCCCAGACTAACATCATTAGTGCTAGGATTTTCTAAAGGTTAGGGAGAGTAAGTTAATTACAGTGATTATGAAGCTGCACTGTTGTCATTTCCAGGTTTCAGATTCATTTTTCATCGCTCCTGCAAAGAAAGCGTCTCAGTTTTAGAGCCCACGTGGTAGCGCCTGATGTAAATCCTTTAATAAATGCACAAGAGTAATCACAACACAAATCATGGATTATACGTCACTTTATAGTATAACCCCACAATAGGTAAAGTAACAAAGGTTAGGGTCTGTAAAGGAGAGTGTGACCTGGAAAGCTGAAATGCCCTTGTGTATTTATTGGTCTGAATCCAGTTTGTAGAAAGCAAAGAAATTGAATGGGGATTAAGATACAGTACACTCGGTGGGAAAATTGCTGCAAGGCACAGCACACCTTGCAGTAGATCCAGCATCAGGCTGCTTTTAATCAACGTGACTGCTTTCCTAGGAGGAATAAACTGAATATCATTACCCATAAACTTAACTGAACTTACAGCTCACCTACATTAATATTCATTTAGCAGAAAGAGGTTGTAGCGTAAGGATAACTATGGAGCTTCCATTAGTTGTAAAAGCTCATGCATAGAATTTTTTTTTTGTGCATTTCCACTTCCTGGCCATCAGATGGGGACTCGCGGAGTATGAAAATCCATTTGTCAAGTGAATGTTTAATAAGATTTAAAAAAAAAAAAAGCTCTTTATAAAAAGGAAGCTTCATCAGCCATGAGATACTGTTGGCATACTGAGTTCTGTTGATTTATTTTCACAGGTGATTGCTATGTAGTTTAATCAACACTGGTTCCATTAGTTGCAGCTATAACCAATCTTTTTACAGAATCAATCCTAGATTATTATTTAGATTCAATATACACCATTCTTTGTTTTCTTAAAAAAAAAAGTTCCTTTTGTTTCCTGTGCAGCCATAATAACCAGAGCCAAAGAGGAAATACTGTAGCGCAAGCTTGTATTCCCAGCAAAAAAACACCAAAAGTAATTACTCGCCTCTGCTTTGTGATGTGGGAGGCAACATTCAGTTTTAGCAGCTGAAAAAGGACACGTTGATTTATAGAGCTTATTAGAGTATTGGCCATGAATTTATTCTTTTTTTTTTAACTGAAAAATGAAATACTTTATTGAACTTTTAGCTGGGTCTATAAATATCTCTTTGACCATAAATATAACAGGATTCTGAAGTATAAAAGTAGCTTTGAGGCAAAATGAAGATGAATTCTGGATGTAATTGCAATGTACAGTTCTATGATTGTAAATAATATTAATATAGTATTTCTAGGGAATTATATTTGATCCTGTGTTTGAACAGCTGATGGACATAATACTTTGTCCTGTAGTAAGCTGTAGATAGTCATATGACTGTGCACAATGTAAAACTTTTTGCTGTAAATTTAAAGGAAAATACTGGAGTCACATTCATAAGACTATACTACTATAATCAACATTCACAGTATAGTGCTGTAATTAACAAATACAATATCCTACTCTAAAATTGTGACATTTTACACATGTATTCCTTATGGCTAAAATTTTTTCTTCATTTCAGTAATGGGTATAGGAAATGGAAACGGAAAACAACATATTTTTGTATGAGTTCTAAAACATTTTTTTAATTAGAAATTGTGTAACATCACAGCCTCTGATTTAACATGACTGCCATGGACTCCAACTCCCGGCAACCAACAGCACTCGCACACTCTCAGTCACCCGACTTAATTCTGTTCACCTGCTTCCCATTGTGTAGGTTTGTTTCTCACCCTTTTAAACACCTTGCTTTCAGTTCCTTATTGTGAGGTACATACAGAAACTCTTTGACGTTACTAAGCTGTTTCTTATTTGCTGTAGTTTTTCAAGGTTTTGACTCTGCTTGTTATTCCGATCGTGATCCTGATTAGCTCTGCTATTCCTGTGATTTTCCCTGTTGACCTTTGCCTGTTTTGTCTTGTGTTTTTTTCCTGCTGATTTTGGATTATCCGCTGTGTCTGTGCTTGTACGTTCCAGTTCTTTTGCATGGGCCTATTTTTGTGACTGTTTTGTTGTTCCTGCCTTGTGACTTTTTGTAATTAAAAACGTCCTGCATTTGCACCCAACCCCTTTGAGTCTGCTTCGTGACAAGAAAATTGCCTTTGTCAGTATTTTTCTTTAATTAAAAAAAAATTAAAGTGCAGTTACCAGTTAACAACGCAGTCATCTTAGCATCCTTCCAAATGTAAACAGATAGTAGAACTAAAAAAAAAATGCTTGTTACTAATCAAATCAAGCACAGTGCTAACGGCTTTTTTAGTAGTTGTCTCATTTTAATTTATTTAAAAAATGTCACTCATATGACTTGCTAATGCTGAAATTCCCTATATGGATTTTGCTTACTTCTGAAATAAAAAGAAGTCTCCAAGCCCAAGCAGCTCATCCGCGTAAATCAGTTAGCACGTAATGGCAAATAATGACTTCATTCTTCCCAGCAAATTGTCGTTCCTACACTCTATTCTCATCCACACAGCTCAGACCTGCATTATCTCATCACACTGAATGCTTCAAATGGCTGTGAAATGCCTGACTACATGCTGACTTGTCACCGGTTTGCCCTTACTTTTATTTTAGATCCCGGTGAGAGTCCTGCTGCTCTGATGATTGCCAGCTTGGATAATATAGTGATCACAGCTCTTAATGGATCTGGTGTGCAGATCTTGAAATTCCTGGACCCAAATGGGACCCATTCTTTGGACTTTAACCACAATGAGGAATCAGTATGCTGGATCACATCCTCGAGGTCGGCTGGACAGCTCTGGTGTGCCAAGATGAGGAAACCGAGTGGTTTTTCCAAAGAACGGGAAATCAAATCTGCACAGAGTTTTCACAGTAAGACATTATTTTGACAATTTGTTTTTGAATCCAGTAATGCTGCATTACACTTAACAGCAGTGAGCAATGTCTAATGACACACCAACAGCAAGTAAGTAAGTAAGTAAGAAACAAAGCAGGAGAAAAAAAAGATTTTGCAAGTTAAGAGGCTTATGGTAATGTGCATTCAGTCATATATTATATGCATATAGGTCAGAAAATAGACCCAAAAAACGAGCAACTTATTTTCACTTACTGTGTTTTATTGGATGCTTTTATTTTAAATATTTTATTGGATGCAATTATTATATATTAATTAAATATGAGTAGAAAATATGATAAAAGGTTGTTATCATATTTTCTGTTCATATTTGCAGTATGAACTACTAACTAGTCCTGAAGATGTACTTCATGCCTTTCAGTTGATTTTAAACTGGATATCAAAGGTGGACAAATCACATTACAATCCATTAGTTAACCCACAAGCTCCAGTGTGCTGCCCATTCCAATGGTTACTAGGCTAAAGTGGGATAGCTAATATAAGGTAATACTGCATAGCCAGCTTATTAGTAATAATAGTAAATCTGGTAATGTTTACATATATAATGTAGTAATAATACATACAAAGTCAGCAGGTCACTGGCTGACATTTCAGTTGTGACATTTAGTGTTCTGTCCTTGCATTATATGTAAAAGATATTTTTTCAAGTAGAGCTAACAACTTTATTTCCTTTGAGGTGTTTGCTTTGAGGTGATTATGTGCAGTAAACAGGAGAGTTAGATGATAGCCATGTACTGCACTTCATTTTGCTCAGGTTTCTCAGTGTTTCCACATGAATGCATGTTCCTGGTTCTTGCTGTCCATGCAAGCTAATTAATCCACATAAGGGCTTTTTACACTGCTCTTAACGATGGGGTATTGTTGTTCTAAACCCTGCTTTTAACACTGAATAGAGACACATTTCACACTTGTAATTTAGAAATAAGGTTAGTTATGGAACAGTGCTTTTGTGGTGTTAATCCCACTTTGCCATACCAAAGGTGAAAAAAATGCAGTGTTAAAATGTTACTATTAAATGCTTAGCAACAGCCAATCAGAAACTGACCAGCACGTGCCTCATATCACATGCTTTGTACAGTTACAGGAACAATGTGTATTTGAGGGAAAATAAAATCATATAAAATGATGACAGAAAATGCATCACTCAGAGCAAAAAGGATGTATTCCCACACTTATAGTCAGAAATGTCAGAAATAATTGAGTATTTAAGGAACTGACTGAGTATTTAGCAGAAGCTGGATATCAACAAACACCTGGTCAGCTACTTTACAAACTTGCCAAAAAGGATTTACATGCAACATTTTCTCTCACTCAGATGAAAGTGTGAGACAAGACACCATTTAATAGTCACATGCTGTATTTATCCAGTCATGCTTGTTAACAGCGCAAATACGCAAATAAGTATGTTAACCCAGGGTTTGGGAATGTATGGTAAAGTGTGAGTAGTGTGAGACATGAAACAAGATAACCCAGGATTCTGTTTATGCAGAGTTTTACAATAACCTGGCTTAACTATTTTACATGTAAAAAGCCTTATAGTCAAAACTCTTCTAGGTCAAGACCTTGGCCAAAAGCTTGTGATTTATGAAAGTTTGCTGTTTTCTTGTCTGTATGTTGAATCCACTTGTTGTGTTCAACTATGATGAAAATAAATAATAATAAAATCAGCTTTTTAATTTACCGTTTATCTATGTTGAGATTTCTGTACAAACTCGTGTTTCTTGTTAAAACAAATGGCAGTAAAATTCTATTTGAAATATTAATTTTCTTAGAATACTATGAGCTCTGTTTGAATCTGTTTGCTGTATTTCCGTGCCAGTTTGCCACCACTAGTCCTTCTTCCAGACCAGTCTATATAAACCTGGACAGAGTTATGGGCTAGTTAAAGTTTTTGTCAATTTATGATTAAATTTGCTACTGGTACAGGGTGAGAGGTTCTGACAAGCTGCCATTATGTCCGGTCACTGATGAAACCATGTGCCTGTCTTGATAATTGATTTGTTCTGAGGATGTGTAAAAACAGCATTACACTTGTCCCTTTGAGATTTACCATCGCTAATTCTAATTATGCCTCTCACTGTGAGGCATGTCCTAAAATGTTGCTATTATTTACTGGATCTCATTCTTCTTTGTTTTTTCTATTTAGGTGTTGAACAAATGGTAATCGACTGGCTCACAGGAAACTTCTACTTTGTGGACCGATTGAATGGCAGGATATTCGTTTGCAGCTGGAACGGAGAGACGTGCGTTACTATAATAGAACTGGACCTGTTGAATCCGAAAGGAATAGCTGTGGATCCTCTCATGGGGTAAGTAAAATATGCATGGGGTGTGTCAAATAAAACAAAGATACCCCACTGCTAATTATTTGGTGTTTAAATATTAAAATTTCCCACACAAGCCCTTGTTCCCAAGCTTTAAACATTTATACAAATGTGCCTTGAACACTGCAGTCCCCGTGCTAAATATTGCCTTTTCTCTGCTAACGTGTCTGCTTGTGTAATTTCATAACAATTCCTCCTGTCAGGAGTTTCATTAGTATTCCGTGATATATGTAGCATCTCTTAGTATAAAACACCCCTGCAGAATGTAACTTTGCCGAGTTTTTTTTTCTCTCTTTGTTTTGTTCTGACACCACAAATATGGCGCTGGAGTGAGCCTGTGGAGTTGTCAGGTTGAGTGGTAATTGTGGAAATATTTGGGGAGACAGGACTGAAAGAGCACAAAGGCTCCTTGGAGGGAGAAATGGCAGTGTGATTATTCCAGTTATCAGTGGCTAAAAGGGAGCTCAGCTGCAATATGCCCAGTGAGATGAAACTAGGAGCTAAGCAGAATTGGGGTACCGCTATATTTATGAGAGGACAAGGACAGAGAGAGCTTCGAGACTCAGTGCAGGGTTTTAATGACGCTCCCTTAAGTAATGCAGAGTCTAAACAGCAGTGTTTGAGGGTATAGCTCAGACCGCAGTGTGAGCTCAGAATGAAATTAAACCAATGCAGATTTCTTTGTTTGTTGTCATTGCTTGCTGCATAAAGACTGTGTGCCTTTTTCTGTGGCCTTCATCAAGGAGAATGTGTCAGAGATAAAAAACAAAACACTTCATATGAGCACATAAATATGTCAGACTTTAAATGCTGTAATATGGCATTGACACTTTTGTTCAGCAAAATCATTCAGCTATTTGTTCAAACAGTTATATTGGCACCAACGTGTCATAACAACACTGGATATAGATTTGATGCAGCATTAATGAAGGGGATATTTGTCTCAGGTTGTCAGCATGTCAGGAGATAATGAACAGAGATTATAAAACACACCAAAATCTAACCACACATGTACTCTTTTTCCAGACTGTTCCTTATCTGTGTACCTTTTCAGTTTCTGTTGTGCTTGGTAGGCAATACGTGAGGTGACTGTAGGTAATCTAAATGTATAGTGCTTTCATGTACAAGTTCAAGTTAACATTTCTGAAGTTGTATCATAACATAAATAATACATCAAGCATTCAGAAGGGGAGAAATGAATGTATAAACATCACCAAGTTAAAGGACATACCCTCCAGAACCAAACAACTTTTATAATAATTTCTATTTGCTTTTGGTTGTGTATGGGAATTTGGCCTATGTGTTACCTCATATTTATACCCCTGTGGAACAGGAAGTCATGCTTGAACAATTTCCTGTTCCTAGTCACCCAGGTGTACTAAAAATGTAAAATGGCAATGGGAACAGACTTTAAATACATGTTTTGCTTATAAAAATTCATTGGAGTGGCACTAATTGTGCCAAACATATGTTTAACACATTATTTGTAAATGCGATGTTTCACAGAGAAATATATATATATACATTATGACCACTGGCAGGTGAAGTGAATAACACTGATTATCTCCTCATAGTTAGTTGGTGGGATATATTAGCAAGTAAGCATCTTGTTCTTAAAGTTGATGTGTTAGAATCAGGTAAATGGGCTAACATAAGGATTTGAGCAAGTCTGACAAGGGCCAAACTGTGTCGGCTAGACGACTGGATCAGAGCATCTCCAGACCTGCAGCTCTTGTGGGGTGTTCCGGGTCTGCAGTGGTCAGTATCTATCAAAAGCAGTCCAAGGAACGAACAGTGATGAAACAGTGACAACGTCTTGGGCAGCCAAGGCTCACTGATGCACATGGGGGGTGAAGGCTGGCCCGTGTGGTCCGATCCAACAGACGAGCTACTGTTGCTCAAATTGCTGAAAAAGTTCATGCTGGTTCTGATAGAAAGGTGTCAGAATACACAGTGTATCACAGTTTGTTGTGTATGGGGCGGCAACAATGGGCACATGAGCATCTGAACTGGACCAGAGAGCAGTGGAAGAAGGTGGCCTGGTCTGATGGATCACGTTTTCTTTTACATCACGTGGATGGCTGGGTGCGCTTGCGTTGCCTACCTGGGGAACACATGGCACCAGGATGCACTATGGGAAGAAGACAAGCCGGTGGAGGCAGGGTCATGCTTTGGACTATGTTCTGCTGGGAATCCTTGGGTCCTGCCATCCATGTGGAGTTTACTTTGGCACATACCACCTACCTAAGTATTGTTGCAGACCATGTACACCCTTTTATGGAAAAGATGGATTGAGATTGGATTGAGATTCCCCAGATCTCAATCCATTCAAGCATCTGTGGGATGTGCTGGACAAGCAAGTCCGATCCATGGAGGCCCCACCTCACTACTTACAGGACTTGAAGGATCTATTGCTAACATCTTCATGCCAGATACCACAGCATACCTTCCGGGATATAGTAAAGTCCATGCGTTGACAGGTCAGGGCTGTTTTGGCAGTGAAAGGGGGACCAACACAATATTTGGCAGGTGGTCATATATATATATATATATATATATATATATATATATATATATATATATATATATATATTTCAGAACCTTCAGAGAGATTTCAGAACCTTCACACTGACAGTCTCTCAGTGGTAGAAGTGGTGGAATGAACTTCCAACCTCAATTCAGACAGCAGAATCTGTCAGAACTTTCAAAATATATATATATATATATATATATATATATATATATATATAAATATACATATCTTCTTGGAACACTTACCACTAGCTTCTCCCCAATAAAAAAAAGGGAAATCTGCAGTGACATTAACACTTGCACGTCTACCCTTTCCACTTTGCTTCTCTAACACTAAATTAAAAATATGATATGTTAGCACTACACACACACTTCTTGTGTAACACTGGCACAATACCAAGATGAAGTTACCAAGATTGCAGCTTTCTTTGTTGAAGATCTGCGTTCTGCTTTCCAGACTCATTTCATAGTCCTCTAGTCTTAAGTACAGGCTCCTCACTGGCTGTAAATACCCATACAAAACCACTTTTTTTGTTAAGCAATGCATACTTTTCAGATAAATAGAAATAAAGACACTTTTTATTTACTAGATTGGTTATACTGTGCTCTGAATCACTGTCTTTTTGAAAGAAAGAGTATCATCTTGTATTTTCTTCCTCCCCATATATAACTGCATTGTGTCTCCTATGCAACAACTGGCTTGTATCGTACAAGTGCTTTTTTATATTACTAATGAAAAGTTGCTTGCAATGACAGTTCCCAATAATCGTATGATATATTTGTGCATTGTTAGTATTGTAGTGACAGACCGATGCTGGACAAGAATGCAACAGTAGAAAAAAAATGCTGAGACTGAGAAATAGAATAATGGAGATGTAATAATGCAACTAGCACAATAAAAACATTTTATACCAAAACAATATAAATCAGTCAAAAAATAAATCTTAGTCAAACATTTGAAAAATTCTAAGATATATTTACTGACCAGGCAGCTTGATGGTTTTTATTTTCTGGGCTGAACAAGTGCCTATCCTGGCTCTCTGGATTATGACACAGTGGCACTGCCCACCCATCTCCTGTACGTCTGCCAACTATGGACATATTGCCTGAACACCACAGGCCTCCATCTTGTCCTCGTCATTGTCATTAAGTATGAGGTTATGTTATGAATCTCTGTTTTTTCCTGGGATCCCAGTCAAGAGCTTGTTTTCGTCATGTGTTTTTATCTTGGTTTCTCTGTGTACTCTTCTTTTTGTTATGCCATGTGTCTTGGTTTTGGTTTTTGGCTTTTCTCTGCTCTACATTCTGTCATTGCTCTGTTCCTCAGTTGTGTTTTCCTCCTCAGTGTTACCCCTTAATTAGTTTGTCTGTGAATAACCTGGTGAAACAATCTCCTGACAACGATTACACATCTTCTGCGTTTAATTGCCAGCATGTGATTTGACCTTGGATATGGCTTGTAGCAATGAGTTTCGGATAGCCTCACTTGTGTCCCGCCTCCAATAACTATCACATATTTACAGAATTTTCTCAGCAGTCTCTCGATTGTGGCTGTGAGGTTAATTTTTTGGCTGAACAACTTCCTGGAGCTGTTTAATTACAGTAGAGAAGAGCAGCAAGGAAACCGAAGCACCTTCTTATTCTCAAGTGGTGTGATTTTAAATGAAATCTTATGAAAATGGAATTAGCAAATATTTTCAGGCAACTTTTCCACTTAGTACTCTCTTGGCTGTTTCCAGCAGCCCAAATTTCAGGATCTCTCTATGGTTTTTGAACAGACAGGGGACTGCTTTGTGTAGCTGTTTGGTTCATTGGCTTCTGCCAGCTCTAGGCCTTTTTAAGTGCATGTCCCCAGTGTTAATACAGACCATTAAATTTAGGACAATCTTTGCTTCTTTCTTTCTTTGTCTTTCCAACACTATTGCAGCAAAAAAAAAAATCCATAATGTAAAAGTGAACTGAATAACTTTATTGCAATCAGAAAAAGTACAATTATCAAAAGTACAATATATCATAATCTGCTGGTGTTCAAGCTAGTTAGCAATTGCAAGATGCTGAACTACTGTTCTTGGCTCTGTATTTCAAGGCATGTTAGTTATCTAGCTAATGATTTGAAACCATAGTGTTCATGATCACACTTACCCTAATATCATACAGATAATTGGCTAACTAAGAAGATGCAAGCACACCACAGCCTCTGTAACGCTGCAGCTGTGCTGTGTTTAGTAATAGAGCTTCCATCTTTGTGTGATGAAATTACCAGCCTTTATTTATTTTTATCATAAAACATATATCCATCAAAAATGTCCTACATTCCTATATATCTGCAACACCATCTACTCATTTCCATTGTAAGGCCACTTTGGGGTCTAAGAACTATTTGTTTATTATTGTTTTAATACTGCTTTGGAATGTAGCATATAATATTATTGCATTATTATATACATTATTTCAAGATTCAAGATTTTTATTTGTAAAGCTATATCAGTATACAACTTGAAGTGAAATGAAAATCTTGTTATTCCTCCTAGACTGTGCATAGAAATAACATACATTTAAGAAGTAGTTTCATGATTTTATATCTGGAAACAATAGTTATGATTTTTAGGATATTTTTGCTGGACATAAAAAACTACTTAAGGTAACTGTTGACTAATTGATTTAAGTTATACAGGCATTAGCCCTTATTTAAAAGCACTTGCTAGTTGCTGCTAGTTGAAGATAATTTAAACCAGTTAGTTGGGCTTGGGGAGCCATCTTATTTGTTTGTTTGTGTGTTCAGTGTACTGTATCAGGCGTATAAAATTCTTATCGCAATAACTACACTAATTCATGGTAGCATTAGTTCACTACCCTAAGCAAGTGGTTGTAGGCAACACTTTGTCATGTCTACGCTGGAATTGGTGGAAACTCCATATCCCAGACCACAAACACCTGTATCCAAAATCGAGTTCTGTGACAGGACGTACTGCTCGGCTGTTGATACAGTACAAATTACAGATTAGTATGTATGTGTGTAGTATGAATACGATCAGAACACACTACATAAACACCCTGTTGGCATTGTCATGTGATACGCAACATCTGATCTACCACAGAAAATTTTTCTTCACAAGCCGCTTCCCCCGACCCAAACACAGTCCCCACCACATAGTTTTTTTCTTATTTAAATCAATAATTTACTCAGGTGTTGTAAAACAAGTATGATTTAACCTCAAGGAACAATGTTTAATACCTGTAGCATTTACACTCAGCTCTTCTGTGGCAGACCCGTTGCCTCATGGGATAGCGCAGTGTGCATTGGCTCTGTAGAATCTCAGTGGATGCAGTAGATAATCTGGGTATTTCTCGCCTACAGTTTTATGAATACTGAGAATCAGGAAATACTACTCCTTTGGTCTCCTGCTCTTTGCTTACTGTATAATAGGATAGTAGGGATATTGAGACACAGCTATGGACTCTCCAAACAACAACAACAATCACACATTACGTTTACGTTCAGTGTCACCTGATTATTGATCACACACCTGGACTCAATCACCACTGCAACTATTAATGCAGACTTCAAAAATAAAGATATGTTTGTGTAGAGAGACTGACATACTCAGCCTTTAGATCATGATTACAGTTTGTACTGTTTCTCATTTTGTGATTTTTGAAATCTCTTATATGCCGTGAATATCCTGACCTTGGCTACGTCGAGTGTTTGTGAATCTGATTTTGATTTTGCCAGCCTTTATTTCTCTTAAAAAATAAAGCTTTTTCCTCAAATGCTGTTATTACTGCCTCTTTCTTGTAGCTTAAAGCTTGCACAAAACCTTAGAATCAGCATAGAAATCCAGCTAAAATGGTGCAAGAGACAAATATTGTATAGCCTTGTATGTTTAATGCCTAATGCATAAGTCTCAGCTTAATTATTTTCTTTCACCTGTAGAATATCTAGCTACTAGTATTTACACAATTTCATTCAGTATGCTAAGCTAAGTAGTTCTGCTTTAAACTGCACACAAAACACACAGTCTTGGTGGTGAAGGAAAACAAAGGGATTTATTTCAGAAAGGTTAAAGTATCCCCTAAAAGGTTAGTAATTCCTCTTCTCCGATTCTCTTTGGAAAGACTTTAAGGTGCTTTCTGAACACAAGCCCTGGTCTGCTTGTCATGGTTCTTATTCTCGCCATGCCTTATCCTGAATGAGAAAATCCTGTGCTGCAAAGGGTTTTTGCATACCCTGTTATACCTCTATCGAACAGGCACAGTGGCACTCTTCTATTCACAGGGGATTAGCTTTTGTATCTTTGTTATGCCTATGGTAATGAGCATAATATGTTAGCAATGGAAATACTTACTTTCTGACATTATTAGGTTTAGAGGGTTTATGTGAAAGTAATTTGTGAGCATTTTCATTTCTGATTATTCTCTTGCACATTTAGACATGGACTCTAGGTGGCTTCTGCTGCATTCTCCATATTTGGAGAGGTTAGAATAGCAAAAGGGTAGATGGGTTCAATGTAGAGGTTTAATCTGTAGGTCTGGTAATAGTAAAAAAAATTTCAACCCTCCTGTTATTCTCAAATTTACAAACATGTTTTGCCCTTGGGGTCAATTTGACACCAGCAATATAAATTTTTACCCAGTTTTTTTGTCAGGTAATTTATGTTTCTTTGTTGACTACCTAAATAGATTTTTTTAATACATTACCCCAACCCACCCCAACACCCCATTCTCCTAAACACACAGAATTTATAAAAATTTACAAGTCACCATAAAATCTTACTGATTGAACTCAAATTGGACAGAAAGATCTTTTTTGTTTTTAATGGATTTATTTTATTTCTAAGTACAGATTTGCTGTCATTTATAACATTTGGGAAGTAGTACAATTTCTGTTATCAAGTATAGTAACGTGTCTTTTTCTCTGGGTTTCTGAGAAATTTGTTGACGTTTTCCTCTTCCCCGTGTAATGTGAAAACTCAGTGGTTCTCGGAATACCACAGGTATGTTTATGTTAGGTTAGGGCTCTAAAGCAGAGGGATGTTCTTGAAGATTATAAAATTGACTGTTATAATGACCTCAATATTTTCCAAAACAACCAAAGCAGATTGATGTTTTTGTGATGTGTTTTATACAGCTAAAACACCTTGGGGTCAAATTCACCCCAAAGAACACTGATGACACAAAATGCGTACAGGACACTGAAAACATATTATCATGATAATTAATGTTTACTTGTCCCCATTAAATTAGGAAAAGTCATTAAATATGAAGCAAAATGTTAAACATATATTTAGAGACATTGAATGGGATCAAATTGACCCCAAGGATAATAGGAGAGTTAAAGCACACCTGTAACACAGTGCTGTTGAATTCTTCAGTCTTATTGTCCTGTATGTGTTAATTAATTTTCTGTAGCATTGTATTTGGTTAGTAGTTTGTAGTTCAGACAGCTTGTTTTGTTGATTGTTTTTGTAGTAAAAATTTTTACAGAAACTTTATAAAACAATATAATGGACAATAAAAATTCAGTTTTCTGCCACAGGAGAGTGTTCAGGACAAGTTATGTTTTTCTTTGTGGTTTCTTGTAAATATGACAAGCTGCATTTTTTTCTTCTTAACAAGACCTTGTTTTGAGAATGTGTAACTATTAATAAATAAAAAGCATGACTTCTATAATTAATGAAAAATGGAGGCTGAAAAATAGGAATAAAACACTTCTGGACATTCTGCTATAGGATAATAGTAATAAACTGTGTGATAGTAAGAGTAACTCTGCTTCACATTGTGTTCCATCACACCATCCCATCATTGATTGGCCTGTTTCATTCCTTATATAGTTGTACGGGAAAACCACTTCATTTGCTCTGCCTCCTTTAATTATCAGGATGTGACACACAGCTGCATGTGAATGAGAGAAGCAGAGATTTGCAAAGCTGAAGTGATGGTTTACATCAGATGCTGAAGTACTGTGTTTATGGAACACAGGAAGTTTTGGTAAAGTTTTGTTTTTGCTTGCTTCATTTTCCCTTGGACTTTCTCATCAACTTCGCTGCCAGGGAGTGTTGATGGAGTTGTCTTCAAATCGAAAATGAAATTGCTAGTCAGGGAATAAGAGCTGGGAAACACTTTGTTTAACCCCACTTCACAGAGTTCCGGTTGATTTCCTTAAAACAAATGCAGCACAAGATTGCAAGAGATGTTTTCTTGTTATAAATGGTGTATGTGACTGAAATTTGATTTGGACTGAAATGAAAGCAGAGCAGTGTTTCACTGGTGCTGGCGAAATGAGAGGGATTTTGATTTTTAGACAGTTATGAACATTCACACAGGCAAATATTTGTGCATCTCTAGTGCATGGATTTGATTCACCAGAGTGTCTGTTAAATTGATAGAAAAGGAGTAGAACATAGATGAGCTGCATGGCTGCAGATAAACTGCTGAGTCAAACTGATATGAGCTCTGTCTGTCTTTTTTTATACAGATGGTGATATATTTTGAAAAGAATTTGACTGGGGCAAAAATAGTAAAAGAAAAAGAAAGAAAGAATTAAACATTAATAGCACTGTATGATGTTTTGAAATGATTTCTGGCATAGTATGTTATTGAAAATAATCCTGGAAGAAATGAAGATCATTTGTGGATGAAGATATTTATCTAAAACATTGTGCATCAACATATAACAAACTTACAAAAAACAATTGTACATTTTAACACCATTTAAATTTAACAAAAATGTAACACCATTATTTACAATTGAAATTTATATAAATAAAAACAAATAAATAAAATGAATACAAATATATTATTATTATTATTATTATTATTATTATTATTATTAATAGTAATTTTATAAGATATTTATTTATTAATTAATTAATTTTTTATATGAATTTAAAATTTAAATAGTAGTGTTAATTTAAAAAATGTTTGTTTGTATATAAATGAAATATCACAATGTTCCATCTGAACAACTTCAAGTCATTTAAAAAAAAGTTTACCAATTTAACAGTTTATCACAATATTGATTATATATCATTATATAATATTTTCCAGCCCTTTCCAGTTGACCTTAGCTATAATATCTTAATGCAATGTATACTGTTGCTAAAATTCAGAATATACAGTAACATGCACAATATGGCCAAAAGTGTGTGAACTCCTGACTATTACAGTCATACTGGCATACAATCATAACTGTATGTGTGTACAAGTTGCCCTTTAATGTACTGGTGTCTCATTCTGGGTGTGTCCCCACTTTCCCTGCTTTGTACCCAGTGTGCCTGGGCTAGAATCCGGATCCTACCTGACCATAATAAGGATGAAGTGCTTACTGAAGATGAATGAATGAATGAATGTATTTGCAGTTACTGATGTGTTGCTTGCTTCATTAATTGATTCAGCAGCACCTGCATGTCAGAAATGTGACATTTACATTCCAGGTGCATTTCCACCTGCTCAGAGGTGTGCTGAAAAAGAAGAATAATTTTTCAGCCTGGTTTTAAAACACTCTCAAGTGACCCTGTTTCTTTTTATAGATTAAGTGCTTCCTGTTGCCTTGATGTCACCTGTCATCAGTTAAGCATAGGCAGACTTGTTGCCAAGCAATATTAAATACTTGGAGTGAAAAGCACACTGACAGACAACTTGTCGAACACTTTTTTACTCTATAATTTTACTCATAATATCAATATACAAATATACTTTAACTAGTGAAATAGCTCATCCATTTCTAGCAAATGAAAGTTAACTACATTTCTACACCAAAATAAGGCACAATGTGCATATGATGTATTAATGATGTCCAGAACCATTTCTATTCAAAGATACACAAACATATGTGGACACCTGATTATCACAGCCATAGATGGCCATTTCCCAAACTGATACTACAATATTGAATGCATAGAAATGTTTAAAATTTCTTTGTATGTTATAGAGTCAAATCTGACCTAGTCCAGGCATGTATTGAGTACTGCAATGCATCCTTTGCACAAAGCAAGCTCATGGGTGGAGTGGAAGAACTTGTGAGCTCTGACTCGCTGACTCAACCCCACTGAAAGCTTTTGGGATGAACAGGAATCCTGACTGAACCCCAGAGCCCCTCACCTCACAGCAGTACCTGATCTCACTAATGCTCACAGCCACACTCTAACATCTATTGAAAAGCCTTCTCAGAAGAGTGGAGCTTATTATAACAGGAATGAGATGCGATGTTTAACCAGCATATGTGGGTGTGACTGTAAGGTGTCCTTATACTTTTGGATGTATGTATAATGTATATTGCAGAGATTGAAAGAAGTGCAGAGTGATTATGAAGCGGAAAATGTCTGTACATCACAAGTATGTGTAAAATATTTATTTCTTCACATAGACGCTGAGAAAAGCAAAAATGAAAAGTGTGTGTCTCCTTTTTTCCAATGCAATATTTTTGGGTAAGTTTCAAGAACTTGTGTAATGTTTCAGATTGGACATTTTGCAGAAACCTGTCTACTGTGGTTATTAGCTTGAACACAGTCGAACATGTCTAAAACCTCTCAAAATAAGCTGCTAGAATGTACGCTGGATTATTGTGTTTTGTTGAATCTCAACTCTCTATTACAGGTTTATTCTAAAAATTCACACTGTTCTTGTTAAGTTCTTTATCTGGGTTTGGAGAGATAAGCTACAGATCGCATCGCTGCATGCTCCTGCTCTGGATCAGAGAGGTTTGCCAAAAGATACACAGAGACGAGTTATTCAGATAGCAAGCTCTCTCTAAGTTTATTTTGAATTATGGGCGTATATACACAACTTGGCATGCAAGTGGTGCCAGGTTGTCCAGATGTTCCAGTATATGAAGGGTTTGGATTGAAGACAGGAGTTATTTTTCTGTAATGTAACATTCAGCATGAACTTAAGGAAGGACAGACATGAACAGGATGTACTGGGCATGACTGAAAAGAAACTGGCTAACCTCTGGTTCAAACTGGTTATGTATAATATAGAGAGTGACATAAATTTAGATGGAGTATTAGTGAGACATCATTTACATTTACATTTAAGGCATTTAGTAGAGGCCCTTATCCGGAACGGCTTACATTTTATCTCACTGTTATACAACTGAGGGTTAAGGGCATTGCTCAGGGGCCAAGTACTGGCAGCTTGGGTTTTCCCACCCTTTGCAGTGATTTCCTTTCACACACTGTAGACACTGTATACCAAACTGTGATGGAGTTCGTCAAGATGCTCTAAATGATGCAGCGGTAAATTTACCCAACAATACTGTAGTGGCATTTAGCATTAGTCAAGTGTGCTAACCTTCTCGACTTCATTTAGTTTGAGGCTGTGTTGTTATTAATGTCGTCCTGCACCACCAAAATCTATGTTCATGAGTCTCTGCTGACTGTAGCATTAATAAGCCGGTGTTATTATTCATACCTGTCATGCAAAGACCCTGGTCTAATGGTATTTCAGTGGTTAAGTTTCTGAAGATTTCTAGTGGGTCAGCTGAAACATAGTGGTGCTGTCAAGCCTTTACTTGAAACCTTTAATCCTCAGCTGCTCAGCTTTGTTTCAGGAACCTTTGCAAGTATTGTATTTGTAGGTTGCTTTGAATAAAAGTGTCAGCAAATGAATGAATGTAAATGCTCTTATTTTCGCACACAAATGACTATTATAGTTTTATCCAAACACACACACACACACACACACACAGTTCACACCATAATTTGTTGAATAAATCATCACAACTTGCTGACAAAATTCAATTCAAGGCTGATATTAGTCACTTCATTAAGTTATTTATTTTAATACTTTAGCTTGTCTTAAGAAGTTATATTGGTGTCGCAGCTGTAATAATACTGAAGCAGGAAACCATAGATCAGGACTCTTTCCTAACCTGAGCACCTCACGCACTTGAACACACACTACCTCATTCATTCAGCTGTTTCACATGAATGTACTGCTGGAAACATACAAAACATACAGAAGTACATCTCTGTCTTTTCTTATGTACTTGAGCAAGATTACAAATTAGCCATTAAAAACTGTTCTGCAAAGTGCAACTTGTTTTCAATGCCACTGCTGCTTCACATATTTTGCACAAAATGTCAGACTGAGAAGGTCATTTCATATGAAACTGAAGTGCTGGAGATGTGCCTTCGCTTTTTTGTTCCAGTATTTTTTTCTTTTGCAATCTCACTCCTCCTGTTTTTTTTTTTCTCATTGCTTGCCTGATAGGACTCACCTTTTTCAGCTGAAGAGCTAAATGTAGCAGAGTACACACACACACACACACACACACAAACAATGAGTGTCACCTACAGTATATACATAGCTATAGTACAGTTTTTTTTAAACCATGGAGTATGAGTTGGAGCCAGAGAAATGTTCATTTTGAACATAGTGATGTCTTGGGAGTGTTTAGTTAATCTGAACAACTCCTATTTTAGATCTCTGAAACTGCTAATTAAGTATTTAAAGGATGAAAATTCTGCAGATATTTTAGACCTTTTATGGATGAATTGATAAAGATTGAGTATCTAATACACCATTGTGTTCAAATGGCGTTAAATTCTCCACAATATTTAACCACAAATGTATATTCTCAGATATTCTTCTCCTCTAACTGAAATGCTAGCAAGTAATCTTTGTTCACACTGGAAAAGAGCAGATCTGACTGGAAAACATCACACATTAAAGAAGAATGGCTAAAGACCCGCCTTCAAATTTCCGGTATGACTTACCACAGAGCCGCAGGCATTGCAACAGAGAAGCCTTTTCCCTTCAACGGTCTTTGAGCCAGATAGCTTGCAGAGACATACGGAGCCCTGCTGAGCAATTGTAAACTCAATCTGCAGACCTGTATGAGCAGCATGCTGGCAGATCATAACAAGAAAAGCATTGTTCCTTCCATTTATGTTTTATGTAGCGTGCTAGCATTATTGACTAGCTCGCTACTGTTGGCTCTGTGCGGTGATATGATCTTGCAGAATGAGCACAGCTCTACCAGGCACTGGATAAACACTGCATTCACGATGAAGAACAAAGTGTTTATAGCTAATTAGCTAAAAGACAAGAGGTTTGTAGAAGAGAGTAGAAAGGAGAAATGTTTTCATTTGGAATTAGGACAGTCACATAGATACGTTCAATAAACTTATAGTTAATTACATGACAGATGTCGTTATAGAAATTAAAGCACAAGTGCATTATTTTTGTATAATCTGATGGTCTGGAGCATGTTCTATACCACTCATAACACAGCAATTTCAGTGTTTAATTTATTACTGACTGACACGTCACACATTTTAATGGCTTATAGTTAGATTTAATGTTGTGGAACGTCCGAGAGACAAGTTAGTTCCTGTTCTCACTTCTGTTATAGCCATGATAAACAGTCGTCCTCTCCCCAGAGTCACAACTCTCTCTCTCTCTCTCTCTCTCTCTCTCATGCTTTCCGTCTCTGTCACGCTCTCTCTCTAACGTTCTCTCTCTCTCTCTCTCTCTCTTTCTCTCTCTTTCATGCATTCTCATGCTTTCTCTCTCTTTAATGCATTCTCTCTCTTTTTCTAACATTTTCCCACTTGCTGTCTCTCCCATCATGAATTGTCGCAAAGCACCATGACAACACACTCACATGTCCTTCCATGTGAATGTGAAATAAATGTACTCTAACAAATAAGACGTCAACAAATCACCTAATTTGTTAAAGCACACATTTTTTAAATCAGTGGTTTATTAGGTTTAGATTATGCGGGTCGTCTTTTCTGCAAGCCCCTGCATATGAACAGTAATAAATGAAACTATTATCCAAAATGAGTGATTATATAAAACTATTGTTCATGTTATAACATGTTCAACTATTGTCTTAGCCATGCTGTTACACAAGAATAATGCACACCTTCTGACCAATCAATATCAGGGATTCACCTGCACTATGGTTTTAAAATTTGAAACACAAATCTTTAATATTTAGGACCTTGACAGTGGTGCTAGTGGTAATTATACCATCCAGTTTTGGGACACATCCCAAACCACATACTATTTATACTAAGTAGTATATTTCAGTGCACTAGTAGTGTCTGTTTTATTTAGGTCTCTTATTTACTGTGTCAAATGCAGTTTGGAACACTCTCCTGAATTCTTTTTTGAAAATGTATTACATTTTTAACGAAAAGGGCGACATTTCAAAATTTTATATTTTAAAGATTTAAAGTGAAAATGCACTATACTGTTACTTTAACATGAACTGTGCTTGCTCTGTTTCAGGATGCTCTTCTTTACAGACTACGGGAAAGTGGGCAAACTGGAGCGCTGCCACATGGATGGCACTAACAGAACCCGGCTTGTGGATTATAAGGTTGAGCAGCCAACCGCAGTGGCACTGGACGTGGTAAAGAAGTTGGTCTACTGGGCAGATGCATATCTAGATTACATTGAGGTTGTGGATTACAATGGCAAGAACAGACACAGCATCATCCAAGGAAGCCAAGTGAGTGCCAAATGTTTTACTGAGTGGAATGGTGAATTATAAAATCTCTAAATTTTTTCTCTGCCAATTTATTTAAGTGCCTTATTTTACAATGTGTAGGTGGTTTAAAAGCGCTAGTTAACATGACAATGAATTTACCTAGTGGGATACATGACTGTGTCCTCTATGAAGTCATGCTATCAATGTACTGCATCCATTGGAACCTTTTAAAGTTATTGTATTTGCAAAAGATGCTGAAAATGTTGCATAGTTCATTTCCGATGATTAAGTGTGGAGAGGAATTATGTTGATGCCATGTTTGTGATTAGTTTGAGTTATTTAAGAACTACATAATGAAGGCTATCATGCATTATTTAAAAAAACAAAACAAAAAAAAAACAAAAAACAGAGTAATATTATTTTAAATTTTGACTTAACCTGTAGATTACTGATTGCTTTCATTGATTTCTCAATTTCTCATTGAAAATATCTTAAATTATATATTGATTGCCTTTTTTCCAACATCAACTATCACTACAACAGAACTCTTAACTAGTTTTAATTAAATAACAGGTCAGCTTCAGAAAATTTTCAAGATCTTAGAATATGAAACATCCAGACTAACCCAAGCACAAGGTGATGGTATTTTGTACATTTTCACCCACTGCACACATTATGTGCATATAATAATTTATGGTTTGGCCCTGATTTGTTTAATTCTGAGGCAAAATAAATGTCTGGTGGCGATCCTCCTACCTGAAACACTGAAACAGTGCTAAATTCATTTTACTTGCAGTGTTTGCACAAGGTGAATCTTTTATGTTCATTTCCCAGAATTAATGAATTAACTCTTTTTTGGGGATCAACATCAGTATGTACTGAAAGCAGGATGGAGACTTGATTACTTGTCACACAAGATTTATTAAATATATATATATATATATATATATATATATATATATATATATATATATATATATATATATATATATATTGTGTGTGCTAACAAAATTAAACAACTTAGTGTTTAGTGTTGAAAAAAAATATTTAAACTGCTAACTGTGAATGGATTCAAATAATATTCTTACACCTATATTTTCATATTTTTACACCTATTTTCATATTTTTATTTTATTTTTATTTATCTATATTATATTTTATTTTACTTTATTTTCTATTTTCTATTTTTATACTTTTAAGATACTCTAGTTTTATTTTTATCTTTATTTTTTTTGGATCTCTTTCTCACATACTTTTTATAAATGTTTACATGCCGGACAGTCGTGAAAGAACATTTCACTGCATGTCGTACTGAGTATGTATATGTATGTGACAAATAAAATTTGAATTTTGAATTTTTTAAATTTTGATCAGGCATAACATTATATAACACCTATATGGCCTAATATTGTGTTGGTCCCCCTTTTCAAGGCCAAAACAGCCCTGATCAGTCGAGACATGGACTCCACTAGGTCCCTGAAGGTGTGCTGTGGTTTCTGGCACCAAGATATTAGCAGCAGATCCTTTAAGTCCTCTAAGTTTTGAGGTGGGGCCTCCATGGATCAGACTTGTTTGTTCAGCACATCCCACAGATGCTCGATTGGATTGAGATCTGGGGAATTTGGAGACCAATTCAACACCTCAAACTCGTTGTTGTGCTCATCAAACCATTCCTGAACCATTTTTGCTTTGGTGCATTATCCTGCTGAAAGAGGCCACAGCCATCAGAGAATTTCCATGAAAGGGTGTACATGGTCTGCAACAATGTTTAGGTAGGTGGTACGTGTCAAAGTAACATCCACATGGATGGCAGGACCCAAGGTTTCCCAGCAGAACATTGTTGTAAGCATGACCCGCCACCACCGGCTTGTCTTCTTTCTATAGTGTATCCTGGTGCCATGTGTTCGCCAGCAACGCACATGCACCCAGCCATCCACGTGATGTAAAAGAAAACATGATTCATCAGACCAGGCCACCTTCTTCCATTGCTCTGTGGTCCAGTTCTGATGCTCATGTGCCCATTATTGGCACTTTTGGTGGTTCACAGGGGTCAGCATGGGCCCCCTGACTGGTCTGTGGCTATGCAGCCCCATATGCAACAAACTACGATGCACTGTGTATTGACATCTTTCTATAAGAACTGGCATTAACTTCTTCAGCAATAGGAGCAACAGTAGCTCGTCTGTTGGATCAGATTACAGGGGCCAGCCTTCACTCCCCACGTGCATCACCACCCACCTTGACCACACATGACCCTGTCACCAGTTCACCACTGTTCCTTCCTTGGACCACTTTTGATAGATACTAACTATCGCAGACCGGGAACACCCCACAAGAGCTGCAGTTTTGGAGATGCTCTGATCCAGTCGTCTAGCCATCACAATTTGGCCTTTGTCAAACTCAAATCCTTTCACTTGCTCATTTTTCCTGCTTCTAACACATCAACTTTGATGACAAAATGTTCTCTTGCTGCCTAATATATCCCACCCACTAACAGGAGCCATGAGGAGCTAATCAGTGTTATTTACTTCACCTGTCAATGCACATAAAGTTATGCCTGAATGGTGTTTGTTTTTCATCTGTTTCTCAAATTTGCACCAATAAATGATTACAGTAATGTAAACAGTCCCTGTATTGTACAGGCAGTTTCTTCTGTAGTTTTCCACCATTTCTGGTCATCTCTAATCTAAAAGAAGTGAGATCATGTGCACTAAAGCATTCTTCACGACACAGGCTACCTTATTGATTTTACAAAATTTGTTGCCAGATTTACTAGTTAACTTGACTAGTGATGTGTGATATTGGCTTATAAATTAAAAAAAAAGTAAGGATGATGTGAGTTTCAACACTTTTAAAATTGAAGCCATCAGTTGTTGGAAATAGTGGGAAAAATAGACATGGCTACATCATGTGTACGGAACAGCGGCTGAGTTTGGGATAAATGGCTTTTTACATGAAAGCATAGTTTGAAATCATATAAAATTGCTGCAGATTAGTGCATACAGGCACACAGAGACACATCCACTTTTACAAATGGCAGACAGGGCAGCTGTAGATTAGGTATTGATTTTAATGGTTATGGCATTTATCTCCAGCAGCTACTGTATCTGCTTTCACTGCAACATTCGGGGATTAATTATCTTAAATGAATATACACATAAGAGACAGGGCTGTGTGAAATAAATTCACACAGTTAAAATATTTTACCTGAAGTGCACTTCTGAGACCAATAATTAGGGATTATTATTATTCAAAAGAAACCTGGTGGGTCTCTCATTGGATGAGGGAGGGGACGGGTTGATAATGTGATTTATTTTCACGGCAAAAAGTCACTGTTCCACTTCCTCCAGAGTCGTGTTTGCCCTCATGACCTCATTGTTCTCCAAAAGCATTCAAAAGCTTTCTCAGTGCTCCATCACACCGTACTTATGCACCTTTCCATCTCTCGGCATGATTCAGACCCTACTCTCACATGCTAATTTTCTGCTTAAAACTGCCTCAAACCCACATGCAGGCTCCATGGAACAAAAGACATTTTCATCTTTATGCATTTTAATATTCAGGCAAAGTTGTAAGGTTTGAACTTATGAAAGCCTTTTCAGTGTATTGTCATCCTCATGTAAAACTCATAGAGCATTTTAAGAGAAAAAGAGAAGTGATCAGATCTCACCCTTGTGCTGTAAAAATGAAGTTTTAGCTTGGGTCTTGTGCAGGAAAAGCTGAACTGGTGAGTGTGAGAGTGCGCATGTGATCTTTCTTGTCCCTGTCAGAGGCTGTTCACCTGTAGAGACGTAGCACACAGTGCACAGGATGTTTCCAGAGAAACACACACTCCCTTTGACCCTGCACTGTCTCCTCTAATCCTCACTGACACTCTTCATATAGATTCAGATTATATAAAGTGTCATGTCTCTGTTCAGACATTAGGCACAGCTGGAACGAATTAAATGTTGGAGGCCATGGCATGATTCATTAAGACCAGACAGACTGAGGCTAGGCATGGATGATCAGCCATGTTGTGCAAAAGTTTGTATTCATTGGATTCTATTAGGCCCAATTAGGAAGCCTGTAAGTCTAATAAACTTGTCACTGTGGGATTTGGCAGTTTAAGTCAGCTGGCTACTTTTTCCCTGGCTAAGTAGATTCATGATTTTTTTTTGATCAGCATTTGATTGTTGATGGTTGATAAGCTTTAGGCATTAAATGCCTCCATTTTGTGTTTTAGGTAGCCTACCTGCATGGATTATCTGTCTTTGAGGACTACTTGTATGCAACTCGCTCTGAATCCCTCGGCGACTCTGTGGTGGACGTATTGCGGATAAATCGCTTTAATGTCACAGACCCGGAAATACTAACCAGAATGGGGAACTTTAGGACAATTCGTGTTTACCACAAACTCACTCAACCGAAAGGTAAAGTCTGTTTGATCCATTTCTGTAGGAGGCACTTTGATGCACCTCTTTGCTTGCCACAGTGCATTACTTCTGAAATCATATACAAACTTTGAACATGTGAAAATGCTTTGTACTGAGCTTGTGCTGGTGTGTGTGTGTGTGTGACATCTGTGTTTTCTCTCCAGTCAGGGGCCATGCATGTGAGGTTAACTCCTACGGTAAAGCAGGCGGATGCGCTCACCTCTGCCTGCTCAGCGGGAGCTACAAATCTCGAAGTTGCCGCTGCCGCACTGGCTTCAGTCTGGGGACCGATGGCCAGTCCTGCAAAAGTCAGTATGCTTGTGCTTTGCTTTTTCCCCCTTTCATCTACTGCAATGGTGAAAACACCTATCCATATTTCATCTGGTAATTTTTTTTTAATCAAGCTTCTGAGGTGCTATGGCTCATCATTTTTCCTTTTGTTATGCACAATGAAAAGTGGTACTCAAGTATTCAGGTTTGTTTTAGAGCCTGATCATAAGGGCATAAGCAAGTGAAAATTATATGTAATGTCAGATGTCGTGTGTTTTTTTTTAAAATCTTTTTTCAAATCAGCATAAACCAGCATAGCAAAGTAGATGCAGTGCATTTTGTTGCTCTCTCAAGCTGAAAAATTAAGTGGCTCAAACACAGGCGGTGTTATCTTTCTGCTGATTCCAGCTGACAAAGATAAAGATGAACGCTTAACAAGATTGCTCTGCTTCAGAATGATGGTGTGCTGTTAAGCTATTGACCAGCTATAGGTGCGATTCATTATGTGTGGATAATGTCATTTTGACTCGGCTCGGCATCTGTAGCCCCAGGTGGTCTAATGACATTTTGTAGCTGACAGGAAAATTTGGGGTCAATTAATAACGCTATCCAGAGTGCTGTAGTGATGCACCACCAGTAATGTAGACTGCACAGCCTTCTGTGATGTGTTTGATTTATATTTATACCCAGATGTTCTTTAGACACTCCGTCTTCCCCTCTTCCTCTCTTGGTCTAACAAGACTCTGTGCTAAATGACTGCCTGCCTTCATCACACGCTCACCATGTATCATGATATCTAGGTCTCAAAGCGCTTAATTGTCTTCAAGGTGGCAGAGTTCTCCGGCTCAGAATGATAAATTGAAGTGATGCCTGTGTGGTCTCACCCACACTGACTGAGTCTCTAAGGGAAAAAAGCTAACAGTGTGGGAAGGTCTTTTTACACCCTAGCTACTTACACAAACACACACACACACACACATGTATAGCACCCCATATCCCTTACACACATCGTCCTCTTCTCCTGGGGCAGCATTAGGACCCGCAATCATGCACTCGTAACGTCCGCCCTCCATATTATTCCCACAGCGACAAGAGCCTAATTTATATTGGTCTGGTGTGAACCCATTGATCACTTTTCTTGCGTTGCAGTGTTAAACTGTCAACAGGGGATTTATTGTTTAAGCAGAGTCTCACTTAACAAGAATAACACCGCTGCAGACTGACAAATGAATGAATCCGCTCAATCAAGACAAATCTTGTCTGGGAATACTAAGTCCTCCTGATTGCACTATTCATTTCTCTGACCTGTCAGGCATACTGCCAAAATGTGCCATTGGAGATCATTCCATAAGTTATGTATTCAGTAGCAAAGAATCTTTACGAGGTCACCTTTCATGTGTCCCCTGATGGTTGTGCAGTCAGTATTTTAAATGCACACCGCAGCTTCGGAAGCTTGTGAAATGCAAAACATCAGTTGATTAACCTATTTTTCTGTCTTTACCTTTTCAGAGCCCAAGAACGATCTCTTCCTTTTCTACGGGAAGGGACGACCTGGAATAATTCGTGGCCTGGATATAAACATAAAGTCCAGCAATGAACACATGCTCCCAGTCGAGGACTTGGTGAATCCGCGAGCACTGGACTACCATGCTGAAACAGGATATATTTACTTTGCAGACACCACAAGTTTCTTGATAGGATGCCAGAAGACTGATGGCAGCAGCCGGGAAACTATTCTCAAAGATGGTAAATGTTATTTTAGATTTTTTTTTTTTTTTTTGTAAACAGACTATCGATACAATGATAAGAGAAGTTGTTTGTGGGATGAATAAATGTGGGGCAGTCTGAGAAAAGCCATCATTTGGGTAAATTTTCTATTTTGCTTAGTTGTTATAGCATTTTAAAGTCTGGTTACACAAAATAGCAAAAAGTACTTAATCAACACGAGGCAGGAAGGTGAATAAAAAAATTATAAATAAATTTCAAATCTAATGTATATTAATAGTCCCTTCTGGAGTTTTTTATGGGTTTTTTTGCAGCCAAAATGCTTGAGTTTCCTGCAGATTGTTGTTGTTTTTTTTTTTCAAAATTAATTTTTTACTAAATTACATTTATTAAATTTCATTTTTTACTGTGCATAATTGCAAGCACAGGATTCTTCTCTTAAGCTACTACCAGTGAAGACACATAACTGTACTCATGTACGACACGTTAATCAAAGAGTGCTTTGGCTGATCGCACATTGTGATGTCACACAACGCGTCCTTGTCCGCTGAGCATGCATTAATTTCTGCAACTGATATATGTATATATACTTAAGTAGTATATGTATTATATATTATTTTTTGAGCTGTCTAAGTTTGTTATAGGCGAAAAACACTCCTGCTTATCCAAAATATAATTGTTCTGTCTTGATTTAGCTGTTTGTCAGAAATAGCCACAGTACTGAGTCTGCAGTCTGAACTGTTTTCCCCATGCACTCTTGCAAACATTTTAAGCTTTGGTCTTTCTGGTTACCTCTCATTAGATCTCGACAATGTAGAAGGCATTTCCGTGGACTGGATTGGAAATAACCTGTACTGGACAAATGATGGCTACAGGAAGACTATCAGTGTGGCCAGGCTGGAGAGGGCAGCTGATACCCGGAAAACTCTGTTAGAAGGAGACATGTCTCACCCAAGAGCTATAGTGGTGGATCCACTCAATAGGTACAGTATAAGGAATGTCTGTTCCCATCCTTTGGGGAAAAAAAGGACAGACCTGAAAGTATTTCTGCAGGATCTCTAGTCCATGATTAAAGGCATTTTCATAAACTGTAGTTCATTTCATTATATTCTTATTCCTGCTATTGGACTAATGTGCATATCAAATGTTTTCTAGTTAAAAACAAAACAAAACAAACAAAAAAACCAATAATCCCACTAGCAGATAGAAATGCAAATTCATGGGTAAGTCAGGCTGTGAGCTGGAGCAGAGTTCAGTAGCACAGCATGTGAAGTGTGTGATCTAAAGCCAATTCAAACACGAAAGCTCAGTCCTCATTACCATGCATTTCCAAACATTTGTGTGTGCCATGTTTAGCTTCAGACACAACTGAGATGATAGGAATTTGCATATATATATATATATATATATATATATATGTGTTTCTTTGTATGTGTGTGTGTGTGTGTGTGTGTGTGTGTGTGCATGCGTGAGTGTCTTTGACAGACCAAACACTCCTTCGATATATTCTCCTTTAAAATATCCTGATGTCAGTGGTGTGTAGGCAGTTTGACATCTTTCTTTCTATGAACATGAGACACATCATCAATGTAGCTTTCATTTATAACACACTGGAGAGACAGATGATGTTTGCAGTCACTCAAGTTGAGGAAAGGATTAGATTTAGGGTTAAGACAATATTTAGTTACCGCACTACACCGGTGCTTAGAAATAAGTGTACATGCATGTGTGGCTCTGTAAACTGACTTAGCTCAGGCAGTGAAGATGTGAGGTCGATGGCATGAAGCCACTCTCATTATCACCTTTTCTGGGTGTGAGAGAAACTGTGGAATCCTGAGGAGCAGTTCCCAGCCAACGCCACAGATGTAAAGCGTTATGAAACAAGCACTGTTCTCTCAGTTGAATGCTCTGAGGATGGCGTGTTCAGCGGTGATTCTGCTACACTGTCAGTGCCATGTATGATGTACACGTGTGATAATTGCTATAATAGCAATCCATCGGCACTCGATTATAACATCTCTAATTGTTCTGCATAATGGATCAACCAAGCTTGAGATTTCTAATAATGATGTTTTTATTTATTGCGTGCTAAGCATATACTTGTCACTGAGTCAATCTTGCTTTTAAGAATCAATTTATCTTCTAGTAAAGCTTGGGAAGTGTTGATTATGGAGCTATTCATACATGAATAGTGACAGTGGAATAGTTATATTATTTACAGACACAATGGGGTTCATTAGCTCACAGCCATAATTATGTTCATCATTCAAAACCTGACTTGATGCAATTTGTGCTGCTACCTCTTGCATTTAATGAAGCAAATGCTTCCTAAATGATGACATCGTTCACCGACCGAGTAAGCAACGCTGAAAGCAATAGGGTGTTACAGTTACAGTGTGCTTAACCCTGAAATCATGGAGTATAAACTGTGTTTGGCAACTTTAAATTTAAATGTAATTGGGCACACATACAACCAGACACTGTAGGATATGCAGTGAAATGCTTCTTTTTTTTTTTGACTGTCTGTATAATAAAAATAGATGAGAATAGAATTACAATAAAATTTTAATTTACCTGAACATAAAAAATAATAATAGAAAATGATTAGTAGAAAATTTGTAGAAATAAATAATTTAATAAATAATATGTTCCTTATTTAATCGTCTATATAATATTTTTTGTCTTATAAATATTAATATATGATATGATACTATACTGTAGATGAGTAATGCATAAATGCAAAATGTTGCTAGCCCTTGAGAACATTTACCATGTTCTCAGCAAGTTCATATAAATGAAAACTTTTTGAATCAATCCTTAGAGCTTTATGAAGTCTTCACTTCACTCCCATCCGTCTGCATCACTGAGTAAAAAGCAGCCAGCAGGAGCAACTAACGTTCAGACAGCGTCTGGAAGGCGTAACTGCATGCCGCGCTCTCAGAGCTCTGATGTGCACTGTTTTGACAGTCTGTAAAGAGAACTCGAGCAAGCATAGGTTAGGGGGAGGTGCTACATTAGAGCAGACAGATGTGTGTAAAAATTTGACCTGTGCTACAAGATATTAGGAGTCAGAAAGCATAGACTTTGGCCTGAATGCTAAGAGACCTGACATTTGCTTAGACTTGATAAACACAGACCTTGTCAGCAAAAGGGATTTTTTCGGTACTATCAGGACTGCGATAGTTTCATATTTTCTTTTAGTAGAAATGTAGTCTTATAGTGTCTGTTTATTAAAAAACCCATAATAAAACCCATTTATAGCAAGACTGTTGTTCATGATCATGAAAATGACATTCATGCATGGCATATCTCTGTAGCATATGAGAACAGATGGGCATGAAGCAGGAATGCATCTTGGATGGTACCTCCATCGCAGGGTAGCACACACACTCATTCACACCTAGGGTCAGTGTGTAAGTGTGACAGTCCACCTTCTGGCATGGATCTGGTTCTTGCTCACATTGGAATAAATTTAAATTTATAATTTGTATCCTGAGTTTATAGATTTTTGTAAAGCTGCTTTGTGACAAAGATCCATTGTTAAAAGTGTTATACAAATGTAATTGAATTGAAGCGAAACTGGAGGAAGCTCATGCAGACACAGAGGAAATATGTACAGACTATAACCCAAGCTCAGGCTCGAACCAGGAGCTTGCAGCTGATGTGAAAATGCTGCGGTTTATAATATAGATTTAACCCTTTTTACTAGTACACTGATGTTCTATATGGCTGGTGGAATGGAAATCGACTTATCATTCATTTTCAATGAGAATAGGCAAATGAATTATGAATTATGAATGAGTCAGAACACTGTTGGCTTTTGGTGTGAGAACTGGATTTGATATCACCATTTACCTTTGTAATAACCTTTTTTTTTACTTTTCTCCTGAAATATTGTCTCTAGTAGGCTAGTTAAAAACAGAAATACTACAAACACTACAAATTCTTAAAGCCTATAAAGTGTCTACTTTCATATGATTCATTAGCCACCACTGTGTGACATGACAAAGGAATTCAATTCAGTGCTGAATATGTGGGCTCCCCAAAACATGCACACATTACAGTTTTTTGTCTATGTTAAAAAAACAAATAATAAAATAAATAAATAGTTAAAAGAGTTAAAAACAAATGTATTACTATAATCTAATAGAAATTTGACTCCATGCATTATGTTGGCATAGGCCTATTTTAGGGATGTGTAGAATCCCTATGAATAGAAACCAGTCATTGATCAGGTAGGCAGGTGGCATGGTGATCTCTATCTGCCCTGCTGGATGGGATTCCCCTGCTGAAATAACAGCCACCTGTCCCTGTACCTATCCCTATCTCTTTCTCTGTAATACATCTCTGTCTCTCTCTCTCACTCTCTCACTCACTCACTCCCTGTGTGCCACTGATAGCCTGCCTTAATATGATAAGAATTAACTTGCCTGACTTACTAACCTCTCCACCATTTTTATCTCTCTTTTTTCCTATTCGGACTCAATCCGTTTACTCTCCTTTTTTTTCCACTTTTCCAAGTTATTGTCAATTTCGTCCTCTCTAGTGCCTTCAGCCCCCAGAGAGATTGAACATTATCAGGGACAAATACAAATAGTGCTGAAATTGTTGCTGTTTAATTGTGCAAGAACTATAATTTATTGAAAAAATATGAAATACCATGACTTTCAATAGGCTTGCCAGAGAAATGGAAGTATGCAATTATCAGCAGCTTTTTTGGATAATGGCAACTTGCTCTGTGAATCATTTTCAATCATCTTTTCTAAAAGTTGTAAAAGACAAGGCTTGTGCTACATGCCTCACTTCCTCTCTTACTTTAACTCACCTGCTTATTTATTCCCTGAACCTCACATTTACTCACTCACTTATTCACATTTCATACATTCACACTTATTATCACTGACTGATTCACTCACTCACTCATTTATCCCCACGCATTCACTAAACACTCAAACTCGTTCTATATTAGTATATATTACTAAATGATTCACCCATTATAGGCTCCAGCAGACCTCCGTGACCCTAATTAGGAAGAAGCGGGTATAGACGATGGATGGATGGATGGATGGATGGATGAATTACTTATTTGCTCAATTATACTCATTCACACTCATTAACTCACTCACTCACTCACTGACACTCACTCACTCACTCACTCACTCACTTAATTTCTTATTTACTTATTTTCTCAATTACCCTCATTCCCACTCACTCACTCACTCACGCTACAGACTTGCACTTTCATTGTGCTATTTACTGTTATTTTATTTATGTGAAATTATTATTTAATAATTTTGACCATATTTCCTAGGAGTAATTTCTCTCACACTCTCTCCTGCTCCCCTCTGCCACTTTGCTTTTTTCTCCCCTCTCTCTGCTCCTCCTCTCCTTCCCCCATGACATCTCTGTCCTCTCATTTTCACTTTGCGTGCCTATCTGAGTGTTGATTCTCGAGTGACAATATACAGAGAGTTCCATCATTGATGAGGGCGGAAAGCTTCTGTTTAGAAACAAATCCCTTAAGTACACTTACTAAAGAAAGGATCATGTCTGACTGTTGACCTGTTCACATCTGATATAACACTGCACCCTTGAGAATGTCCACTTCCTTTTAACAAGCATGTAGCATGCTGATGGAGAAGAAGAAGAAGAAGAAGAAGAAAATAAACAAGCTGTTTCAAATGCTGCTGAGCAATAATGGTTTAGTCTACACAAACAGTTTCGGCACATGAGTGTGTCTGGTTTTATTATGTTGTACAGCAGATCACAGTGACCTGCTATCCTCCACTGGTTTTATCGTGTTTATTTTGCGGATCCTTCAGCTCAGTAGCCTATGTTACCCTTTCAGAATAATGTAACAACACTGTTAACATGCTGTGTCTGTTTCAGCTGGATGTACTGGACTGACTGGGAGGAGGATGAGGTAAATGACAGCATTGGCAGGATCGAGAAAGCCTGGATGGATGGCTCACATCGCACAATATTTGTCACCTCTAACATGCTGTGGCCCAACGGACTCACTCTGGACCACGCGAGCAGCACAATGTACTGGTGTGATGCTTATTACGATCACATCGAGAGAATCTACCTCAACGGCACTGGCAGAATGGTAGGTTTACTGAAGAACCAGCACAGATTCATTTATATTTCTGATCTTGATGTTTCATCATGTTCTCATTTGCTACAGACTTGGTGTAAATTAAATTACTGAGTAATAAGCTGGGCAAAAACAAGGATGAAAGAACAAAATTGTACAAGTACAAACAAGATTGTTTTGACCTGTTGCTATATCTACAGCTCCAGCTAACCACCTTTGTGTTTTGTTTGATCTAGGTGGTGTACAACGGCAAGGAGCTGAATCATCCCTTTGGAATTTCACACTACAGAAACTCAGTCTTCTGGACTGAATATATGAATGCCTCTATCTTTCAGCTGGATTTGCTTTCTGGGGAAGTCACGCTGCTGAGAAGTGAGAGACCTCCTCTCTTTGGGCTAAGAGTGTTTGATGCACAGAGTCAGCAAGGTAAGCACACTCACTGTGCTAACTAAAGGGCATATGTTGTAATTATGGACATTTACTATTATTAAATTAATAAATCTAATAATAATAAATAATCTACTCATAAAACTAAATGATTAAATTAATGAATCGTATAAGCAACAACAGATTATAATTAATAAATTGTAATTGAAGGGGGTGTGGAAATCCCTTTAAATACTTTATAGAGTTCTGCAAGCTGTATAGAGATGGTAGGGATGGAGAAGGCACTGGACATTTTGACAGACATTATCTCATTACAAACTGAATTGCTTAGGCTTCTGCCCATTTTACTATAGCATATCCAGTACCTGGATCAAATTGTGAAAATAGTACACTTAGCTTGCAAAGATTTAGACTGAATGTATTTGTTAAACTGATGTGATCTTTGCAGACAGGAAAGGTTAGGCTGCAGTCTACATTTCCACATGGTTTTGGTAAATATATGTATGTTTTCTTTAAGTCAAGAAGCTTTTATTTTCATTTCAACCATATACAGCTGGTGCTATACACAGTGAAATGAAACAACATTCCTCCAGGATCACTGTGCTACATAAAACAACAAGAGACAACACAGAAATAAGCTCACCACTTTAGTACTAGATGAAATGCCTGTGTGCACACAGTGTAAAACAGAAGACAGTGCAAGACAGACAGCATAATACAATAGTTTTGACAGTAAAAGTCAGAATAAAGACAAAAATAACACAGTTTTGGTTCCGGACTAGACATTGAATGCTACTGCCATGCCACCATTTTGGATAAACCCATTAAGTAGAGATGTTAAAGTATATTATGGGCAGAACAGAAGCTATTATTGTAGACAAGAGCTGATTTTTTTTATTTATCGTTTTGCCTGGTTTCTAAAATTCAAGTGCAGTTACTTCCAGCTGATGAATTTGTATGATCTTACTTATCAACTCAGATATTATGGCAATAAACACACAAAACCTTCTCATGTTTGGAGATGTGTAGGTGGGAGTGTAGATTTGAGGTATAAGCAATATGCATGTATAAAAATTATAAAAAAGTTCATGGTATGATAACCTATTATTGTGTTTGAAATGTGGTGCAGTATTTTTAATGTTACTTTAGTTCATATTCACTTTTTCCTTTTATAAATACATGTAGATGCACTGTGACATTACAGTATTGACTAAAGTTAACTTTTCTTCACAAAACTCTTGTTTTCAATATTATTTCAGTTTCCTAATGTAAGAGCAACATGGCTTGAATAATACAATCATGTAAAATGAATGAATAAATATGATCTCTCTCTCTTTTTTTAAAAGAGGTGGGGAACGATTGACAGCAAATATACATATACTTATTTTTGTTTTTTTAATTATGACAGATGCCCTGGGGTGGTTTAGTGTTTAGTACATTTGACTCACCCTCTGTTCCCTTTGTAATGGCTTGGCACCCCATCCAGGATGTCCCATGCCTTATGCCACGAGTCCCCTGGGATAGGCTTCAGGATCCCTGCAACTCTGCGTAGGATAAATGGTTTAGAAAATAGATGGATGAAACATATGCACTACATGCTCAGATTTTTCTCAACCATTAGTTCCTGACTTCTCAGACATGGATTTCATGCTTGTGCTGTTCCACTTTTGCTAATAGCTTAAAATATGATCTGAATGTAAGAGAGTATGCATGTTTAAAGCCCCACCTTTCCATTCCATAGCAGCAAGGAAGATTCTATATTCTGTGTGAGATGAGCTTCTGTGTAATTGTGTGACAGTGATTAGTGTCGCTGCAGGTAAAGGGCTGGAGCTGCTCAGTGGGGAAGGTGGCTGGGATCTGGGTGGGTGTGGACTGCAGCAATGCTTAGACTGTTCAGCTCTGCATGATGATTACTGTCATCCACTCTCAGAAGCAACAAGCAGAGCGGATAGAGGGAGGGACACGGCTCAGCAGGGTATAGCCGTGTTTTGCCTCCCCAACATTTAATCTCTGTACCTGCAGGTAATGCATTTGAGCGCAGCGGGGCATTTGTGGTCATCATAATAGACTTGCCTTCAAAAAGCACTATATGAGCGCACGTGTGCAGGCTGAACTAGTTCAAATGTCTATGGGGAGGCAGACTTGTGATGTCCTTAGAGCCACATGGAGAGCTTGCCTCCAGGGAAGGACTCCAGTTATGTCATATTATCCACAATACAAAGCCTCTGAAATAAGCATGGCAAAAAAAAAATCTGTGCTCTTCTGATCAGTCGTGGTTATGAGTAGGATAGGGATTTCAACCATCCCTTTTTCTCTCAAGCTCTTGTCACAGGAGAGAATAATTGCATCCTCTCTGTTTGAACTAGCGCAGATTGGTTCTCACAGAACTCAAGCCTTTATCTCATTGGTCCAGGCGCTGCCTTCAAACATCTACCCAAATTAAACATTACAATAGTTCTCATGCCCCAGCTTAATAAATGGCAGGTTTCTCACAACGCTGCCTCTTTTTTTCACTGCCTTGTGCTTATGCTGTATTGTCCACAAGACAAATTACTCCAGCGACAGGACAGAAGTGTCAGATGACTCTCTTCAATGGTGAATTCATTTGACATGAGATGGCAAACGATGTGTCTCCCACATCCTTCAACAGCAGTGAGATGGTCAGGAATGGAGAGAAAATTGTTCTCTGCTGCGTTTGAGCAGAAAGCCAAAACACAATAAATACACATACAGCCACAATGATTCTGTAAAGATTGGTAGAGATGTGTTGTATAGCACTATATTTGTTCTTCAGGTGACAATGCCTGCAGGGTGAATTATGGAGGCTGTGCTGCCCTCTGCTTGGCTATCCCAGGGGGCCGAGTGTGTGCTTGTGCTGACAACCAGCACCTGGACAGGAACAATGTCACCTGCTCAGGTAAGCCATTTTAAGCCCACTTGCACTGAGCATATGCGTTAAGAAATTCTCTCGGAATGATAAGATCCCACTTCTCTCGCTGAGCTAGTACGGGCATATTATATGAAGTAGTATATTTTATCCCCAACAACATGTCTTCTCATGTGATTTGTGACTTCCTGTGTAGACGTGACAGGTGATGAAGAGCAGCAGCGCTGCAGGAGCGAGCAGTTTGAGTGCAGGAATCAGCGGTGTGTGAGAGCAGCCTGGAAATGTGATGGAGATGATGACTGCTTAGATGGCAGCGATGAGGACGAGCACGTCTGTGGTGTGTATCTGTATCTCCGGAATCTGTCTCTAACCACCTGCTGTGTGGCTGTATGTGGGTGTGTGTGTGTGTACAGCTAAACCAGTCAGGCTCACAGATGTGACATTTATTCCCAGCATGTTGCAATGGCTCATTGTAACGTAAATATTGTACTTAACTTAGTAGCTGCTATCAAACTGTTAACGGTGTGGCTAGTTTGGGGAATAACATGAGGGGAGACCCAAAAATTCCTTGAATTCAACAATAGCAGTACACATGACATAATTGCAGGTTTTGCTACAAATCAGTGAGCCAGTCTCTAAGTTAAATCTAAGTTGTGTCATACTTTGTGTGGTATTTGAGTCGTTTTTTGCTAATATTGTGCATTTGATCTTGCCAATTATTCTTCTTTAATCCCTGTGGCAGATGTTAAAGAGCAGAGAATTTGTGTGAATTTGTTTTTGGCTTGAAGCTGCTGTTGAAGCAGTGACCATGCTAGAGCAAGCTTTTCAGGACCACTGTATCCCCTAGCATATCCAAAACTGAAAAAAGCACATCAGGTCAAATCACACAATCAAGACCAAGATGACTGTGCTTCTGAAATAAACAGACATGTTCATAGAGAGTTCAGATGGTTTATTATTCAGTGATTTTTTTTCACTGGAAATCATTGGGGAAAACAAACTTGTCCATGACAATGCACTTGCAAACACACACTGCGATTCTTTTTCCCTTAAGTCTTATTTTTACTCTCAGGAATTATAAGAATATGCAAGAAACGAATACGGTGAAGCAATAACTACATTGTTTCTGGTTAAACAGACTTCAGTTGACAATGTAGTGTGTGCAGGTGCATTGGCATGATGCAAGATCCAATTCCGGTTGCACTAGAACAGCTGTCCCGTAGATGAGCCCATTAAGGTCAAAAATGTTTGACCTAACATACTTTTTTTGTTTTTTGAGACACTCAAGGATGCACTGGTCTTGAAAAACTTCACATCCTTCTTCATGTGACTTCTTTTTGTTCTTAAAATGAAAAACAAAAGACTGAAGGGGAAAAGATTTGCATTTTGTGTGTGTGTGTGTGTGTGCAGGTGCGTTTCTTCCTTACGCTTTCCTGAAGCACTTCCATGTAAAATCGCAGATTAACAGTCTGTCCAGGGAGAACAAACTCTCTATGAACCATCATCATAGTCTTGATTGTGTGATTTGATCTGGTGTGCTTTTTTTGTTTGTCTTGGAGATCCTCCAGGACACGGTGGTCTTGAAAAGCTTGCTGTAGCATGGTCACTGCTTCAGCAGCAGTTTTATGAAGCAATAAACTAAATTTCACACAAATTCTTCTTTTTCTTTAACATCTGCCATGGGGATCGAAGAAGAATAATTGCAAATAAACAACATTAGAACAAACAACACAAATACCACATGCATCCAGAAGGTATGAAACCACTCGGGAGACTGACTCACTGACTCAACAGACTGTCAGCGTAAACTACCTAGTGGTAGTATAACTAAATATGTGGAGTGCACACACCATCTTCCAGTTCCAGAACTTTTTGAGTCCCTTATCATAGATAGACAAACCAGATACTTTGGATAGCCAAGTATAGACACTCACACAGATATACAGAGCTGATGAAACTGCCCTCGACCAACATCAGCCCACTGCACAAGCACCTCATGAATTAATCAATGAGATGTGCAGCAAGTTCACAGCAAGTTTAGTATTAACTTAATTTTTCATCAGAAGAATTGCTACAGTGTGGTCTTCTGTCAAAGTGTTCAAAATTGCAAAATCAATGTTCAGCTCTGTGTGGATAGCCCATAATGTGTCTGACACTTTATGGTTTGAATAAGCTTTCAACTGTCCTTTAATATTTTATTATTTGCGGTCTTTACGGGTGTGCTCATCCTGAAGTGGAGGCAAACGATTCATTAGTGCAAACCAATTTGATCATTTAGCCAATTGTAAACAGGTCAGAGGGGGCAGTTAATAATGTGTGATCAAATCTTCTATTTTGTGCAATGATTTACAGCTAACCACAGCTGTACCATGGAGCAGTTCAAGTGTCCAAATAATCGCTGCATTCCCAAGCGGTGGCTTTGTGATGGAACAAATGACTGTGGTGACAATGAGGATGAGTCCAACAAAACATGCTCGGGTAGGACTCAAGTCCATTCATCACCCACTATAATATTTTAAGAATTACAACAACTTCATTTTCATTTAACTATTGTGAAGCCAAAGGCTATTTCCAGAAATACAGTAATCTATCTATCTATCTATCTATCTATCTATCTATCTATCTATCTATCTATCTATCTATCTATCTATCTATCTATCTATCTATCTATCTATCTATCTATCTATCTATCTATCTATCTATCTATCTATCTATCTGCCTGTCTGTCTGTCTGTCTGTCTATCTATCTATCTATCTATCTATCTATCTATCTATCTATCTATCTATCTATCTATCTATCTATCTATCTATTCAACAAAACCACCACCACCAAATCCTTAACACCAACACAATCACTACCAAAACCACCAGCAACAAACCCACCACCATTCATTCTTGAGAATTAGCTTTAGAATGTGTCCATCTATCAAACCATGGAGATTTCTATTTCCAAGTTGGTATTACACATCATCGTATGGATTTTCTAGCATCAGGGACGAAGTTGTACTAGGTATACACAGAGATCAGTGTTTTTATCCATTAGAATATCAAAGACTCTTGTATCTTTTATTGTATCTTTTCCACATGTTTTAACACTGTGTTCTTCCTGTAATTGTTACACTAGAATCAATGTTACTATTAATATTAGGGAATTATGGTATGGTCGCCGATTTGACCCCAGAATTTGTAAGATGAGAAAGCATTGAAGACAGCAAAAATGAACAGAGAGGAATGTGTGGCTGTGAACCAAAACAAAATTTAACAAAGCAGTCATGTTCACAAAAGCCCAGACTGCAGGAATATAAATTAAAAAAATTCAAAAACTAATAACTAATCTCCTCAGCAATTTGGAATTTATTAAAATATACTAAAGATGAATGCTTGCTAAACAGTTAAATGAATTTTACACCTGCTTTTAAAGAAATAAAAACCCTTAAACTCCCCCTCACCCCATTTACAATCTGCTCCTAAGTCACCCCTCCATCCATGCAGCAATTACTGACTGCAGTCAGGCCATTATCATTGAGTCAAAAGTGCCCACATCCTTTAAATCATCTTCCTTGTGAAGAACAGAATAGTCAGTCCAAATGAATGTTACTAGCCCTAATGCCATGAAATGCTTTGAGCTGCAAGTCCTCGACCCATTCTAGTTTTCCTATAGAGTGAATTGTTCTGTAGATTATGCAGGCAGCCTTGGCTCCACAACATACTCCCCTAGCTGAACATTAGCCCCTCCTTTCACCAGTACATTAGTGATTTATTGTGGGCAGGAGGAGGTACATGTGGACCATCTGTATTTAACTTCTATACATCAGCATGGGTGTGTGCTTTGACCTGTTCTGTATTACTGGTTCAGAAAACTACTAAAAGCTATCAAAAAGAGGAATGCAACTCCCCATGCACCCCCTCTTCATAGTTATTGATATAAAGACATGTGACCAATTAAACAAAATCCAACAAGTGTTGGTCCACCATGAACCTCCAACACATCGACAATTTGCTGGAACTCTCTCGAAATGTAGTGTAGTGATGAGCACCATTCTTCCAAGAACTATTTCCTCAGTTTCTTGGCACATTGTAGAAATAATATTCGGAATATGGAAGAAAATGTGTCTAATCTTTTAGATGATTTTACACATTGCAGACTTTGAATGTTCTTATTGTAGTGGCAGATAAATGTGCTTCTTTTTATCTGCCATGTTGGATTTCCATTAATTTTTCTCGTGTCTGTATATCAATCATTAAGAAAGGTGGAGTGCATGGGAACATATCTATACAATAATATCACCAACAGTCATGTTGACTGTTTGACATCCTGTTCCTGGATTTCCTTCATGTACTCTGGTTTTCTCTCCAGTCCAAAGACACATGTAGACTGTTTGGTGTCTCTAAATTATCTGTATTTTGTGTATGAATGATTGTCCTCTGCAATGGGTTAGCACCCTGTCCATGGTGTCCCCTGCCTTGTGCCTGAGTCCGCTGGAATAGACTGTGTAGGAAACCCTGTGTAGGAAAAGCACTATTTAGACTATTACTATTTAGAAATAGTTTTAGTAATCTAGAATTTGGTTTATTTATAATGATTATAATTATAGAATGAGGAATATTAAAAAAAATGCAACTATATTCAAGATATTTTTACTTGCTAAGCTGTCATTTCTTTCTAGGGCAGAGGGATCTGTCTGACACTTCTCCCATTCATTTATATTTATACTAACTATCGAGCAAAAACTCCTGCCTTGTGGAGGAGGACATTGACATCCTGAAAGGGACCACTCCCATCAGGATAGAGATGCTGCATCAGGAGATCAGTCAGAAGAACTTTGTATTGATTTGGGAGTGACTCTTCCCTCCAGGGTGACAAGTGGATCAAATTCATGCCAGCAAAATGCCCCAGAACACCTATGTCATTCATCTGGGGCTGTCAGTGAAACTGTCATCTCAATCTCACTATCAGTATCACCAAAAAATTTCAAAAGACATCTCAATAACTCCCATCACATAACCTGTACTGTCCCTATTCTATAGAACAGACATTAAGATCATTCATCCTCATCTGTTATTGCAGGGCAGTTGATTTACAAATGGAGTCATAAAAGATGATTTGTTTTCCTTTATTTGTTTATTTTATACCTTGTTAATATTATAAATATCGAAGATCGTTTTTTTGTGCTGATATTTTGAAATATTATTTTTAGTCACATTCAAAAAAGCCACATTTTTAAATCATCATAATTCATCAAAATGAGTATCACACACCATCTTTCTTTCTTTCTTTCTTTCTTTCTTTCTTTCTTTCTTTCTTTCTTTCTTTCTTTCTTTCTTTCTTTCTCTCTCTCTCTCTCTCTCTCTCTCTCTCTCAACAAACCCCAAAACTACAAATGACCCCCACACCACACACACACTCCTCAGTTAAGATAGTATGAATGTAAAGCATGTGTGATCACATATGTTGCATATACAGTTACAGTTGTAGCCATATAACTCTGTATAAATGTAATGAATTTGTGTGTAAAATGTGATCATGGGGTTTCGTGCCCAGGCTGACAAGCAGAGCTCTCTAAAGTTTTCCCTGTGCCAATTTTTCAGGCAGATTAAAAAGTTATATTGGCAAAATTACTCTGAAAGTCTTAATAAAATCCACAGAGAAGGGTCACAACACACCTCCCCACTTCAACCATCAGAATTCGTCTGAACACACAGTACTATAGATAAGCAGCATGCGCTGTTAAGGTTTTTTGAGGTTTTTGGCCCGTCAGTGTAGACGTGTGTATTGGACAAATTCCTAAAAGTTATTCCTGTTTGATTTTACTGCACCGAGGCCATGATTGGCTAAAGGTTTGCAAACTTGATAACACCCACAAAGCGTGTGTAAGCCAATTCACACGGGGATTGCAACGTTCATGTTTGCCTTAGTGATATTTGTGTTGTTCCTAACTACAAGTACAAAACACACAGTGATAGATTAGTGAAATGGATTAATTCAGAACCTGTAGATTGATTTTCTAAGCCTGTATTAAAATTGGCCTGTTTCTGCCATAAAAATAATAAGAAAGTTTAAGTCAAATGTGGTTGATTATTGAGAACAATAAGCAGAAGTGCATACTTTTCACATGATGACAATCACATTATTCTTTGAATAATCTTCAAACCATGCATGTGAATTTGACTCTTTGTTTGCTTTGCAGTCATGTTAGTATGTTTTAGTAGTTTTAGTAGTATGTTAGTATATTTGCTATTTCACACATCACACATGTACAGTATATATAGATTGCATGCTGTGGCACATATGTTAAAATATTTCTTGCAGCTTTGCCAAGTCAAACTCCTGTGTCCTTTGTACATTTGTCAAATGATGAGCTTTGGATTCTAGTGCAGCTTTTTCATTACTAAGAGTACATCAGAACACTTATCTCTGACCTGCTTTTTACATACTGCAGTAAAACCTGTCTTATTGCCAGCTATAACACCCCTGAGCTCATAAGTGCTGTAAAATCAATGAAAGTCTGGGACAGGTGTGATAAATTCTGTCATGTCAACACACTGACATGGCTCCAGTACAACTCAGCTCTTTAGTGTTAAAACATCAGGCACACCCAGTGAGGCTTCTGCTGTCAACCCATCATTTCACAAATTCTTTTGCTAATTGCCTGCTAATGGAAACCTCAACCACTCCCATCTAACACCTTCTCAAAGTCAGATGGGAAAATGTTGCTTGGTTGTTTGACAGCAGCTTGAACTTGTGAAAGCTCACAGTCTGAAAGAAATACTCGTTAAATTTATATTCAATTCAGTCGTTTGCCTTTTTTTTCTTTTACAGCAGAGCAGTGCCAGACTGGTCAGTTCTCCTGTGCAAGCGGTCGCTGTATACCTGAAACTTGGCGCTGTGACCGTGATAATGACTGTGGCGACATGTCAGATGAGACCACTTCCTGTGGTAAGTCACTGAATTCCTGTTTACTTTTTGGAAATTGTAATTTATTTATTTTGCTGAGGCTCTATCAGTCCTAGCTGATTTAGCCACTGAGCTTGACTCACACACCGTAGCTGCAGCTGTCTGCTGGATTTTCCTCCCAGAGAAGAGCTGCAGATCAGTATTCAGTACATGGTAACCAAGCAGATTCAGCCAGCATCTGAGTCTCTGCTTGTAGGAGCAGAAAGGGAAATGGGGACTAAACTCAGATTCAGGGGCTTTTAAGCCTAAGGTGGTAATACAAATCCCTCAGTGAGTCTATGATCTGAGGTTGCCACAACCACATCCTCGACCTATATCGCTGCCAAGAGCAAATAAACCAGACTGTTCAAAGGAAGCGGTATAAATATGTGTCCGCTTCCATGTGAACTTCCAATAGCTGATTTTTTAAAGCCGACCATGTGATCTGCAGCATAAATGAGCTGTGTGGCCATCTCAAAAGAGTGCTGAAAGCTTTCATTGTAAGATATATGAAATATGTTTTTTCGATGCATTTTGAAGTGTCTACATTCTTTGTGTACTTTAAACTTGCAACAGGGAATAAGGGTACAGTGTATTATTTCAGTGGATTTCCTTCCTGATTTAAAATACTGAGTGTACAGCAGCATAAAATGGCATGAATAATTTGATCTCATTTCCTGGTTATCATGCACAAAGTGAATATCATTACCTTGAAAGTGGGAGAGAGGGAGAGATGGTGTCTGTGCAGAGTTATTAAAATCAGGGGACACTTTGTGTTTCCTCCAAGTATTGAATGTTTCTTTCAATCAGACTCACCTGAGGCTGAACACTGTAATGTTTCAATGTCTGTATTTTTACCTTGACACATTAAATTAATTTATTCTATTTGCCAACACTGTTTTGGAGACTATCATTGGGTTGTGTCCTGCAGTGAAGGCATCTGCTAAATGACTCATGAGATAAAACCCTATTAGATATATGAAAGCTAGTGTCTGCAACATCAGCATTAAAAGCCAGACACCTATCTGTCCTTTCTGACTTCATTTTTAAAGGGCACGGACGTCCTGGCATACTACATCACAGACTAAAGTAAAATACTCGTGAAGACCTTTAAATGGCCTCTCCGTGTTCCTTCACCTCACAGGGTAAATGTGCTGCTTTCGAAATTCTTCCTTACCAAGTGCAGCAAATTGCTCTGAGTGCAATTGTGCCTGTTACCGCTGCTGCGTCTTAAGCTGTCTGAGCACTCTCCCACACAAACCGAGTCGGTGTAAGCAGTAATTAAAGTGCACGCTTGGCTTCACTTAATCATAATCAAGCCGAGCTGAAAGAAGCATATTCTCCGACACATAGTAGCCGGTAAGTTCTACTGCATGGTTGGAGCTTTAGTGCCATTGCTGCACTGCGGATCAAACACCTGAAGCACAATGGCTCAGGGATTTCAGCCTGATGCTGATTCATATTCCATCACCATTCTCCAGATCATCAAATTCATCTCAACTAATTTTTGTGTGGTTCAACATTTGTGAGCCTTTGAGTGTTTTTCAGTCATTCAGACATGTTCCCTTTGTTTCGATTATTTGAGCACTTCAAGGAGAATTCGCATATGTGGGATATAAGCAGAGGGGGAAGGAGTTCAGTTAAATAGAAATGATTTGTAAGAATTGTCAGCTTCATCACTCAATCAATCCATCAAATTATCTATCTATCTATCTATCTATCTATCTATCTATCTATCTATCTATCTATCTATCTATCTATCTATCTATCTATCTATCTATCTATCTATCTATCTATCTATCTATCTATCTATCTATCTATCTATCTATCTATCTATCTCTTTTGGTCAGTCTTTTGCTCACTCTGTCTGTCGGTTTCAATGTTAAGCTTGAGAATAACAGTAGCCTGGGTCTCAAAGAAGCAGTTTTTCTCAGACTAAGGTTAAAAGAAGAACCTAGAAAAACTTCACCTGGTCTTTTTCCAATCTTCAACTGTCCAGTTAAAGCCGTGCCTGCTTTGAGATGGTTTTGAGCTCACAGTGGTTGTAAAGACTGCTTCTTTGAGTTGAGTTGCTGTAGCCTTCCTGTCACCTCTCACATCATCAAAGTGCCCCCCTGGAGTGTGCCCACAGAAATGTCCTCCACTGGACAGGTTTTTCCCCCCACTATTCAGTGTAAACTCTAAAGAGTGTTGGAGCCAAAGGAACAAAATTGGCCATGTGTTTTGGGTGAGAGGGATTGCATATTTACTCCCCCATAAGCAGCAGTTTGAATAGATGTGGTTGGTTGGCTTCACGTTTCTCTGAGGAAGCATGTGTTAGCCTTTGCCCTCCCTGATTAGTAGCAGCCTATGCCCTCCCTGGTTAGTAGCTGTCAGATGATAGGGGAGATCTGTCTCTCTAGAGACTGTTGTGCATGAAAATCCCAAGAGACCTGTTTCTGAAATACTCCAACCAGCCCATCTGGCAACAACATGCCAATGTCAGCATCATTAAGATCACATTTTTCCCCCATTCTGAAGTTTGATGTGGACATTAACTGAAGCTCTTGACCTGTAACTGCATGATATATTGTATGCATTGCACTGCTGCCACATGATTGTAGAATTGCATTAATGAGCAAATGTACAGGTGTTACTAGGAAAGTAACCTGTGATTGATTGTTTTTCTCTCCTGTAAAGCAGCAGATAGAACTATTACTGTTGAACACAGCCCAATATCCTTTTATTTGAGACTGTCTTGGTGTAAGAAGTAAAATTCAAAAAAACCACAACACAAAAAAACAACACACAAAACAAAACAAGGCAATCACCAGAATCATGGAAGTGTAAAAATCAGTTTGAGAGGTACTGTTAGCTGCAGACTCCAGTAGTAACTTTTTGACATGACTTTGCTGCAGTATCTATTTTTTTCATTTTTGAAATGAGTTGTCCAAAGTGCAATCTTGCTGCCTTTAGAAACTAATCTTGCTCTTTCTCTCTCTCTCTTTTGCTCTCTCTTCTGTTTGCACCAGCACTTCACACTCAGCTAGACTCTTTAAGACTTTCTCTCGCTTGATTGTCTTGTGATTGGGTTAGAGGAGCGTGAGACATAACAATGCCCCATAAGGAATCTTTTCCCAGACAAGATAAACCTTACAGATCAGTCTCTAGTGAGCAGTAGCACATTTTCATGCTTCATATACAGATGGGTGGCATTAAAAGAAAACCCAGTGGCTCTGTTATGTCTCTGTGTGTAGGGATTTAGCTGGCGTAGTTTGCATCCACTTTATTCTATGTATCCATACTAACAGGACTGGTCTCTTTTAGGATGACAGCGTCCTCTTCCACAGGGCATGAGGACTCAGTGAATGATTTGATAAGTGTGAAATTGGTGTAAATGATGTGCTCTGAAATTCACAATCACTACATTCTGACCTAGATTTTTGAGGGAATATCTTTTGGAAGAATTCTGTTCATATATACAGTACAGTTTCAGAAACTTGTAGTATCTGTGATACTGGAGCTGTTCTGGCCCAGCACTTTACAAATAATTTTTAGTTGTTTTTGCCTTCAATTTGTCACCTGTGTGTATTTTACGTTATAAAGGTGGAAAGTGATGCAGACAGAAATTCAAGCTGTTGTTTGACTAATTGCTCCTGTCAGTGCATTTAGGTCAGGAAAAGAAACTTGAGTCCGGATTTTATGTGTCATTTTTTTTTTTTGTAAACCTCCATTATTATGCAGAAGTAAACATAACATTGTAATTAGCACTAAGGATACTGTCAGTAACAAACATTAGTCAGAGGCCAGATCACAGGATAAGTGCCAGATAATGACATTACTGCCTTACACTAAGTGGTTATGCAGTGGTTATAGTGTAACAAATATAATTCACATGTATCTCAAACAAACATAATAACAGTAATTATTAGGAAAATATTCAATACCTGTATGTACAACAAATTGGAGAAGACATTCAAATATATAAATCATAATCGGTTTCATGAATGGTAAAGGAGAAGGAGCATGGAGAGGGATGTCTTCGTGCTGATAGACTGAACGCTAATTGAATGACTGCTTTAATGCTCACTTCTCAGTGGAAAGGAGAGTCATGCTTCGTGGTTATACTGTACAGATAAACAAGCGGATGCTGACTAATTACCGAAGTGTTCATTATCTACAGTGTCAAACTGTTGATATGTTTGGCTAAATGGTATGCCACCGAGTCCAAAGCACCCAGCAGAGAGACATGTACTGTTTATGCATCAGCTTGTGTGCTCAAATTAAAAACACATCACTTTGACAGCCTGTTATAGATTTCTTGTCATGTTATAAAACTTTATTTTACCCCTGCTATCTAGGCTGTAAATGACATGCTGTAATTTGCATCAAGAATTTTTTTTTTTTTCTGACATAATTCAAATCCAACATTAACATACATCCATGCAGTCTCAAAAGCCATATAAATATAAAGGGGACTCTGTATGCCAGTGTCAGGCCAGTTATATCTTTGTTTGTGGATGTAAAGTCTTCTCCAACACATCGTAAAGATTCTTAAAGGTGTTAAGATCTGGACTTTGTGATGGCTGGTCCATGTATGAAAATTATGTTTCATGCTCCCTGAACCACTCTTTCACAATTTGAGCCAGATAAATCCTGGTATTGTCATCTTAGACTATGCCTGTGCCATCAGGGAAAAATAAATCCATTGATGGGAAACAATGGTCATTCAGAATATTCACGTAGTCAGCAGACATCCTTTTTTTGGCCATAAAATGTTGCTGAACCAAGACCTGACCAACTAAAGCAGCTCCAGATAATAACACTGTACCCACTGGCCTGTACAGTAGACACTAGGCATGATGTGTGCATCACTTCATCCGCCTCTCTTCTTACCCTGATGCGCCCGTCACTGTGGAACAGGGTAAATCTGGACTCATCAGATGCCATCCCTTTTCCAATGCTCCAGAGTCCAATCTTTTTCCATTGCTCCCTAGCAAATTTATTTTCAGATTAGCCTCAGATCAGTGGTTTTCTTAATGCTACACAGCTGTTTTGTCTCAATCCTCTGAGTTCTCCTCACATTCATACTTTCACTATTTCACTACTATAGCCATGAGTTGTTTTTTTTTTGTTGTTTTGTTTTTAATTTAAGTGATCTCCAATCACAATCATTCAAGATTTTTTTCAGACCACATTTATTCCTCAAAGATGGTTCGCCACTATCCCTCCAGGTTTTACTAACACATTAGATGAGTTCTTTACTTAATTTTAGTAGTTTCAGCAATCTCCTTAGTAGTTTTCTTTGCTTGATGCAGGCCAATAATTTGACCCCCCCGAAACAGAGTAACATCTTTTCCATGACTGCAGGATATGTCTTCCATCTTGGTTGTTTAACAAATGAGAAGCTATTCATTGCAGTAGTTAGGATTAAATAACTTGTTGCCAGATGAAACATATTAATCACAGTATTTAACCAATGGGAGGTTACCTAGTTGTTTAGTTAAATCCAGGTGGTGAACCTTTTTTTGCCCAGGCAGTGTGCTAAAAAGCTTTAATTTCCCATATGTCTGAAGACACAAAGACATCCTGTATAAACTGACATGTGAAGTGAATGACATTGATTATTAACATTGATCCCCATTAAGGGGTGGACTATATTAGGCAGCAAGTGAACAGTTAATTGACAAGAGTAAATTTCTGACATCGACAACAGCCAAATTGTGACGGCTAGACAATTAGATCAGATCATCACCGAAACAGCAGATCTTGTGGAGTGTTTCTTGTATGCAGTAGTTAGTACTTACCAAAAGTGCTTCAAATAAAGGACAACCAGTGAACCAGTGACAGAGTCATGGGTGCCTAAGGCTCATTGAAGCGTATGGGGAGTGAAGGCTAGCCCGTCTGGCTTGATCCCCCAGAGCTAATATAGAGCTACTATGGCACAAATAGCTGAAAAAAAGTTAATGAGTGCCCTAACTGACTCTGACCAAGTCTGTGTGCATCACTTACCTGGGGAAGAATGGCACCAGGACACAGAATGGTGAAAAAGGTCTGCCTTCTGGGAAATGTCTGGTTCTGGCATTCATGTGGATGTTATTTTGACATGCTTGTAGACCAAGTAGATCTCTTCATGGCAACAGTATTCCCTAATATCACTAGGTTCTATTAGGAGGATAATCATCCTTGCCACACTGCAAACATTGTTCATAGTTCAAGATGTTGACTTGGCCTACAGATTCCTCAGATCTCAATCTGATTGAACGTCTGTGGGATGTGCTAGACAAACGATTCCGATCCATGGAAGCCACATCTCAAAGGATCTCCTGCTAATGTCACTTCAGAGGTCTTATGGAGTTCATGCCTCAACGGATCAGAGCTGTTTGGTGTCACAAGAGGGACCTACACAATATTAGGAAGATGGTTTTAATGTCTGATATATATACATTTTTTAATGATGCTCCATGAAATCTTTTTCCTTGATATTGCCTTCAAGCACCTTCTTATTGCCTCAGACTATTTTCCACAGCCTCAGCGAGCTCTGTTTTCCCAGTTGTTCATGACTTATTTTTCATTAACCTCAGAGAGAAAACACCAATAATTCACTTTGACATTTTGCATGACCTTCAGGGTACACAGAGCTTACTGTAAAAAAAAAAAAAAAAGCCTGTATGAAAACAGACAACTGCAGGTTGTTTTTCTTCTTTCTTTTTTTCCTCAAAATTTTCTGTTATTTTTATTGGAATGTATGCAGTGAGGTAGCAAAAGTCCATCTCCCCACATTTGCAGAGATTTACAGAGGACAAAAAAGCCTCAGAATTTAATTTATTAGCATGGCAGTGCAATCAATGCCATGCCAAACTTCTTTTGCAATATTTCAAAGGTAAATGCAAAATGAGAAATGGTCTTTCTGCTCCAGTGCATCAAAGAGACAGTGATATATTGGGTTGGGTTTGGAGCATCTGTGTCTTTGGAATGCACAGTCTCCATGGTTTTTTTGTCTGCCCACAGCCTTTCCTACATGTGAGCCGCTTACCCAGTTTAGCTGTGCAAACGGAAGGTGTATCAGCATCAAGTGGCGCTGTGATTCAGGTAAGTGTGTAGAGTGACATGACATTCTGCAGTCAGATCAGTGCATAGACAGAGCATAGCAGTTTGGATAATAGTGTAAATTGATCTTTCTATTCAATGATCAGTCAAACTAGTTGATTCATATTCCTTTAAAGGTACTACAAAAGAAATGAGATCCAACCCTTAAATGGATTTTATTCTGTCACTTCACCCTTCACCATTTTTTCCCCTTTTCCGGACTAGAGGATAGCATAAGGTCAGATCAAGCAATATTTTTGAGGTAATGGAGAGGCTCTGGACTCCATGCCAATATTCTGTCCCAATCCTTGTCTTTGTCCTTTTGTTCCCCCCTGTGTGAGTAGATGACGACTGTGGGGATGGTAGTGATGAGGAACTGTGTGCTCACGCCTGCTCCACTGGTCAGTTCCAGTGTTTCACTGGCAGGTGTATCCCTGAACACTGGGCTTGTGATGGAGACAATGACTGTGGTGACTTCAGCGATGAAAATGTGACCTGCGCAGGCTCTGGTGCTGGTAAGACAGAATTCTCCTGAAACATCATGTAAAATATTTATACTCTCTGACAGTATAAATGTGTATGGTCTGCATTATCTTCTTATTAGAGCAAGCGTCAAACATAGATGTTGCTTTTTTTTTTCACCGATTTAAAAAACACATATGAGTAGCTTAACAAGCCTATGAAACGTTTCATTAGTGCAGCGTCTGCGTTAAACAGCTGATTAGCAAACGAACATGAAGAGCAGGAAGATAACCATCAAGTCAGCTGCTCATAATTGGCTTAGTGCAATGTCCCCAATTTGCTGAACATAAGTTAGAAACTTTCTCTCTCTCCCACCACTCGGCAGATCCGATCTTATCTGTGCTCACTGGAGAATGGCCCTGCAGATTTGAATCTTTTAATCTCTTGTAATTACCTCTGAAAGCCGAGACTGGGCCGCCGCAATGCTTTCAGCTCACTAGCTTGTCACAGAAATGAGGAAGCTATTCATCAAATCGGCTCCTGGAGAAGGCCTTCAGCCTCCGTCTGTCTCAAGGGGGCTGCCCAGCTTACTGTTTCTCATTGAAGGGCCCTGATCAGCGTGTAGCCCTTACTTCTGATGTGTGAAGTGCCTGAGACACATGATCAAGCCTTAAGCAAATCAGCCTGCCGCTGCCATGCCGTCTAGTTTAACATTAGCACCTGTCTCCTTGAAAGAGACAATTGAGAAGCTGCACAGTGCAAACTGGTGTTTAGTAATTACGTTGTTAAATGTTTAAACACGCTTCAGCAAAGGTGTATTTAGCACCTGTTGATTATCTGTGCAGAAAGCAAATAAGCGATGGATAGCATGCTTTAAAAAATCCTCAAATGACATCTTGGTTGATTAAATTTATTTTGATAACTTTTTTTTTTACCAGAGGCCAAAAAATTTAATTTGTGCCTGTTTAGTGGTGTTCAGCATTGAATTTCTTTGTGATGTCACACTGCACAGTATTAGCTAATAGCTCAAATGAGAATAGACTCTCAGGGCTACTCTTCTTCTTAAGCATCTTAAATTTGAGGGCATTATTTTCAAACTCTACAATTCTGTTTAATACAAAGTTTATCCAAACGGAGGTAAAAGCATATCACACTGAAAGCCAACAGTGTCCTGATTAATTGGAGCATAATAATTCATTTGTTTATACTGATTGAAAACGTAGAGTAAGTCAATTTCCATTCCACCATCTCTAAGGATTAATGTTCCACAAAAGCACGAAACTAAGAACTGCCCTGGTTGATTATAACTTTTAAGTAATACAGTAAAAGAAAAGAAGGACTGCAACATCATGCAAACAGTGTGTATTAGTATTATAGAATAATGGTGTATTTTGTATCATATCTCTTCAGTATTGCCCCCTGTGGAATGCAGTAGTGAGGAGTTTCACTGCCGTGCTGATGGCACATGTATCCCTGAGCGCTGGCGCTGTGATGGAGACAAAGATTGCGAGGACAGCAGTGATGAGAGCAATTGTCAAGGCATCAAGAGGATGTGTGACCCCCAAGCCAAGTTCACTTGCAAAAACTCAGGTCAGTGTGAGTGTTAGAAAGAGAGAGAGAGAGACTCTGTGACCTTTTACCAGTGCAGTACTCCAGATAGCCTCTTTTGATATACTACACAACAAAGAGGCATTCTGCATGCTGTGAGCAGCACATTCTCTCTATAGTCCACAAAAAAAGCTAGTGCGCAAAGACTAAGGCTAAAAACATCAAATAAAATGTATTTTTTAATCTATTTATGCATCTACGTATCTATGTATCTATCTATACATCGGCCCTGGAAATTGGCATGCATAGAAAGGCATTTTGCCGACATCATGTTCAAAGGAAATTAGTCGCAGTGAGACTGTTTGATATTCCACTTCATGACTGTTGCCTCAAAAACAGACATCAGTGAACAGCATGATAAAAAACATAACTCATTAAGTGTTTTGTTCTTGTCTCTTTGGATTGCTGGCATGCTAATGCCCTACACTATGTCTACACCAATGGAACAGTAACAGATTAATTGTGCTGCAGATTTATTAGAGCTCTGCATTAAGCTAGAAATCATCTTTGCCATGATTATATGGCAAGTATCTTTAACAACTAACCAAACTAACATACCAGATCTGAAACTGAATTGGTTCATCAATTTATAAAGCTTTTTGTGTGTGGACTGAAAATGTTAAATTTTACTTCTTTGTCTTTCATGTGATCAGTGTGAAAACAAGATCAATTAAGACTAGTCACTCTTGAGAGCTTTTATATTCAGGATTTTTCTTAGCATCCTTAAATTTTTACCTTTCCCTGTATTACTGCATTTTTTTCCCTTCACATCCTTTTATTTCTTTTGGGAATATCAATGTTTACTTGAAAATACCCAATTAGGTTTGGCAGCTTGATGTATTTCTGGGTTTCGCCTCCAGGGAAGTGCATCAGTAAGAGCTGGGTTTGTGATGGTGACAACGACTGTGAGGATCGCTCAGATGAGGAGTCATGCGCTTCATCCATGTGTGACCCTCCCACACAGCCCTGCGCCAATGATACGTTCACCTGCCTGCACCCTCACCAGATCTGCGATGGGAGGAGCGACTGTGCCGACCAATCAGACGAAGGCCCGTTTTGTGGTGAGTGTCTGTGAGCCTTTAGCTTCTGTGTTTGTCTAAGCAAGATTGCTATAAACCAACATAGTGGGGTCATAACTGTCAAATAAATGAATGCAGTAGAACATGTCATTCTTTATAATACTCTCCAACAAAGAAGTTTGCCTGCGTAAGTTTGTCAGCTGTCTCTTTGATTTTTATAGCTATAGCAGATGTAATATCTCAGTAAAAGTATGACATCCCTGTCTCAATACTTTATCTATATTTCTGTAACTTTCGAACAATCTTCAAGGAACAATCAAGGTTCCAAGGTGTAAAAGATTCATCATACATTATATCAGCGCACCTTGATGCTTTTCAGATCGCATCTGACATACTGTAACAGCAGTAATGAATTCTAGATAGAAAGACACCGTGTGTGGTATATGGCAGAACTGATACACACTCCAGCAAATCAATGTGTATTGTGTTTACCACCTGATGGCTGAACAGACCCTGAAGTTACTCTATTCATGTTAGCACACAATATCCCAAAGGTCTTCTTTTATTCCTGTATTACATTCTATCCTTGAGCCAGTGTTACATGTTCAAAATGTGGCCTTTGTGTGTGGCCCGAATGAAACTGCCTTTGATGATGTGTTTGCTTCAGTAGCCATCAGTGTAGAAATAATCTCTGGGGAATTAGCAATGTGTAATCCTTTAGAGCAGGACAAGATAAGCATTTTTGGTATATTTAAGCTCGTTGTCAACAGTAGCCCATGGGAGACTGCTGGCCTTGCACGGGAACAAGGCGCATTGCTAGGGTGAATGGACTGACTATGGCTCAGCCATCTCATTGCCAATTATATAGTACACTGGTAGCTTGAGGGGCTGACTGATTTGAGCCAGCACAGCTTGCCTGTTTCCTACTGTATCCTTGGGGAAGGAAAAGGTTCTGCTCTTCTGTGAATTTCAGGGCCCCCCATGGACTAAATTAAATCCTTGTCAGTGCTGAGGGGATCATCTTTAATCACTAAAACCATTGAGTCCTTGGAACAATGTCATTTTACCCAGCTTTTAAGACTTGGTTTCCTTTCTTTAGACAAAGACAAAAGAAAAAAAAGGGCTTTTCATTAGAGATGAGAAAGGGAGACGTATGAGAAAGTGTATGTTTTTCTCTACAACTCTGAAAAGAGATACAGTACCTCAGTGTCTTTTTTCACTTAGCTTGAAGCACTATAAGTAATAAAGATATTTTCTACTCAGACAGGGTTCATTTTGTTTTCTGTGTTCACTGCACAAAGCCAGCTTCTTTAATGCAATAGTGCAGCAGCCTCATTTCTTAAATAGTGCCTGAATTTTCATAATGCACTACTGTCAAACTTAGCTACTAATGTCCATTAGCTTAGTGTAATTAAAATGTAAACAGATTTTCTGATAACACTTTGTCTTATTTATTGACCATTTTTACAGCAAGGTTTATAACTGGACAGCAATGCCTAAATACTCGCTAATATTCCTCACTTCCAGTTTATTATAGTTCGTTCAGTTTCAGCCAATTACCAGACTTTAACCATGGAAAAATGTCCAATTATTATGAACTTCATTCCCCTTCAGGACTATTTAACTGTGAAGTGGGAAACTGCAGCCAAAATAATGGTCTCATTGGGACGCAAAGCTGCATTGATAACACCGTATGCCAGCCAATCAAGTTGGGAAAGAAGCAAATAATATGGAGAAACTTCATTTATAAAATGCACACATGAGTCTGGAACTGGAAAATTTATAGCTTTATACATCAGCTATAAGTAATTTGCCATGCATCAATGAAATGATACAGTAAAAAGTATTTAACACACTATTATTATAGTCTGCTTCCATCCCTTGAATAAATTAGCCTCATGAATGAAAATACTTACTCACTCACTCACTCACTCACTCAAAGTTAAGCTCATGCCTACAAACAGTGTTTTTCCCCACTTTTTTTGTTTTTACAGACAAATGCTTGCAGGCAAATGGAGGCTGCAGTCATCAGTGTAGTGTTGCTCCCAGCAGAGGGGTGGTCTGTTCCTGCCCCACTGGTCTCTACCTGGCTTCAGACAATAAGTCCTGTGAAGTGGTGGACTACTGCACCCGACACCTGAAGTGCAGCCAGAGGTGTGAGCAGTTCAAAACCACAGTCAAGTGCTCCTGTTACCCCGGCTGGAGGCTCGATCCGGATGGGGAGAGCTGTCATAGCACCGGTATTTTCACAGTCTGTGCACATTCCCCATTTTAAGTCTACTGTGTCATAAATCGCCTGCATTTGGAGGCATATGCAATTGGAATGCAAAGACTAAAACAAAGTTTTGGCAAAATAACAATTTGTAATTCTTGCTTGATTCAGCTAGGCAACGAGCTATTTTTACTCTGCACAACGCAAGTAATACCACAAACCCGAGCATAAATCTACCTAAGTAACACATTTTACCTAATATTCCCATTTGATATCATGGTTGTTAATGAATTCGTAGCAGAGTTACAGGCATTCAGAGCTTTATGTAGTAGATGTGCTCACTGCGCAAAGCAATAAAAGGAGCAATAATCCAATGGCAGCAGGATACACAATCAGGGAGTTTCCATTGAGAAGCTAATGTCTTTACAGCAGCATGCCTGCCAAACTCTTTTAGATTGTCTCAGGCAATCAAATTTGGGTCATTAGCTGGCGGACGACAGTGAGCATCTGTGTGATATACTATGGGTTGAGCGGGAGAAACATATGCAGAACAGAGTTGGATCTTATTTTATAAAACTATGACATTCGTTTACTATTGATCATTGTCCACATGTGATTTAAAGATATGACTCAACAAGTCTCTTTTCACACTGTCAGATCCCTTTGAAGCCTTCATTATCTTTTCCATACGGCATGAGATCAGAAGGATCGACCTTCACAAGCACGACTACAGTCTGCTAGTGCCTGGGCTCAGGAATACCATCGCTCTGGACTTCCATTTCAATCACAGCCTGCTTTACTGGACCGACGTGGTGGAGGACAAGATCTACAGGGGAAAGCTTTCAGACACTGGAGGTACATGCTCAGTCCCGTAGCCAGAGTGAAATACCTTAGTGTCCACTGATTTAATCTTCTGACCTAAACTATAGCGAATAATGGACCTTATTTCCACCTTTATTATACAAAAGTAGGATATGGATTTTTCTTTTTAAATTTATTTATTTATTTTTAGAATGTTTTGAGGCCTGCTGTGACAGAAATGGGGCTGTCTTTAAGGGAATCACAAAATCTCTGAAGGAATTGATGAATGCTGCTAGTTCTCTGGGCAGCCATTTAGTAATGGACGCCCCTGCTGCATTTATCACACTAGTGTGTGTGTTTCTCTCTATGACCTGATGCCTGTATCCACAGCCCCTCTTTGGCTAGCGCATACCCTTTGTTAGCATTTTATAAAGCTCTCGGCAGCCACGGATAATTGCAAACAGCTGGATTATAGACAATCCGGGAAAGACTTTAATGTTTAATAGAAAGCCTAGAGAAAGCCTCCTCACGTCTGTAATGTCGATCTGCACTCCTCCTGAGCTTGCTATTTTCTCCTGGTAGCATTTTGGGGAAATGAAGGCACAAAAGGTGGAATGCTTTCATGCGATGAATACTGCATTCACTCTAGCCTGTTTGCTAGTGCTAGTGATGTTGGTGTGATTACTGTTGCAGGTGTTACTGGGATTGAAGTAGTGGTTCAGCATGGTTTGGCCACTCCTGAGGGACTGGCAGTGGATTGGATTGCAGGAAACCTGTACTGGATTGACAGTAACCTGGATCAGATTGAGGTGGCGAAGCTGAATGGAGGAATGAGAACTACGCTGATTGCAGGGGGGATGGAACACCCCCGTGCCCTTGCTCTGGACCCAGGCCAAGGGTTAGTATTAGTCCACTCAGATGAGCCAAGGATGTTTGATTTTTCTTGAATAAATTAGGACACATTGTAGAAAGAGAAAATACATTAAAGTTTTATGCATTTTTATAATGAAAGAAAATTATCAAGCTTTTTTTAATAAGAGAGTGCATTCCTGTGAGATATACTGACATACATTTTTAATAACATGTCAAGGAAAATGTGTTTTGTAGTGTTATGCTTCCTTTTTATATCTATTTGCACTTTTATGTTTTTTTTTCTTTCTTTTTGGATTTCCGTCTGATGCTCAGGCCCTATCTCTCAAGGCACCATGTGGGAAGGAGGAAGCCTCATGTATGACAACATGAGCTCAAAATAGACACAGACTGATCCCAGTAGCATTTAGTGCTCAGAGTATGCTTGTTGGCACTAAAAATGAATTGAATATAGTCTGCTGGCTTATGTTGCCCATTTCAGACATTGGAAAATAATTCGTATTAAGTGCCATGGGCAACACGGAAAAAACAGACATAGTATCTCTGCTCGCAAGCTGCAGCTCGTGTTGGCACTCAATTGAGTGACACACTGTAAACGGTCTCACTGGAGGCTGAAGCGATATTTTGAAATAATAAAGTCTAACAGATTTTGCAGTCTAACAGCTTGCTGCTTGTTAAAAACTACCAAATGGATCGGTGTGGGGAAAGGAAGTTCTGAAAATCAAGGGATTAAATGAAATAAACAAGCAAAGAGCCTTGAGATGCCTTTGCACACTTTTGTAGAGCAAATGTTAAATGTTATCATGTAAAATGCCTTATGAGTGTTTACTGGTGTGTGGCTATTTCCCATTTATTATGAGGCATTATTATCCATGAGGTTGTATATATATTAAGTGATTATTATTGCATCTTTATCACTTGTCTATTCATCTCTGTTTGAAAGTTTGCTTATTTATTGCAGTTCATAAGACATTGCTCATATAATTCATCACTAGATGAGCGTCATGGAAATATTTGGCTGGAAGAGTTACCCTGCAGTGTGTGCTATCTGTATTAAGAAATCTCTGCTCTGCAGTTGTCAACTGTGGGGAAGTAATGAATTTTGTGGTTATGCTGTTTTGCAGAATTGTTTTCTGGACAGACTGGGATGCAAACTTTCCACGGATTGAGGCCGCATCAATGAGCGGAAATGGGAGGCATGTTGTCTTCAAGGAAATGGAGATAGGAGCCTGGCCAAACGGACTAACCCTGGATCACCTGGAAAGGCGCATAATATGGACAGATGCTCGGTAGGGGAGGATTTGAGGATATATGAGGAAAAATTAAGTTAGTTTTTTTTTAAGAATGGAAAAGTCAATATAACTGCTGCTATTAGACAAAATCACTGTGCCACACCATCTAGTCATACACACATTTTATCTCTTTCTCACACACACACTTTACCATCAAGACTATAGGAAAAAATGACTACATAGTGTAAATTTCATCTGTCTTTCACTTGCAGTCACTAGGCTGACAAAGTGTGAGTGCTTGTAGTGGAAGTCCCTCAGGACATCTATCAGCTGTATCACACCTTGTCAACAGTGGCAGGTCCAAACTGCTGTGGGTGTGAGAAGCCCTCACAAGGTTTTCCTTGTCTCTTCAACAGCTCAGATGCTATTTACTCAGCCTTATACGATGGCACAGAGGTCATTGAGATCCTACGGGGCCACGAGTACCTCTCACACCCCTTTGCAGTGTCTGTGTTTGGAGGAAGTGTGTACTGGACTGACTGGCGGACTAATACTCTGGCCAAGGCGAATAAATGGACAGGAAATAATGTCACAGTCATACAGAAGACGAGTGCTCAGCCATTTGACCTACAGATTTACCATCCCAGCAGACAGCCACAGAGTAAGTATTTCTGTTCTATTCTAATACACTGGGAATGTTGTAATGCAGTATGTTTGCCTGATGCTCACGTCATTAAAATCAGCAATAGCAGTATGTTCTTTAAATATATGAAGCTACTCTTAGATTCAGATGCAGCATTCATGGGATATGGAGCGTTTGATATGTTTTGTAAACTTTTATAGCTTCAATCATCAGACGCTTGAAGGTTGTATTCTGATTGGCTCTCTGCTCTTTTCTGAACTTTTTTCAAAAAACCTTTTAACACCATGGCACAGTGAGCTTTTTGGAGCCATATCTGTTACCAGTGGAATCTCGTTATTAAAAAAAAACAGTTGATGGTGAGTAAACAAGATATTCTTGAATTGTTTGCTGACAAGCTCAAAGAAGTCAGCAAAACTAATAATTACAAATCCAGCATTCAAACAGAATGATCAATGAATCAGTGAACCATTGAATCATTAAACTAATGAATCAATCAATCTCAATAAATTAATCATGATAAATGAATATCAATTAATTAATCAAAATAAGTAATCAATAAATTAATTAATCAAAACTAGCGAACAAATAAATCAATCACAATGAATAAATCCCAATCACAATGTTTCGATATAAATCAAAGCTGTTTCAATTAAGTGGGTAATTAATCATTTTATTAATCAGTCAATCGGTCAGTCTCCTTTTGCAAATATCATCAAGTCTGTTAACATGCTGCACTGCAGGATATAGTGGAAATAATATGGCTCAGGTTGTGTGAGAGTGAAGTACAGAATGAATGAATCCAGTGGCCACTCTATGGTATGAAAATTCATTTGAGCTGATTCCTGCTGTTCATTCATTTCTCTTGCCCATCAGAAAGTGCCTGCTATGAGGGTGGTGCATAATTGAAAAAAAGTGGTCATGCAGAGAACAAGCCAGCCTAATGTGGCCTCTAGATGTGTTCCCCTACTCTGCCTAAATTTATTTTAATTGTGTCTTGGTAGTTTGTCAAGCAGCTTTTTTCTATTCTCTCCTTCCTAGCTGGTAAGGACAGCTTCAATTTATCTTCACAATGCACAGTGCCCTCCGTGACTTTATCCGTTTCAGAAATAAAAACACAGAACAATGAATATAACAGCAGCATAATGTAAATATATGCTATCACTAATGAGCTGTTGCCTAATTTCTCATGTACTGAGAAAATCTTTGTTAATTAGGCTTCTATCACTGTTAAATACACAACAAATTAGGTTTACGTATATAGGCCGAAAACAATTAATGTTTACTATTAGTTTTACCTCTTCATCCCTTAAATGCAAGGCATCAATTCTTTAACACTTTACTATGCAGTACTATTGTAGTGACGACAAAAAATATAGCGGGGAGCTGCAGTTTGCTAATATTAAAACATTCCAGGTGAACAGCTTTCTATAAATGTCTGCTACGGCTGAAGTAATCTCATTTGCATCACTTCAAGCCACCCAAAACAGCAGAAAATGCTGCCAACAAGCACATGCTCAGTTCAGATCTTCTGCCAGTGCAGTCGAGTGACTGTTTTACTCTGATAAGTGCCGACAAATTGTGCTATGTTGCCAAGGAAGCCAATAAGTATAGCTAATCCAATCTTAAAGAGCCCGTCGGGAAAGGCTGGCTATCACTGCCGTCCAAGATCGCAGCTAACAGGCCACGGAAATTGGGTTTGTGTTCGGTGTTACTGTGTTGGCAGGGGAGAGAGGGAACTACTGGACGCCAGAGGAGTGTAATGGGAGAAAATGCTCAGTGGGTTAATGGGGCTAGACCTCGGGCATCAACAGGCTGTAAATATGTTACGTGAGGTAGAGGAGCCGAGAGCAACACGAGGTTAAAGAAAGGGTGTCGGGCGAGAGGCTTTGACGACAGCTAGAGCGTGCTGCATGCTTTTCAATGTTTAAAGTATTTCTGCTAATGTTCCCAAAATCCCATTTCACAATGGAGTTTGTGGACGTAAATCTCTGAACTCTAAACAGAGGCAAATCATTGGAGTGCAGACGAGCATGAAAATTCTGCTCTTGTTTTTTTTTTTTTTTTTTTTTTTTTTTTTTTGCCGCATAAACTTAAATAGTTATTTCTCAGCTCAGGCTGATTGAATGTGTCACAGATCACATCTTTGGCCTGCTTATCATAAAAAACAGGGCAGTATAACCAAGAGTTGCCTGCCTAACAGTCAATTCAAGTACACTGCCTCTGTTTATCCAGATTTTTTTTCTTTCAAACAGTGTGATTTCCCCAGAAGACCTACCGAATGTATAATTAATTCACTGGGTCGCTAGACTATGATTTAGATGCTTATTCATGCTTACGGTAAATAATTACAAAAATATGCCAAATGCATGTATTAAAAATTGGGTGGGGGGGGTATAATGGGCCCATTTACGGAAATCCTGCTGGAGCAATTATTTTTACGAATGCAAGCAAACTGTGTTGTAATGTAACTCCGGGGTTCATAGAAGGGTTAAAGTTTCTGGAATTATTATGTGTATAGTGCTTTTAATATGTGGGAAATGCAGCATTGCCAGATACTTACAGATAACTAATATCTAATGGCATGCCTCATTGTAAACACTGCCATTTCTAAAATAAAAAAACTGAAGAATCATATCATGTCAGAGTAAATCCAATTAGCAGACCGTTTCCAAAGGAAAGCGGCTAGGTCAGAACCTCTCCTAGCTCGGATATAAATTACAAAAGGTTTGTTGGACGTGTCCAGAATCTTAAAAAAAAAAACCTCCTTCAATAAATGCTTTCTTAGTTAAGCTTGCTTGTAGTGCAAGTTACATTGTGTCACTGCTGTTACCTTGTATAAATGTTTCGGGTGATATTGCCAGGAGAGCTCTCCTCTTTTAACATCCGGATGTTCTGTGCATGCATTTGCGTCCATTTTAGCTGTTCCCCTGGTGTTCTTGGAATAGTGCTGACAAAGACAGCTTTGTGAAAAGTGAAAAGGCGTAGCGAGCTAATTGACTATTCTCCAGTGACCTCTTAGCCATTATCATGTGATCTGCCTGGTCAGCAATAGTCCCTGATGAAGTACCCCAGAAATGGGCCACTCATGAAACAGATATGCTGGAGGTGTTTCAGAAACAGCTAGAGGTGTGTGTGTGTGTGTGTGTGTGTGCTATGTGTGGTTCATAGCAGTAGTTTGGATGAACAGCATTGTGCAAGGGCCATGAAACAGTATGCACATCTATTTGTGTGCCAAAGAAACCATGTAGGTTTTGAGTCAGATCCTGTTCTCTGTTAAATTGCAAAGTTTTGTTTGTCTGTTTTTTTTTTTTTTAGTGTGCCCTTTTTTTCTATAGTAGTGACTGTAGCCATTTCCTTTAAATGTAGGCTGTTATCTCGAAGGCCATAACATTTAATCAAGAAAAGTCATTTCTTTCATTATCACTAGAGTTGCTTTACAGTCTGTTTTGATAGTGTGTGTCTGTCTGCACTAGCACAACTTTTGTTTTGATCACAGTTTGTTCAACTGATGTCAGCGAAGGTTAGCTCATATAGCTTAAAAGATGGCAGCATTCTTGAAGCAGGAGCTATTATACTTGCTATTGATTTCTCTCCTTGGTGTATTTTCTTTCGGTTGCCCTGAATTCATGTCACTGCTGGTTTTCCAGCCTCAAACCCTTGCGAGGAGAACAGCGGAAGAGGTCCCTGCTCACATTTTTGCCTCATCGATTACAACCGCACTGCCTCATGTGCGTGCCCACACCTCATGAAGATCTCACCTAACAACCATTCCTGCGTGGGTGAGTTAACACCTCTCTACTCTGCCTGGGTTCATGCACCTTTCTGGTATTATTCACTCGCACATGTTGTGTCTTAGTGTGAGGCAATGAGAGAATCTGTGGCATGTTCACCTCAACAAGCTGCTGATTTTACAGGATTTCAATCTTGAGTATTTGCACTGGTTAGATTTAGATTAAGATTCAAATCCAGCTCTTGTGTTGCTGTTCCTATATGAAGCTTCTGAAAACTCATCTCCATAAAGTCTTTAAGTTATCCACAGTAGCTTTCATCTGTCTGTGTATGATGATGTCTGTTTCGCAGCATTAAAGAGGTTTTTGCTATACGTAAGACGTTCTGAGATCCGAGGTGTGGACATTGATAATCCCTACATGAACATCATGACTGCTTTAACTGTCCCCGACATTGATGATGTCACGGTCGTGGATTACGATGCTCTAGAGGAACGGATTTATTGGGCAGATGTGAAGACTCAAACTATAAAGCGGGCCTTTATCAATGGAACAAGCCTTGAGACGGTCATCTCTGGAGGTAAGGTAGTATTTCTAACAGGAAAAAAGTGACATAGGCCGTTTTGCCTTTACTGCTTGATGGCAGATTTAGAGTGATAAGAATCTAATAGGCTAGTGACATTTTTATTTATTAGCCCTTGTTTACTGTAAATATAGCCCTCTATAGTGAGTCTTTGAGTTATAAATGAAATCACCCTTTAACCTTTCACACCTAGTTTTAATTTCTTTCTTTCTTTTTTTAATTTCTGGTAAAACATGTTCAGGGAAATATTTGACAAATGACAAATAAAATTGGAAAAAATGGAGTGTCCTAATATTTTTTTTTCAGGTTTGCTATTTCTCTAAATTCTGTTATAAAGCAAGAGATTTGAGCAATGAACACACTTCTCCTGCACTTTAAAAATATGTAGATATGTACCAATATTTTTTTTTTATTTCTTCAAACTACATTTAGAATGAATAAATGAGAATGTGCTTAATTATAATATATGCAGCAAAGGAAAAAAGGTATAATAAAAACACTGTACTTATGAATCTGGACGATTAGTGCTATTAGTGCTAATGCAGCTTGCTATCCATTTCAGGGTGGACAAATCATAAATCCATTAGCCCTCTGGGCAGCTGGAAAATGCAGTGTGCTGCCTAGTGCCATGTTTTAGTTTCCCAGAAACCTAAGTGACTCTAATGTGGTAGCTAGTGTGATGTAATGTATAGCCAGTTAAGTGAATACAGACTAAGAGAATTGAGTGAGTGTAAAATCATGTCTTGATTTTCTCCTAATATGTTTAGGTTCCATTAGGTAATGATTATGTATAGCAGGAGATTTATATTTTGCTTGGTTTTGTTGGTGTTTTTTTGTAAACCTTTCAGTCTGAAAAAGTGTTATTTGTGCTTGCTGATTAATCTGTTTAGTAAAATATGTTTCACACCCTCCCGATTGTGCTTCTGCTATTGTAGGTAATGGGTCATATTCACTGAATTTTATGAAAACAGTTTTTTTAGACTATGTCTAAATTCAAATATTTTTTGTTTTGTTTTGTTTTGTTTTGTTTTGTTTTGTTTTGTTTTGTTTTGTTTTGTTTTGTTTTGTTTTGTTTTGTTTTGTTTTGTTTTGTTTTGTTTTGTTTTGTTTTGTTTTGTTTTGTTTTGTTTTGTTTTGTTTTGTTTTGTTTTGTTTTGTTTATTTAGTCATACAGACAGCCACACACAATACAACATTTATTGGACTGCTTTTGAATTTATCATAAAATAAAATTATCATTTTTGAATTTTTGAAATTTTTTCCATAAAAATTTATCATTTTTGAATTTGTCATAAAAGTAGAATAAACAATGTATTAATAAATATAGATAAGAAATAGAATTCCCTGCACAATTGTGAAGGAGAAATATCTAGGGAAAAAAACATATAACATATATATATATATATATATAGATATAGATATAGATATAGATATATAGATATAGATATAGATATAAAAACTTATATGAAGTGCAAATGTGTGCAATTGTATGCAATCTTAGTGCAATATTCACCAATCAGCCATAACATTATGAACACTGATCTCCTCATCATGGCACCTGTTAGTGGGTGGGATATATTAGGCAGCAAGTGAACATTTTGTCCTCAAAGTTGATGTGTTAGAAGCAGGAAAAATGGACAAGCGCAACATGGCAGGACGACTGGATCAGAGCATCTTCAAAACTGCAGCTCTTGTTGGGTGTTCCCGGTCTGCAGTGGTCAGTATCTATCAAAAGTGGTCCAAGGAAGCAACAGTGAGGAACCAGCAACAAGGTCATAGGCAGCCAAGGCTCACTGATGCACATGGGGAGCAAAGGCTGGCCCGTGTGGTCCGATCCAACAGACGAGCTACTGTTGCTCAAATTGCTGAAAAAGTTAATGCTGGTTCTGATAGAAATGTGTCAGAATACACAGGGCATAGCAGTTTGTTGTGTATGGGGCTGCATAGCCCCAGACCAGCCAGGGTGTCCCCTGTGCACCGCCGTAAGTGGAAACAATGGGCGCATGAACATCAGAACTGGACCACGGAGCAATGGTAGAAGGTGGCCTGGTCTGATGAATTACATTTTTTTTCAAATCATGTGGATGGCCAGGTGCATGTGCCAAAGACAAGCCGGCAGAGGCAGTGTCATACTTTGGGCAATGTTCTGCTGGGAAACCTTGGATACTGCCATCCATGTGGATATTAATTTGACCTATACCACCTACCTGAGCATTGTTGCAGACCATGTACACCCTTTCATGGAAACGATATTCCCTGATGGCTGTGGCCTCATTCAGCAGGATAATGAGCCATGCCACAAAACAAAAATGTTTCAGGAATGGTTTGATGAGCACAACGAGTTTCAGATGTTAACTTGAAAATTCCCCAGTTCTCAATCCAATTGAGCATCTGTGGGATGTGCTGGACTAACAAGTCCGATCCATGGAGGCCACACCTACTGCTAACATCTACTGCTAACATCTTGGTGCCAGATACCACAGCACACCTTCAGGGATCTAGTGGAGTCCATGACTTGTCGGGTCAGGGCTATTTTGTCAGCAAAAGGGGGACCAACACAATATTAGGTCATAATGTTATGGCTGATCGGTGTATGTATTAATATAATGTTAAATAAATAATTAGTGGAAATTCCAGAAAATAGCTCATACATATAAACTGTCTCTCAAAGTTCACCTAAAATACCCAACACATCACTCCTACATTATAAGGTACCATCCATTTAAATCTAGCCTTCATACCTGACATTCTGGCTGTTGAATCAGCTGTATGTTTATCAAAAAAAAAAAAGTAACAGCCTGGAGAGGAAACCCGCTTTTCCCAGGCATCCAGTCTTGTTATTTGTCCATGACTGAATATGCTACAGCTGATACCTTTATTGTGAGTTGCTTCTGGCTTTTGCAGATATTCAGAACTGTCGTGGCCTAGCAGTGGACTGGCTTTCAAGGAATATGTACTGGCTAAGCTCTGAAAATGAAGAGACCCAGATCAATGTTGCTCGACTGGATGGAGCACTTAAAACTTCAGTCATCCATGGGATTGATAAACCAAAGTGTCTGGCAGTACATCCAGCCAAAGGGTATGCAGTCCAAAAAGTATCTTAGTGCATTTTTCATATACTGTAAAAGAAGTTTAATAGATTTATGCACTTGCTTGACAAAAATACAGGAGGAGCTAATTATTCCACAAGCAAATGTGGAATAATGAAATTTAGTGTTCAGTAACTGTTTTAGGCTTGTGTGTTTTAGGCTTATGTTGTATTCTGGACATATATCAGATATAGCATATATAAATATGAGAGTAAACTAGACTAGCATGTTGTCTTTTTAATTGAACACTATAGGAAGATTTACTGGACAGATGGGAATACGATAAATCTAGCAAACATGGATGGAAGTAACAGGAAAGTTCTTCACCAGAACCAGAGAGATCCAGTAGGTAAGTCTAAACACATGATTTTTTTTTTCCGTTTCTTTAACCATTCTTAACCTCTAGTCCAAGATAATTGTCAAAACTGATATTTACACTCTCTGTCCACTGCTGAATCAAAAAAGTCATTTTTAAGCAGTATAAAGCATAACTGCATAAAGCAGTTTCCATCTAGACACTGCACACACATATTCACACACATCAGTTCACATATTTCTCTATTACAGAGACACCTGAAAATCTATAAAGTCATACAAATCCTAATTCTAACCTTTAAAAAACCTGCCTTAGGTCTCTCAATAGACTTTCCTGCAAGCAAGTTGTACTGGATTAGCTCAGCTAACGGCACAGTCAACAGGTGTAATCTGGATGGCAGTGGCTTCGAGGTGATTGAAACTACAAAGAAGAATTTAACCAAAGCTACAGCTCTGGCACTCATGGGTAAGAGGCTCGGCACATTGACGCTACTGTACACTTGGTTGACACATCTCAGTTTCTTATATACATTATATAATCATTAAATTAATGAGAAGTGCTCTGCTTCATAATTTTAGTAGTACCGGTTCTGTTTGGACCATATATTGTTGATCTAGTCTCCTCTATTTGACTATTTATTTGCTGTGAAGCAGTGTTCCTGGAGCATGCAGTGCTGCTATGATCGTTCATTCCTTTCAGACAACAACACAGCACATGGATGAATACTTTGTGTTACCATGGTACCAAGCTATGAGAATCTGAGATATTTATTATCCTGGGATATTTATTATCAGCCAGTGAGCAAACCATCAGTGGCTAAAACATTTTCAGAAACGTGTAATTCTGGGTTTTGGAAGAGAAATAAAAATCTTTGATGAGATTTACCTTTTTTCTATTTAGCTGCTCCACTGGAAGCAATATCCAGTAGCTCATCATTTGGGGGAGTAAATGTAGGTCTGAGACTGAAGTCTACATAAAAAAAAAAAAACCTTGGACTTTAAAAAAAAAAAAAAAAAGCAAGTGGGGTGAGAAACTGATATGACTGATTTCTGTCCAGATGGTACTGGATAATGAAGAATGGTTGTTTGAATAGATACCCAACTGCTGTAGATCATCTGCTTTTTAATCACAGCATTTGCATTAGGCTGGGTGTAAGTCTCAAATTACAATTCTTTCCATATGCCAGAATTCAAATTAGGTTGAGAGGAAGGGGGGTGGGGGGAGCGTGTCCATGTTGGCAGCGGTCAGTGGTGATGAGAGTATCAAAATTTTATTGCCATAAATCTAAAGAGGGCGGTATGTAGAGGGTGGTAATCAGTAGAGATCAATCAAACACTATAAGCACTTAGAACAACTCAAATCATTTGCAAATTTATTTCCCTACCACTCGGGAGGAAATAATGAACAATACGCCTACATCTATGCTGGCTTGCCAGGGGTCATTGTAGTAATTGACAGAATAGGGAAAAAATGAAACGAACAAGCATATGTGAATGGGAAGATTTTTTTACAAGTGTGATTAACAAGTGCAACAATTTTCTCTATTTCAAACTTTTTTTTCTCTTTAATTTAATGGAAGTGTTTTTTTTTTTACATGTTTTTTTAATCTTTAATGTTTCGAACTTTTCCTTTAATGCGTAATTGCTTCTGTAAACAACTTTAGAAGACAACAAGAGAAGAATATTTATACATATTAATATTATTTATGCATATTATATTACATATTAATAGTATTAGCACCGGTTAATATTTGCACACATATTAATAATAGTAAGTCACATACTAGTATTATTAACACACATTAATTATATTTACACACATATATAAATAATACTAACTCACATACAAATCGTATTAATACCCATTATTAATATTAACATTTACGCACATTGTATTTATTTTTTATATTTATATTAATATTAATATGACACAAGTATAAATTGTCTATACAGATACGCTAAGTAGGCAGATTCATAAATGCTGACCCTACTCCTTCTTGAAACTGGGGCTAAGTAGTTTTATAATGTAGAACGTAACTTCCAGGCCCTACGCTGAGCTGAGAGTAATTTCCGACATAAGAGCATTTCTTGCACCATTCTTATGAGTAATTGTCAAAGGCTTGGTGAATACGGGTCCAGGATAACAAAGCCAAAAGCGCAGTCAGGTCTTGCCAGCACAGCACATTACCTAGGCTATGACTCGTTCCTAATAGACCACTAACGGAGGATGCTTTAGCAGGTGCACCACTGTTATTTGAAATCCTTTGTTTTCACAGTGCTAAAACCCGCCCTGCCCGTTAAAGCTGTTTCCGACTGAGGCTGTAAGTTATTATAAAAAGTGAAACAGAATGAAAGGCCACCTGAAAGACTAATGGTGTAAGTTTAAAGAAGTAGCAGGCTACAGCATAATGGCAAAATGAAGCTTTAACTAGGCGCTATCCATCACAATTATTCCGTCTTTGTCACAGTGAGAAAAAGCTTTCTCTGAATTTTTGCAAAGCTGTCTGTCTGGTTCAGAAGATACTTATGTTTGCTGTTTGTGTAGGGGAACAGATTTGCGTAGCAGATTTGTTAAACCAAGCCACAAATGATTTCTTTCCACAGTTAAGGTCATGCAAATTGCTGTGACATAAAAAGGATAGCACTGTTTTAGCAGATTTTTTCTTTTTCTTCTTCTTTTTTTGGTCAGTTCTCAGACAGCATTCCAAAACTGTTTCATATGAAACCATTTTAGCTTTAGATTCATTTTAGCTATAAAGTTATATGGAATACTTTTAGAAGCACTTCTGTAAGCTTTTATTTTTTCTGCTCAAAGTGTTCAAGACAGATGGTTCTTGTTGAAAAATGGGGTGATTATTTGTTCTCTACAAGGGCTTTTAGTTCATAAGTGCACAACTGAAACCTTTTTTTTTTATGTGTGTATGTGTGTATCAGTGTGTGCATCTATCTCATTGTCCCAGTCTAGGTAAGCCTGAGGGTGGAAAGATGATCATGCTGCCTTGTGTGTGGGTGTCTGAGTGGGTAGTGTTTGGAGAAGAGCAGTTTTAAAACTTTTGTTTCACCATGCAGGAACTTTGACATAAACCACTATCTGGCTGTCTGTTTGCTGCACATTGTTAAAATCTTTAAACAGCTTATAAATGGTAGAACTCACCTATCACATACAGAATAGTAACGTTAGTGGATAATATCAACTTCTAAAGCGTCAAAAAGCTTTAGGTGGTTTTCACACTGTGTATATTTGCTGAGGTCCGAATCTGAGTGAGATTGTTCTCTACACCCCCACAGCTTTGGTCTGATTTCAGACTCACTTGAACTCCAGGGCATTTGCGTTTAATGTAGATCATTACAAATGTGCAAAAAGAACACAGCATGATTCACAATATTGTTTGTGCAATTATGTGCAGTAAGGCTCTTCTGTGTCCCACAATGTTCTTATGCCTCTCATGACACATGTGTGTTGTAGAAATGAATGATGTCATCACCAGTATCATTATTATCATCATCTTCACCGGCTAAAACAAGTGCGGACTGAGTACGAATTACGTTCGTGTTCATGGAAAGCATTGCACAGTTCCAGTGAAACCAAACTCACCCACCTTTTATTGGTAGTCTTGGGTTCAGTACTGCACTGCGCTTCCTGGGTCACATTATCAGTTTTTCATGCATACTGTGTCCTATGTCAGGTTAAACTGCCAGTGTGAAAGCCCCATTAGTGCCTGGGACTTGTTTTTCTCTTTTAAGACTGCTGATCCTCTCATTCATACACACAGGTATATGTGAAGGTGAACAGGTGGGTTGTTGGAGGGAAGGGTTTTTTTTTTTTTATTAAATCCTTGTGTTCTTTCATTGTACATATGACTCAAAGCAGCAGGGACTCATTGTAATGTACACTGTTGCTTTCCCCCATATTGATCTGTCATTTGTTAATTACCTGCTTGAGGTGATAAAAATAAACCTATTAGGATTCTGTAGTTACGGCTTAGCTCATTCAAGGTTAATCAAAGGTATTGAACTGCTATGGAACAAACAGCTCCTTCCTAGCCCTCTGATTTTCAGAATCAGTGCAATCGATTAGCTATTTGGAACACAGCGTCTGGGTGTCCTGAGCCGACACCCTGTGAAGATTGAACGAGATTGAGATCTAAGATCTTTGGCCTGTATCTTTGCCATCTCTCTCCCAGCGAGGGTGCCTTAATTGAAGAGATTTACCAAGGTTAACCATCATGCCATGTTATCAGTTTATACCCTTATAAAGCTGTTTCATCTGCAGAGCTGTAAAAAACACTATCTGATGGTATTCACTTGCCATACAAATGTCCGTTTACTGGTCAGCAGAAAGCGAGGAGAGACAGGTCATATCCCATGTCCCTTTATTTTAAAGTTTATTTTTTGTTTTTCACACGATGCTGGTTTGTTCTCTCCCTGGAAAGATTTGGTGTGAGACGCAGTGAGAGCCCTCATTTAGATCATGTGACTTCCCATCATCTGTAATCAGATCAAATGCTCAAAGCGGAAATTGTTCTTGATGAGCTGTGCAGTAAACCAGCCGCCACTCTGGATGCTAACAAATGTCAGACTGTCAGTGCTGGTGACCCAGGCATGATGTTTGGAGGCACAAATTTTTCTGTCACCATTTTCATTTAATTCCAAACAATTAATAAATCACAGCTAGATACCATCTAATCTAAACCTAAACATAATTGATTTAGGACTGCAATTACTACAACAGTTTTGGATTTAAGTCTCCATCAATGATCAACTGATTACTTTAAAACTTCATTTTAAAACTAGAATAAATTTCCTGGTTACACAATTGCACTTTTTGACAACACTTATAGATGAGTTGTGAACACACTATCTGGTGTGACCCAAATGAGGATGGCTTCTGTTTTAAGTCAGTGAGAGGTTTCTTACTAATATATTCCCAGGGAGTTTTACCCTACCACCATCGCTTCTGGCTTGGTCATTATGGATAAATTTCGAATTGAAAACTAGTTCCTGAATTTATAGATTTCTGTAAAGCTTCTCTGTGAGAATGTCCATTGCTAAAGTGCTATACAAATAAAATTGAATACAGTAGTGCCCCGTTTTTACGTTGTTTCGTCTTACGTCGATTCCGACTTTACGTCGCTCATCCTTAAATATTAAATTGAAAAATTAAATCCAATTTATGGCTCTTTACACAGCCTTGCATCAGTCCCTCCGTAGCATAGTAACAGATAGACAACAACTAGTTCGCCACTTCCAACTCCACCTTTTTTGTGTACACAAAGCAGAAGAGATGCCAAGTTTAAGGTAAATTGACCATTGTTAATGTATTAATATCACATTTTGTTTAATAAATACTATGTGTTTTTTATGAACTAAGTCTTTAATACACTGTACAGTGCAGCATTTATACAGTACCGTATAAATACTGATCTTTTTTATTTCGTATTTCTATTTATTCATGTACACTGCAATAATTACATTTGGATTGTATATGAACACTTACATTTAAGGGAACAATAACAATTTTAGGGGTTTATAGGTACATTTGGGCAGGTTGTAAGTACTTCTTCTATTGTGTCATAGTGTCATTATAGGGAACATATACAGAACTTTATAGGGGCATTTCCAACTTACGGCAAACTGCTGCAAATCTGTCTAAGTGAGTATTCCATATTTTCACGTTTTTGGTGAAGCATATGTTATTAATTCTATAAATGTTATTAAGCCTAGTGTAAGTTAAACATTGCATACAGAATATAAAGACTGATCAGCTGCAACATGTCCTACTCCAAATTTTTCTTTTTTTCTATAACATGACTATGACAGTGCTGTCAAACTATAAAAAGGTTATATTTCATTCTTCTAATGGCAGACTTTCTCTCTCATATCTTTTGAATAATTATAACAATACTTCATATTCTTACATATGTTCTATATTTTTGTATTTTGCATATTTGCTTTTTTACAATGTGTGTAATTAAATGACCCCCCCATCACAAAAAAATATCCAGACACAGAGAACACAGATCTAATCCTAAATAACTGCTTACATAATTATAAAAATAACCAGTTTGAAGCGTTTTTGTGGACACATCAGTTATTTTTTTCCTCTTTGTGTTCATCAATGCCAATATCCTAAACACATTTCTGCAGCACTGCAGATCTGTCCTTTGGCTCAGTTTGTACCTCGCATAAGTTTAATTCACTTCCAGCAGAAAGGTTCATTTAGAGTTGAATCACTTTCACACTGCAAGGGAACCACACAGTTTTCGCTTCAACCCAGACCTCCTTTATCCTCACAGGTCTTCAGGTTATTTTAGTTCTCACTGTGCTCAATTACTTTGTCCTCAACCACAAAAAGAGATCATTCAAACGGACTCACCTGCGTATGCGCAATCAACCCATGACTACATTTCTTTATTCATAATTTTAGTCATGTTTAGAGTACATGTGCATGTCTAGGTCACTAGTGATGATAAGATATGCTCTAATATACATTCATTGAAATCCACACCTTTTGACAGATTATATTTCACTGATTTTTTTTTCCAATTCTCCAAAGTATCTAAGATCAAGGTCACCTTTTTCCAGGCTGCTGAGAATTTGTACTCTGTAGCTTTTATTCTAATATCCCTGGTCACCTGGTGTGTCAGCACTGCATGCTTCTCTGCAGCACACAGGCACAGTTCAGGCTCCAAGCCAAGAACAACCTCTGTGGCCCTTTGTTGAACATTGTGCCTGAGTAGGAACAACACACAGACTGCTATCTACAGTGATGTTCTGACATTGGTCGCACTCTGACGGCTCTGTGAATGGAGAGACCTCTTTTCAGACCAGGGCGTTGTGCCAGGCTGCTCTAAACACTGCTTCATTGACTTTCCTAGAGATGGGGACATGCACAATGCCTCGGCCCTATCTAGTGTAGTTATAATTTACTAATGAGCTGGAGCAGACCCATGGGTGCTGTAGTCATGGAGTGAGCATACATGCATGACAATAGCTTGAATCCATGGCCAATAAAAGATTCATATGCTTTAACAGGTGGCAAGCTGTGGTGGGCGGATGATGATCTGGCGCAGCTAGGCACAGTGGGAAAGCGAGATGGCCGCGGCTTTGTGGCGCTGCGCAATAAGACAAGCGGAGTGGTGCACATGAAAGTGTACGACCGAGAGGGCCAGAAAGGTGAGCTGCCAAGGGATGTGTAGTAAAAAAATGAAGTCCTATATGCTTAGGAAAAGGAGTTAGTTTGAAGTGTATGTATTAAATGTAAATTAAAGTGGCCTCTGAAATTAGATGTAAATGAAAAATAACGGCTGGCTGGTTTTTCAAGGGTTTTAATTTGATGTTGATTTATTCCTGCATAGATTATAACAAGTAACATTTATAGTTTATGGTTGGACTATTACATTAAGTTTGATAACAAATCCTCCCTTTCTTTTTCAATATGTAAAAGTGCACTGCAGATTTATCAGTGAATCACTTTTCCATTTTCTGAGTTATTAGGCAAATAATTCAGGGTAATGGCAGGTCCATTAACAACGTTGCCGTGGATCCTACTAAACTGTCCACTTGAATAAAGAATGACCATTAAGCAGCTCTGATGTATATCTATTCAGCCCCTAAACGTTTCAAGCAGCAGTTAGCTTCTCTATTCATATTCTGCTCTGTCTCATTACTGTCGGAGACAGCTAAGGAGTGATCTCCTTGGGAGCACAGCAGGGTACATGCTTCCTACGTGTTTCTCTTCAGTCATTCAGGCATTATTATAAAAACTAAAGGCACCAGTTTGGGAAACGTCCATTGAAGCACTGAATTTTGTGGTTGTTGTATTGCATCTTACAGGGAGGAACGCCTGTCAGTTGAACAATGGAGGTTGTTCTCAGCTCTGTCTGCCTACGTCGGAGAACACTCGCAGCTGTGCATGCACAGTGGGCTATAACCTGCGCGCTGACCGCCTTTCTTGTGAAGGTATACACATGGTTACAGTGACTGGAAAATATGAGCATGCTTTTCTGTGTTAAGATAAAAAATTAAAAAAGGAGATCACATGAGGATCATAACATGAATGATGATCATGATATTGCTGACCTTTCTTCCTTTAACAGCTACATTTTCAAATGTTTCTAAATACTGGAAATTTCCATTATGATGCTATAGCATCAGATATAATCTGATGGAAACTTTTTTTTCTTTTTCTTTTTTTTTCCACATTAGGCCTGAGCGCCTTTTTAATGTACTCTGTGCATGACGGCATGCGCGGAATCTCTCTGGACCCAACGGATCATACAGAGACATTGATGCCCATCACTGGCACTTTGTTTGCTGTTGGAGTGGACTTCCACGCAGGTAAACATCCATCACTCTGTCTATTCCTGTGCTATCTCTGTCTTTGTGTGTGTGGTAAATTTCCTTTCAGAATTCTTGTATTGCCTTGCTCTATGACCTCAGAGACTTCCTTCCCACTTCCTATTCATCACGTTTTCCATATTGTTTACTGTCATACTTGCGATCTAATATTAGCTGCTCCGTTTTGCACCTGTATAAAGGCAATCGAATACACCGCTATATCATCTTTGGTAAAGATAAAAGGATGAGACGGGTTAAGTAAGTTGATGCCAGAGGCACCACAGATAAATGTTCCTTCATATCTTCTAAACCCAGCATCACATGGGGCTCACTGTAATATATTGGACAATCCATCAAACAGAGGTTGGGTGAAGTAGACACGGCTGCTCAGGAACCTGGTGTTGTGCTGAAAATTTTGTGGGTTTCTGCATTATTCATTCTCCCAATAGGCCGCTCTGAAATGAATTTGGCACTGCTCAAATGCAACATGATTGACCCTGTTTGCTGAAAATGCAATAGTGACAAGTGGCACAACGAGTGAATGCAGAAGAAGCAACCCTTGAGTGATGCAACAGAATAATTAAAAAGCCAGACGTATAAAATAACTTTTAGTTTTTCAACAGTGTGCTGTGTGCATAAAGGAAGTTTTTCCCACAAATATGAAAGTTCAAACTGAGCGGAGAGATCATGTCTCGTGCCTCCCTCGATTTCTGTGACCAAGGAGGCAGAGATAAAAGTGCTGACCTCAGCCAAAGGGCAGAGTGTACAGATGGTCCGTCTTTCTTCTCTGCTCATGTTATCCCTTCTCTACAAGGACAGCACGTTCCAGCTCAGCTCAGGTGAGCAGGCTGAACTTGAGCCCAGCTTAGCCCATGACAGCTGAATCCATTCGCATAGCTTTTGCATGCCGTTATTAGGCAGCTTGTTGGAGTATGAAACTGATGTGTGTCTTCCAGCTGGCTGCCATCGTGCGTTCAAGACCTATTATCTGGATCTAAACTCTGCATTTGTTGAAGAACGCTTTTATGGAAAACAAACAAAACACTACCACAGCACAGATTTATGTGAAGAAAACACTGAGGCTGATTTATGTGCTAGTAAATTCTGTATTTGACTCCGATGAGAACCTCTTAGTGGGGACGACAAGCATATTTAACGATTTATATAAATCAGTTTATATAAATCAGGAATTCAAAGTGGGTTGTTTTTGTTCAAAGTGTTGAGAATAGACAAAAATAACAGAACACACTTTACACAAATACCGTGTACCTGCTGTTCCACTCAAGTGAATTATAAAAGATGTGCAATACAAAAGGGAAACATCTTGTGTTCAGTCTTTCCTTTTCAGAAATATTGTCTTCTTTTTACAGGCAATGACACAGTCTACTGGACAGACATGGGCTTGAACCGTATCTCTAGGGCCAAGAGAGACCAGACATGGAAAGAACACATTATTACCACCGGCATCAGCAGAGTGGAGGGCATCGCAGTAGACTGGATTGCTGGTATCATTATACTCTACATAAAGTGGATGTGATTGTTGTAAAGAGTTTCTTTTGAGTGCTACTCCAGCACAAACTTCAACTTTCTGTTGATTTTCTCCATAAAGAGAATCTCTACTGGACAGACCATGGCCTTAACCTCATTGAAATTGCTCGGCTGAATGGCATGTACCGCTCTGTGGTGATCTCAGAGGGGCTGGACCAGCCCAGAGCCATCACAGTGCATCCACAGAGAGGGTATGTCACTGTACCAGAGAGCCTTCGCACCAAGATAACGCATTGATTTTCTTACAAAAAATCACCCTCACTGACCTCATTGCAACGGTCAGGTTCACAATCTTTGCCCTTTGGAGATGTTTCTCAGTTGACAGGAATTTGTTTGAAATTCAGGGTTTGGTCCAATGAGCTGAACACAAACTGAAAAAAAATTGTCTGTCATATTTCTGGTATGGTCAAAATATGCAACAAAATTGAAATAGCAGTGACCTTGTCTGCAAAAGACCACTGAACTGAGTGACTTTAAACTGCTCACGGACTTTACTTAAGTTTACCAGTTAATAATTTTTTTTTTTTTTGCTGATTTTCTTCAGTATTTTAATGTTTAAAAGCTAAGCTAATGTTAAGATATGTCAAGATTGTCCAAGATTGTTTTGGTCTTTTAATAACCTAAAGTTTAAATACTTGTATCATATATAGGAAAGATCATCAGTCTAGTCTGCAACATAACTAGCTTTATTAAGAACTAAATTAGAACAAAAACAGTATAATAATGTGGACTGAACATCAAGAATCTTGGAAATAAGATCATAAAATTACAAAGAGATCTTGTGTTTAATCATATTTCTGTCCTGTTAACTATTTTTCATGATTCTATGGCACGATTCTGTGGTTTCTTTGTCAACCACACTAAAGTTAGAGAATTTTCAAACCCCAAAATTAGATTCCGTTCCCACTTTACCGAAAGACTCTTCACGCTCTTCTTAGGTGAAAATAACATTACTGCCAAAGAATGATATGTTTACGTTATGAAATGTTAGACTGATAATCATAATTATCATCTACATAAGTCTATCTCATCACCTGAGATAAAAGTCACTCTCTGAATTTAACCCTTAGACATCTGAGGCTTTTTTTGGATCCTGGAGATGTTTAGACATGCTCTGCAATTTGTTCTTATGACAGTAACCTATAGCACATTAATGGCAAAATTATCACTGCGCTATATTCAGCACAAATTTATTCACTATCTTTGTAGTACAAATTCCGAGAACTGGGTTAGTAAAAAATATGTTAAGGATACTGAGATAGGGCCATAAAACACATAATAATTTTTTTTTTACAAGCCTTCTGTGTTCTGGAGTCACAGCAAACCACAGCCTTTGTTCAACTTACAAGCCTCATCATCTCTTTGCTCCACTGATCTCTGTTTGTGCTTTTAACAGAGGGGAAACAGTCACTGGACCATTCAATTCTGTTCTCTTTATTACTGCATTTAAATTTGTTTAAAACCATTTTCAGTGATTTTTTATCATTTTGGTCTGTTTTTCAAAATTTAGTATCAGTGACTTCTGAAGGGTTTTCTCATACCACCATGCACGTTAGTATTTTTTATAATGATCAAAATCTTAAAAAACTATTTGTGTCATAATTATCTGTTATTGAACAGCTACCTATTTTGGACTGAGTGGGGGAAGAATCCTTGCATAGGCAGAGCACGGCTGGACGGTTCGGATCAGGTCACGCTTGTTAGTTCTGGCATCGCTTGGCCAAATGGAATTTCCATTGACTACGAGGTACGGTAAAGTGCTCCATCTCTGTCTCTCTTTCTCTCTCTCTCTCTCTCTCTCGCTCTCTCTCTCTCTCTGTCTCTCTCTTTGTATGTCTCTCCATCATGTTCCCTCATACTTCCAGCCTGAGTCTTGCTCCTCATTCCTCTTCTTCTGCTGATGATAAAATGGACCTGTACAAAAGAAGATGCGCTGATGTGCATTTTCAAATTGCTTTCCAGGAAAATAGATTATATTGGTGTGACGCTCGAACCGACAAGATAGAGAGGATCAACCTTGAGACTGGGGAAAACCGGGAGATTGTGCTATCAGCCGCCAACGTGGACCTGTTCTCTGTGGCTGTGTTCGGCGCTTACATCTACTGGTCTGACAGGTAATTTATTATTTTACTAAATGCTGGGCTTTCCAAAAGTGGCCCACAAAGCCAGCTGCTACAGTCTTGGAGGTTTAACCTCTTCTATGCAAGGACACTACGAGACCTGGCATAAGGCTCTGACATTCCCTCTGCAAGATTCCTGACTTTATGGAAATTGAGCAAACTTTTACTAAATGTCATTTTCAAGGTGAGATTTAGCTCAGCTAGTGATGCAGATGCAACTGGCTTATGAATTTAATTAAGTGCCATCTCTTTTAATTATATAAGTACCACTGATTATATTGATGCCAGTTTTCATTTCCTGTTTCTGCTGTGCTGATTGTGGCAGAGCTCATGCCAATGGTTCCATTCGCCGTGGGCTAAAGAGTGATGCCAGCGAGGCTGTGACAATGAGGAGTGGTCTGGGTGTCAACCTGAAGGATGTGAAAATCTTTAATAGAGGCCGGGAGAAAGGTTGAGGTTTCAACTTAATGTTTTTTTTTTCTTTAATGTTTTTCTTTGTAGCTCTTTCTTTATTAAATTGCTCCACAACACACTTTTAGATTACAGTGTCCATGGCCGTTGATAAATGCTTCGTCATTAAAACCAGCTTTAGATCCACTAAACGATGAATTGTGCACTGATCCGTTCCTTTCTGTTTTCGTAGCTATGCAACCGTAACATTTAATACCCTGTAAATCTCATTTTCATCTAAATAGCTGTATAGATGCACAAATCTCACATTCTGATGGATCTTCTTTATGTCAGGTGTGTGTGTGTGTATGTGTGTGTGTGTGTGTGTGTGTGAGCGTACAATTGTTTCCGAGTACGTTGGTGGAAATAAGAGATAGAGAAAATGAGAACTTTTTAATTAACCCACATTACAAGTTTAGAGGATTTTTCTTCATTAACACTATAAAATTAGTGGAATTAAGGGAATTGTGCAATGATCAAGAAAAGTGATAAACAAATCAAATCTGTCAATCAAAGCTTTATATTTTAAATTCTTCACAGTATTCTTGGTGAAGCTGTGTATTTGTCTGGAATCTTCTCAAACATCATCATGATGGAACTTCACCCAGTAGCTTTTACTAAATTTGCCCAAATTGGGTAATTGCTCACTGGCTGCTTCTCCCAATTTCTAAATAAAACAATGAAAAAAACTTCAAAAATACATACTTTTGAAAAACATTAAGTCCATTATTTACATTATAATCAATTAGTAAATATGATTTAATGTAACCGGTAGTGCGTTACTCTCTTGTACATTACTTGTGACATGAAATTTTTAATGTTAGAGAACTTGAGCTAGTTGCCCAAAATTGAATACAGTACACTGATTTATCTACAGTAACTGCTGTATACTGGTCAGTGTCTCAGTGGATACATACACACACCCAAACACACACACACACCTTGGGTCAAGTTAGCTTAGCAAGTTCAACTAATGACACATTTTGGAGGAAACAGGTAAAGCATGTAGGACAAATACAAAACATGCAAAATTCCTCTCAATAACGTGAGATCAAGATAGATCTAAAACTTTTGGAAAAAGAATACACTAATTGAAAGTATAGTTCAAATGTATAAAAATAGAATAGAATATGAGGCATATTTTTCATGTTTGCTTGTTTGTTTATTTATTTATTTGTTTCTTTCTTTCTTTATGACCATAAAATAATTCATTTTTCTATCATTTATTAAGAGATGTCTTTGCCTTCTTTAGGCACAAACCCTTGTGCTAGGAGTAATGGTGGCTGTCAGCAGCTCTGTTTTCACCTGGGCAGTGGCAGAAGGACATGCTCCTGTGCTCATGGCTACTTGGCAGAGGATGGTTTCGCCTGCCAGAGATACGAAGGTTACCTACTCTACTCAGAAAGAACCATCTTGAAAAGCATTCACCTCTCAGATGAGAGCGACCTCAATTCTCCCCTCCAGCCATTTGAAAAGCCTGAGTTCTTCAAAAATGTGATAGCTCTGGCCTTTGACTATCGTCAGCACACCTCTGACCACAACCGCATCTTCTTCAGTGACATCCATTATGGGAATATTCAGATGGTTAACGATGACTGGTCTGGAAGGCAGATCATAGTTGACAGTAAGTTGAAGATTCTTTATTTATCTTTGCCTGCTGCGTGGTCAAGTCTACATGTCCTGCGTTTATTAATAGCTGCTGTTTAGGTCATTTGTAGAATAAATGCTGTAATTCTGTCTCTTACACATGAAATTAGGAATTTCCCAAAGGACAGCTGGAGAGTAGCGGGAAATGTGCATGCACTGTGAAATCTGTTTTCATCATGATGTCGACTTGTCAATGTACTGACCTGCATATTGTTAAATGTTCTGCTACCATATCCATGCCTGCCTCTTAGCAACTATTTGTGAAAAGCCATTTGCTGGAAGCCTTAAGTGTCAGGTCGCATGATGTATTGCTGGGTTCTACTGCATGCTACACCCAGTAAGAGTGTTATAATGGCCACCTCCATTTTTCTTCAACTAAATGGGAGCAATTTAGCTGTCAGAAATGATGTTTACAACATTGCATCTCTCTCCTTGTGCCCACTATTGATGGATTAAAATATCTTGCCTTGTTTCCACCCTTCTCAAAACTATAACACAAATAGGGATGGAAGAAGGGGTGATGCATTTTAAGCTTCTGACTGTCATGCTTATTGATTTCTGTATGTAAAATATACAGCATGGGAGGCATCCTGGTAGCAATCAATAGCTGCTTCTGATGTAGCACACAGTGAAAAAGTTCAGCGCCTAACAATGCTTTATTACCAATTATTGGCCTAATGAGCCTGTTGAAGCACATGCTCTCATCTGCATAAACAAGAATGAACTAATTACAATCTGATCAAGGTGGTTTGCATGATTTACTCTGTAAGTCCTACTTTTTCCAGTAGACATAAGGTTCTCATTAACCTTGAGTGATTCATATGGATGCTTTCTCTTCCAGCAGCTGGACAGAAATACATAATTGTCCAGTGATGATAAAGTGTCTTACATTGATAACATTGTTTCCACACTGAACATAAGTACATGTTTTTTAGTGCTTGCTGATGCCGAACTTATCTCAGGAGTTACTGCAGGTGAAATAGCACTTTGATATTAATCTGAAATAATAAAATAAAATCAACTAGGTAAAAGCTGTTATCTCACTCATCTAGTCTTGTTTGGAGATGTGTCTTTAATGTCTAGGCTGTTGAGTTTTATGTAAAATGTTTAGTCAGGTTACTTGTATTGTAGGACGATGTTATACTTCCTTCTTTTGATATATTCACAGAGCATAGTGTGCAGTCTGGATTGCACTGCTTTGATTAATTGCATCAAATGATTTGTGTCATCTGTTCATCAGTGCAAAAAATTTACCAAGCTTACGTCACATAGTATCACCTTGTAACGGTTAGTAATCAAGGCATATTTTACATATGAATATGAGTATGAATATGAGTATGAGTAAGTGAACTGGGTATCAGGCATATACTCAATACCAGTATCACTACTGATGCATTCCTAATATTAATTAACATTAAAAAAATAAAATAAGTCAGTTATCACTAATTAATTGTTAATAGACTTATTAAATAACTGTTGAGTAATGCTTACTGCTGTGATAAGCAATGATTATTAGTGTAGACTAATTTTACAATGTTACATACATTAATACAAATAATTATATGAATAAAATTCGTAAAATCCTATTAGAGAATGGTCTGAATCAACTATTACTACTGACATTATGGTCAGTGGTAATCAATTGCTTAATTGAAGTAAAAACCCTGAAATAGTATAAAAATTGTACAAAAGAAATGAAAGATATACATAACGAAGAAACAGCTGATAAGGCTTCATCCCTCCCTTTATGAGACAACGCAACTCTGAAAAATACAGCTTTTTAATGGTGTTTCCTATTCAGCCTAGACTAGCCTGGGCTGTTAGGGTTATTTCACACCTTTAATAAGATCACATCTTTTTTTAACACAATGCTAGAGTCATTATGTTATATAATCTAGCTTTGTAAAGCCTGTCTCTCTGCTGTCAACAGGAACACCTTGGCTGGATGAAGTAGCATTATTTGTTCAAATTAGTTGATGGAGAGCTAACATACAATGATAATGGCGCCACACACACACACACACACACACACACACACACACACAGAGAAAGAGAGACTCTTCCTGTCATTGGAAGAAGGTGAAGATGTTAATCATCCATATTCCCCTAATTAAGACACACATACCCTATTAATTACTGCCAGGTTCTCAAACTAGTTATGGAGAAGCATGCTGCCAGTCGTCGTTTATTGTGAAAAATTAATTAGTGATAGACTCCTGTAGATAGCTTCTATTCATTTAAAATCTTGTAATAGTATAGTTCATCATTTGGCAGTTAAGTTTCTTACTTTTATTATACACAAAACTAGCTGAACTTTTTTCCATCTAATTTTTCCTATCGGTGATGTTGACTTAGATTTTGTACTTCATAATCATGATCAAAACACCAACACAAAATATCCCATATTAATAGGTTTTCTCTTGAACTTATCGTTTTTTGCCTCACCTTGCTTTAGATGTGGGCTCTGTGGAGGGCCTGGCCTACCACCGTGCTTGGGACACAGTGTACTGGACCAGCTCCACTACATCCAGCATCAGCAGACACACAGTGGACCAGAGCAGACACGGAGCTTACAGAAGGCAACCTGTGGTCACCATGTCTGAAGACGACCATCCACATGTGCTAGCACTGGACGAGTGCCAAAAGTCAGTGACATTCTGTTAGCACTTTAATACACCATGTATTATGAAATATTACTTTAAAAATACTTTATAATTATTATATTATATTATATTATATTATATTATATTATATTATATTATATTATATTATATTATATTATATTATATTATATTATATATTTAAAAACTAATTAAAAAAAGAAATAAGAAGAAATAAGAAGAGGTACTACAATCTGGTGCAATATGATGCATGTTGTAACAGAATGTGCAATAAATAGTTCAGAAAAAGTTCAAACATTACAGAATAAAAAGTGATGAATTACCATACAGGGAAGTAAATGAGTTATTATAGAATCCTAAAAGATTTATAAAGATGGACATGTAAACATATCCATGTTTTAATGCAAGAAAAATCACTATAAATGTCCCTGAACGAAAAAGTACTTAGCTGAAAAAAATAAAGCCTAAACTGAAACATCTTCCCTGGAGACATAAAGCCTGTGCAGAATTTGTCACTTTTTTCATGAAAGAAGGTTTGACGTTAGATAGCTATCTATAGGCAGGTTTTTGAAGATTGGGTGACAGCAGGAAAATCCGTGAAGATGCTACTATTCTGCATGCAACAAATCACACTCCAAAGTAGAGGGATGTTAAAAATAAATACACGTTTTTGGTTAAATGCAGTGTTTTGTTTTACGTATACCTGAGGCTTCCTGTATTCGGAGTCTCTATAAAGAATGCTATAACGTTTTATTTTTTGTTTTGTTTTTTTTAACAGGTTTAAACAGGGGGCATGAAACACTGGAGCAGGAACATTTTAGTTTTGTTTAGAAAGATATAAAATTAAAAAATAAATGGTTTCTAATCCTTGATTCTATTATAATGATAATGATGATGATTCAAGCTGCTAGAATAATAATAATAATAATAATAATAATAATAATAATAATAAAACTAAAACAATAATAATAATAATAATTATTATTATTATTATTAGTAGTAGTAGTAGTAGTAGTAACAGTAGTAGTAGTTTTATTTTTATTTTATTTTATTTTACTTATTTATTTATTTATTTATTTATTTATTTATTTATTATTATTATTTATAATAATAATAATAATTATCATCATCATCATCATCATCATCATCATCATCATCATCATCATTATTATTATTATTATTATTATTGTGTTCTTGTGCAAAGATAGAGCAAAAAGCTGGACCGGATTAAAGCACATTAAAATCCACTGATAAAGTATTGCATTACTGTTAGACTATAAAACATGACCTTTCTTGTCTGATTGCTCTTGAATTCTCTTAAGCACACTTCTCTGCAGACCTAAAGGACCACACAATCAGGCAGTGGTCATGTAATTTGACATTATGTATATAAAGCACAGCCAAAGGCTGAGAAATAAAGGGATTAGTCATCAGCTGGTCTGTTGGGACGTCATGTTCTATCTTCAGCACTGGACTACATTCCAGCAACCATTCAAAGTATTTCACAGGATACAGCTCTTGGCTTTGTTCTGGCTGGAATAAATCACTTTGCTGCAATTGTAGAGGACAAGACAGTTTTTATATGTTTGATTTTTATACCCTTACTAATATATATAATATTTATAGCTTGAGTAGTGAAACAGAAAAAAGAGAAATTATTTGGTATGACTTCCTAAATTGTTTTGACCTCAAAAATTTTTATGTAAAGTATTTGCACTACAGAGTGAGGAATAATTAAAAAAAAAAAAAACTATCACAGATGTATAGCCTCGAGCCAGCAGTACTTACGTCGAGGACTGAGTCGTAATGCTATTCATATTATCTTCTGACCTTGGGTTCACTGACTAAATTAAACTTCCAGCCTCTGAGAGAATGTCCTTAGTTGGTAATTTGGTACATTTTTAAGATGGACTACAGACTGCGGTTAATTAGAATATAACCTAGAATGATTAATTGGCAGACACTGCCATGCATTTCACTAATATTCCATTAGAGTGTGAAAGCTGGACTTTTGTCAAAAGTCTATTCGCAAAGACTGCTGTGAAGTCCCTGTGGGTCTCTGTGTGCTGTATTTGAAGAGCGTTTCAGATTTGTGTATGGTATTGGACATGCTGTGTGGCTCTACTGTGCGAACAAGGCTGATTGATTCCTATTTATTGATTTGAAATGACTTATTTGTGCTTGTGTTGCTTTCAGCTATTGTCTCTTTTAAATTTTTCAGCCTAATGTTCTGGACTAACTGGAACGAGCAGCGGCCAAGCATCATGCGCTCCACACTGGCTGGGAACAATATAAAAGTGGTCATTAGTGTAGATGTGTTCACTCCTAATGGACTCACTATTGACAACAAAGCAGAGAAGCTCTACTTTTCTGATGGAAGCCTGGGCAAAATTGAACGCTGTGAATATGATGGCTCCAATAGACACGTGAGCACACCTGCTTTTCTGGTCTTCATTCTTTAGAAAACTGATGTTTTATTTATTGTAAAAAATTGAAATTGTAAATTTGTGTTGATTGTAGCAGGGCATAAAATTGAATCCATATTTTTTAAAAATCTAACTTGCATGACATGAAATGAGCCCCTAAAAGTGTTTTACCAGAAGCAGAAAACACATTAAGCTCGTTTTACCATTCAGTACCCGAACTAGGTTAGCCGTAAGGTTTTTAAAGGTAAAGAGTTTATTTTTTTCCACTTGTTTCCTATAGAGGGCTGACACCGAAACACAATGACATGATAGGGGTCTAGTGTTTAATGACCACACCAAGGACCACGATTAGTAATTAGCATTCACTGACACACTGTGTTGTTCACTGCGCATAATGTTAGTTTAATTATGATTCATTTTCCCTTAAAAGACCTTCCTGTTCAAGATGGCTGGAATATGAGCAGCCCTTTAGCCTTCAAGCAGTATAGTAAATCTCTCTACTGTGATTTTACTGCATTTCAGTTTTCAATTTGTGCTTGGCACGACTTGTTCTCAGCCCACCTCAATTAGTCATACATGAGCTGGCATGGTCAGGTCAGACTCCATAAGTATCTCTCGCTTCAGCCTCCCTGAGGCTCAATTCCAAAAACTTGGTGCTGCTAATGAAGGCTCGCATTAAGACCCCTACTGAACGAAGCCATCAGACAGCCAATTTAAAAGTGAAAAATTAAGCAGAACCCATTGTCTTCACAGCTGTGGGTTCCTGGCACCACGGTAGGAGTCAATCTCCCATCACTGGTGAAGGGCACAGCGTGTAACCTTTAGGAGCTTAAGTTTGCACTGGACTTGCACTTGGCACTAGCTTCATATATGAATTTCTCACACAACAAAAAATGAACAACAACCAATGATTTTGTCATAGTATTTTCTTCTCACATACTACCACATACTACATTGTGCATAAACATACACGTCTTTGCACTGCAGCTAACTGAAAAGTGTGTTTGACAACTCTGATATTACATAAACAGAGATAATTGGTGTTAGAGTAGAAAGCTTGCACCGCAAATTTAATTCCTAGCCAATATGCTGCATCAAAAACCATCTGGCACACCCCCCATCTTCCCTCCTCTGATCGCCAGTTGTTGTTTGCTCAAGCTGGGTTCTCTTAATCAACACCTGTCCTATTAATCCCGCTATGGTGGCGGGGCTAATGTGATCACGGCTACAAGCGTGTTTCTGTTAATGGCTGAGGCTCCAGAGCCGCGAGATATCCTCCCGTTGCCAGCTCAGAAAGTCCCAAAAGGAGTCGTGTGATGTATATCTGTGTCCGCCGCCATGACACCTGCATTAACACTAGCAGGATCTGGGCTAAACTGGCTGCTGGGGGATTATGCACAGAGCGTGTCCTCTACACACACATTAGTTTTAGCTTTCTCAAACACACTTTCATGGCTTCAGAATGATTTTTTTTTTTTTTTCAAAAACAGTATACTCAAAAATTTCAAAATGGTATACTGCTGTATTCTCAATACATGTAATGTGAGGTATAGTAGTTTCAATTTTTCTTTGATTGCAGGTTATCGTAAGGTCAGGATCCGGAATGTTTTTTGGTCTGGCTATTCATGGGAATTACATCTTCTGGTCTGATTGGGCACGACGGGCCGTGCTCCGAACCAACAAGTTTACTGGAGGAGACACTAAAGTGCTGCGAGCTGATATCCCTCACCAGCCTATGGGAATTATTGCAGTGGCCAAGGACACCAATAACTGTAAGTGCACAGAAAATTCAATTGTGGCATAAAATTGAAATATTCTTTAAATTACATTATGTCATTGACATCTCAGAAGGTTGCATTTGACTCATTTCATGTCATTTTTCATCTTTTTGTTAAGCATGTTACTGTGTAAACCAGCAGCTGTGTATCTACTGCTTTTAACTGTTCAGATCTTTAAGGAAGAATTGGAATAATAAATGATCGTGGTCTTAATTTGCTGGGAAGAAACCTTAAATGGGAGATGTAATTAATAAAAAAGTAGCCTTGAGTCGCAAAGGGCGCCTCTGAAGTGTTGCAAATGCGAAAAGTAGGACATAGGGAAATGGGTTTAAGAGGCTCCCAGCAGCCTGTGTTCACAAGCCTGCTGTGAGGGATTTTCGCTTCTCATTTATTTCATCATAGCAAATGATTGTAGCTGACTGCCATCGACCGTTCTTGCCAAGGGAAAAGTAACAGTCATCAATGCTGAGGAGACAGGGCCATGAATCGACAGGTTACTGATGTGCTGCTATTTTTAAGATCAGCATGTGTATCTTGATTTCGAGCATGGCACTCCTCCATCTTGAGAATCATCACTGAGGTTTTTTTTTTCTAGATTGCTGTAATAAGATGAGACGCCAACTGTGTTGTGAAGACTCATTTCCATAATCATGCAGTCATTGTGCAGTGAATTATTGATGCTAGAATCATAGATGGGGGGTGGCTGCAGTCCACAAAGACTTCACTGCCATAAGTCCTTATTGTGATATTGTCTGATATTCCAATGAGAGAGAAATGAAACTTTTGCCAACGGTGCAGGCATTTATCAGTGTTCAGCAGGCTTTTATTGTTTAACACTCATGCTTTTTTTGTTTGTTTCTCTTTTGTATTTTGTTGATACCGGTTCCATTATCAATGCATAGCATTACCGCTATAGAGATTATTTGATGGAAATGTCTTCCTCTGTTTTGCAGCAGAATATTGTTCTTGACGTGTTTAATATCAACTCAAAATGAATGTAAAGACCTTCAATTATTAAAGCTTCCTGGCAGCAGTTCAGTCGGGGTTAGTTTCATTCTCTTATCTCTAGAAATGTCATGGAACTTGCATTGCTCTGTGTGTGTGTGTGTGTGTGTGTGTGTGTTCTCCAGGCGAGTTGTCCCCGTGCAGAGTGTTGAATGGCGGTTGTGGTGATCTGTGCCTCCTGACTCCAGACGGCACAGTAAACTGCAGCTGCCGAGGAGAACGAGTCCTGCTAGATGACAACAGATGTGTGTGTAAGTTGTCATAAATTTGTTTTTTTTGTATATTTGTCTTCAAAAACACTGAAGAGCAGCAGCTGCAGAGCAATTTCTGTTTTTCAGTCCATGTTATGTTTTAAATCTATCTGTGTTTTTAAGGTTGTCGAACATTCACTTAGATGCCAGGGTAGGAAATATCACATACACATACACACACACATACATAAACACATACATAAATACTGGATTGCAATTTCAACCAAAAGTTATACTGAAGTCTCCATCATTGTGAAAGTTGATATTGTCAACAGAAATTTATGGTTAACACTATAATACATTAAAAAATTATGCTGATGCTCATACTCATAAGCTGTTTAAAAACTCCTGGTTACACAATTGCACTTGACTATGTAATGTAGAAAGGAAATTATTTACAATCGCATTATCCAGTGTCAGCCAGATCAAATTATTTACATAATTTGATGTTAATGATGTTAATCTTTTGGCTAAAATTATTGTATACTATAATTATAGTATACTGTACTTATATAATTATATATAATTAGTGTCAGAGCTCCAGTGCAAAACTAATGTAAATATGAAGAAACCAAATGTTTTGGCTGATTAACTCCACTTTCCATAAGCAGAATATTGTTGTTGTTCTTTCTGCTGCTTCCTGGTCGGGGTCGCTACAGCGGATCATTTGGTCCGCATATTTGATTTGGCACAGGTTTTATGCCGGATGACCTTCCTGACACTACCCTCCCAGTTTATCCATGCTTGGGACCGGTACTGAGAGCTAACCCCTCAGAGTTATTTCCCTGCCTAGGAATCAAACCCAGGCCATGACAGTGAGAGCGTGGAATCCTGCCATTGTTCCACCAGGGGATCTATAAACAAAATATTGTAAAAATGTAATTTCTGACCAAACTACACTTTAATAGGAATACCTTTACACCTCCCCATTTATGCTCTTCTCCAGCCTATCATGTGTATCAGCCAATCATGTGGCTGCAGCACGATGCAGAAAATCATGCAGATACAGGTCATGAGCTTCAGCTAATGTTCACATCAAGCATCAAAATGTGAAACAATTGTTATTTCTGTGACTTTAACTGTGGTGTGGTTGTTTGTGCGAGATTGGTTGCTTTGAGTATTTCAGAAACTGCTGATCTCCTGGGATTTTCACTCTCAACAGTCTCAAGAGTTTACACAGAATGGTGCAAAGACCAAAAATATTGAGTGAGTGCAAATCCGTGTGGAAATGCCTATGAGAGGTGGATGAGCTGCAGAAGACCACATCAGGTTCCACTCTGATCAGCCAAGAAGAGGACTCAGGGGCTATCAAGGGTTCAGACTTACAGACTGGACACTTTCTTTTTTGATTCTTCACCTGTCCAGTTTGTGTGAGTCTATGCCCATGAGTCAAATTGCTCTTTTTGACTTCATCAGAGTGGAACCTGATGAGGTCTTCTGCTGTTGTAGCTCATCCAACTTTTGGATGTGTTGTGCATGCTGAGGTGCTTTTCTGCTCACCATACTGGTAACGAGTGCTTATTGAGCTACTGTAGACTTCTTGTTAGCTCGGTCTTGTCCAGAACTTTCTCATCTGATCTCTCTCATCAAGGTGTTTCTGTCTACTCACAGGATGTTTTTTGTTTTTTGCACCATTCTTTGTAAACTCTACAGACTGCTATGTGAAAATCCTAGGAGATCAGCAGTTTGTGAAATACTCAAAGCAGCCCATCTGGCACCAACAACCATGCCACAGTTAAAGTCACATTGATCACATTTTTACCCCATTCAGATGATTAATGTGAACATTAACTGAAGCTCGTGACCTGTATCTGCATGATTTTATGCATTGTGCTGCTGCCACATGATTGGCTGACTGGAGAACAGCATAAATGAGCAGGTGTACAGGTGTTCCTATTAAAGTTGATGGTGAGTGTATATTTTCCATGGCATGTAATTTATAATGAGATTTAATTTCACTTTCTCCTATTTATAGAGGAAGAACTGCATTCTTTATGATCCTATTACATTTATTTGAATATTTTATGACCCTGGATTAATGAGAGCTAAGATGCAGATGCTTGACTGGAAAACATTTCCTTTCTTGTTTCTACAGCTGAAAACTCTTCTTGCAGCATCCACAGAGAGTTTGAGTGTGGAAACGGCGAGTGCATTGATTACCAGCTTACCTGCGATGGAATCGCTCACTGCAAAGACAAGTCGGATGAGAAAATGCAATACTGTGGTGAGTGATTTTGTCTCTTCTGTGTCGGTGAGCTTCCACATTACAAACTGAGTAAACTTCAGCCTCCACAGCACTTAATAAAGTGAGCATGAGATTTCGAAGTCTGCATCGAGGGCAGCAAATAAATGTAAAAAAAAAAATAAAATAAAAAAAAGGAAAAAGCAAATAATGGACTGTGTGTGAAGGTCGGGTTTTCACAGTGTAAAAGATTCCCTTTGCTATTTCTCATCACACTGCTAGATAACAGGAGCTGCAGAAAGGGCTACAGACCTTGCTACAACAGACGCTGTGTGGCAAATAATCACTTTTGTGATGGAATTGATGACTGTGGAGACAACTCGGATGAAGCTTTTTGTAATAGTGAGTATGAGCTTCAATAAACTGCAAGACCCAATGATTAATACTCATTAATTTAGTTCATGGTTGTAGTTATTGATACCCTTGCATTTCATGTTTATCATACAGTAAAAATCTTTAGTATAAATTGGAAACTTGACAACTTTTGATCACAATGTCTTAAGAGTATATTAAGTTATACCACATGAACATCTCTTTTCACAGAAGGAAAAAAACTTGTTTCTTATAGTCATCTGTAAACACCATTCACCATTCTTTCCACTCCAATATATCCTAACTCTTCAAGGTTTGGGGGATTTCTTTTACTAACAGAAGATTTCAGTTCTTTGCAAGGGTTTAAATTGGACTGAGAGCAGGAATCAATTTTTGCACTGTCCCTTTTCCCTTTCCTTCATCCCTTTGTGCTTTTGGATGTGTGTTTGCTAAGGTCATTGTCCTGCTATTGGACCCATGATATTTGACCACTACCTAATTTGCTGACACTGAGCACATTTTGCTCTAAAATGCTTAAGATTTATTAAAAAAATTTCAGGCCTCAAATGCCAGAGGTAGCAGTGCATTTTCTCAATATTACGAAAGCTCCACATTAGTGTTCTTTATTATGGTGTTCTTTACCTTACAAGCTTGATTTTAATTGTGTATGGAAAAAATGAATAAATAAATAAAATTAAATTCATAAACATTTTGTTTATAAACCCTTCTCAGTTTAGTGTGTGGTGTATGGAACAGGTTGATACCATTGTTATGGATAGCTCCAGGTCATGTTTAATCTTTTTGGATGTTACAGTGTATGTAATGTTTTTTCCAGTAGTTTGCATCGGCCTTTGGAGATTTGTTTGGTCAACTTTCCGCTTCATACCACATCCTGGGAAGTTTCATCAGCTCAGAATTATTTTTGATGATAATATTTATTTTTTCTGATTGCCTCGGGCAGCTCAATTCTCTTTTATTGCCTCTAGTGTATTCTATTGTCAAAAAGATACAGGCAATGAAGTTTAGGGTTTCTGTTTAAACATTAAAGCCCTCCTCCCTACATGCCATGTTAGCACTGGCAGTTTATTGCAGATGAATCAAATAGCAAATGACAATCTAGTTTCTCACTTTCTATTTATTTGAATTTACATTATTCAAACTAATTTAAATTGTTTAAAAGCGATTTTCACATAGCATTTGCCAAAAAGCAATTGTGTTCATTTTCTAAGCTAAAAAATGAAAAAAAGAAATGAAATATCTAGTTGAATCTTACTGTAATTGTTTATTTATACTTTGTACATTGTTTTTACTATGCATAAAAAATAACAGTAATAGTATCTTGCTCTTCCATGCTGTGCAGATGTTATAGGTTCATGTTGTACTCAGAATAATGGAAAAAAACCCGCCTCACTTTCATTGCATATCAAAGCTGTAACCTCACACATGCTCCACTGTAATCATAGGTCTTTGCATTTAGTTTGCTTCTTGAAATAACGAGTCTTCTCTGTATAAGTGAAATGTTTCTATTCCAGATTTCACATGCTCTGCCTCTGAGTCATCATGCCAAGATGGAACTTGCATACCAATATCCGCTTGGTGCAACCAGGTCATTGACTGTGCCGATGCGTCTGATGAAAAGAACTGCAGTAAGAAAACAGTTCTCAAATAACTGTGTGTCTGCATGTCACTTTTCATTGGAAACACAATACATATATCAAAATCAACAGAAGTCCATGGGGTTAAATTAAGTATTTGACATATAAAAATAGTAAATAGTAATGCTAGGATCAAAGCATAACACATACATGCACTGATCAGCCATAATAATAAACTCACTGACAGATGAAGTAAATAGAATTGATCATATGTTACAATATTACCTGACAAGGGGCAGAAGTTGGTGATGGTCTTGAAGTTCATGTGTTGTCTGTGTGACTTTGACATGGGCCAGATTGTGATGCCTAGACGAACTGGACCATGGAGCATGTCTGAGTGTGTATACATCGCTGACCTGGGGAAAAGATGGCACTGTGCACAGAAGGCAAGCCGGCACTGTGATGCTCTCTGCAATATTCTGCTGGGAAGCCTTGCATCCTGGCATTCATGCAGATGTTATTTTGACACCTACCCAAACGTTGCTGCAGACCAAGTGCACCGCTTCATGGCAACAGTGTTCCCTAATGGCATTGACTTCTTTTAGCAGGATAATCCTTCTTACCACACTCTACACAATGTTCAGGATTGGTTTGAGGAACTGGAACAAGAGTCCAAGGTGTTGACTTGCCCTCTAAATTCCCCGGATCTCAATCTGATCAAGCATCTGTGCTATGTGTTGAATAAATAATTTTGACACATGGAGGCCTCATCTCACAACTTACAGAACTTAAAGGATCTGCTGTTTATGTCTTGGTGCCGCAGCACACCTTCAGAGGTCTTATAAAGGCCTTGCTTCAACAGGTCAAAGTTGTTCTGATGAAACAAAGGGGACCTTCATAATTTTAGCTGGTTAGAATATTATAGCTGATCAGTGTATACAATACATAATTCATACATAATGCATTGCATAAGTCAATGGACAAATATCATTCATTAAAATAAGCACAGTACATACCTAATAATACCTAAATAATACAAAATACATAAATAATGCATTGCATAATACAGTGGGAAAAAACAAGATTAACTAAAATAATTAATTTATGTATAGAATATTAAACCATCCTCGGATCCAAGCAGCTTTCTGAGTGAAGTAAATTAAACAGATTTTAATATGGAGAGATCTGAGTGTCCCGAAAGTCTCTATACATAGGGGAAATGAACACTTTTTAGTCAAATGTAACTGTATTTACAAAACATCCTCTACATGATTATTATTACGATACACATAGAGTATTCTCTCCCAACTTTGGCTCCCAGTTTAGCAAGTGTCATGTGCGATGTTTCCTTTTTCATGGCCTTTCATGAGAATAATTTCAATATGCTTTTGTCTAAGGCTATCTGAATAAAAGAAAAGGAACAAAATATAAGTATGAAAAATATTGATTTAATATATATGGAGACATTTCAAACATCCTGCAGTACAGTATATACACATTACAGCACTTGCATGTGGGTGGGATCATCTGTTCTGAGTTTTACTTCTTCTTTTCCAACAACTATTCACCCTATATCAGTGGCAATGTAAATGCTTTAAATTTACAGCTGTGATGTTTTTTTTTTTAGATTTTCAGATCTGAAGTGCAGCATGTTAATTAGATAAAGATCTCACGCTCTGGGATTTAATTCTGCTGTGATATATTGCACTGTATTTCACACAAAAAAAAAACATGGTGAATAACGAAACAAACAGCAGACTTGCATTTTGCAGTGGAAAAAATCTTTAAACAAACAGGTAGACTTGATTAGTATCTGCATGTATTGCCCCTTAAGCATTAATTACTTTTATAAAAGTAAAAACTTGGGGGACATAATGGAATTGTGTAAATGCAGATTGTGATTTGTAATATATCCCGTTGGATTTTTTCAATATTTCTAATTAAATGTTAGCACTTTATAAATGTTTTCTACATGTAAAATAGTTACAGATGTTGCTTGTTGCTTGTTACTGGCAGTATCAATAGCAGTATATGTTATTGTTAAGTTTGTGTTGTGTGTTTAGAGACCTTAGAGAAGTGTGACCATTGGTTGGTAAGAATTTTTTTTAACAAATTGCACTACATCCTCAGGCAGCACCGATTGCTCCGAGTTCTACAAAATGGGGGTCGCAGAAAAGGGTTTCATCAGTTGCAATTCCACATCCTTGTGTATTCATCCTTCCTGGGTGTGCGATGGAGCCAATGACTGCGGGGATTATGCAGATGAGATGAACTGTCAGGGTAATTCTTTCCTCTCTGTGCTCTACAGCTTGAGTAAGTCAGGTTCTATTAAAACCAAATTAATTTTGTCAAAACACTGTTTATGAGGAGTGTAATGAAGCAGAGACAAGCCCCTGTCTTTCTCGTCACGCTTCAGCAATCACCAAAGGTGCTTAAAGGGGTGAATAATGTCTGGTAATTGTCACTGCTCACCAAGGGCAGGAGGATTCGAAACACTTTCCTAGTATTTTCTTTAGATTTACTGAGACACAGATGACGTAACAGTGAGTTTAGAGTTTATTGTCTGTCAGTCACATTAAAATAAGAAGGTGAAGAAGAAGATAGAGCTAAATAGGAGTTGATCAGTTCCTGTAGTGATACAATAAATAGCATTCTTTTAATATGGATAAGATATACCTCCAGACAGGATTGTTCATGTATTTGGCTGCAAATGAAAAACAGCTGGTGTTTCATTAAGTTTTTTCAATGAGGCATCTACCAAGGGAGAGATAATGACCAGAACAACCACTGAACATCCCATATGGCAAAGCAAACCAATCTTTATGGCTCACTCTCATAACCAAGTTTTGTGTTGGGATATTCCAGTATCCCATGGGCCCCGGTGTGACGAGGGCCACTTCGCCTGCCCCAGTGGGAACTGCATCTCCAGCGTCTGGCTCTGCGATGGCCAGAAGGACTGTGAGGATGGAGCTGATGAGTTCCAGTGTGGTAAGCATGGCATATTTCTTCACCTGGATCCTGTCAAAGTTTGATTTCTGATGTGGACAGAGAGATTAGTGTCCATCTACTGAGAACAACTTTGATTGCAAAACTTTTCAAGTTTTCCCAGAATATTTAGGAACTAAACCCTGTTTAGTTTCTCTGACTATAGTGTTCACATAAATTACAAAGCAAACCAATTTTTGCACTTTCATGTAGGTGCTGTTTGTTTATGCAGGTGACAACACAGCAGTTGCACTTGGGATAAACCAAAACAACAAGATTGTCTCAGTCTGGTTCCAGGGTAGTGGTAAAATTTAAGATGCATTGGCCACTACTGTCATTAAGTCAATAATCAATTACTCAGGGAACAGAGCACCTTTCCTAATTTGTGAATAAATGAATGAATGAATCAATAAATAAATCTATTTATTTATTGTTTAGGCAGAACCTGGAACTTCTGTTCACATCACAATGATAAATCAGGCAGTTGATTTAAACTGGTATAACTTTGAGGAAATAACTGTACTCTTTTTTCGCTGTCCAACATCCTCTCTAGACACTTAAAGAAACAGAGAAAGGTCAGCTATGGAGCAGAACCCCAGTTCAAGTATATTGCTCAAGGGCAAAACAGTGGAAAGTTGAATTAAAATTTTGACAGCGGTAATCCTCCAACTGCCAGCTCTCAGCTACCTCTTTCAGATGCTGGGGTTCTAGCCCTTACTGCACCATACCTTACTTCATCACACCCCACAATAATATTTTAGCTTTAATGTTATGTAGAAGAGGCCAAGGTTGTATAGTGGTTAGCATGTTTGCCTCATACCTGTAGGGATGGAGGGGTTGATTCCTGGCTCTGCTCTGGCTATTATGTATTCCCCATGCTTCAGGGGTTTCCTCTGGCTACTCCAGCTTTTTCCCCAGACCAAAGACATGCAATATAGGTGGTTTGGCATGTCTAAATTGTCCATAGTGTATGAATGGATGTCTGAGTGTGTATGCATTTCCAGAGTGTCCATGCCATTTTCCCTGAGATATTCTCCAGGTATGACCCTGTGTAGAATAATGGATGGATGTTACATAGAAATAGTGTGTTGCAGACATTTGTCCACAAGTAAAGCCCTTAGGAGAAATCTGGAGAGCACTTGTATTCTCTTGTAAAATGCTTGCAGCTAGCAGAATTAGTTGTTTTCTGAAAAAGCCCAAGAATATGCCTCCCCCCTCCTAAACACTGAAAGTTTAAATGCTGAGGTAAACACCTCAGAAACTCAGATTTACACAAATTATCACATAATTAAATTACTCGAAATGTTTGTTGTAGTGAAATGTACTTGAGATTTTGTGGGCATCCTGTTTAAGCTGTTGTCACAAAGATGCAGACACACAGTTATATTGTATATTTGCTGCAGCATTACAATTTACCTTCACTGAAACTAAGGAACCCAAACATGAACCAGCATGACAATGCCCTTGTGCACAAAGCAAGGTCTATGGAGACATGGCTTTCCAGGTTGATGTGGAAGAATTCAAGTGGTCTTTACAAAGCAATGATCTCAATCCCACTGAACACTTTATGTTATTACACATGCGCAGTCAAAGGTTGTTGATGCACAAAGGTGTTTCTTTTTTCTTCATAGGCTTCAAAACTGTAAAATAAGACATCTTGACATCTTGACAGCTTTTTTCAGCGTGCTTTATGACAAGCTCTCTTTCCTGCTTTACCAGCCACCTGCTAAGCACCTCTTGGCTGCTGTATAAAAATCCTTTAGATATTTTTATTTACATGTTTACAAAGCATTTAATTAATCAAATGAACTCTTAAATTGTTACATGTACAGATGAGATAAAACTCACATTCGTAGGTTATGATCTTTGTCATATATATATATATATATATATATATATATATATATATATATATATATATATATATATATATATATATATATATACAGTTCTGGATGGACAAAATTAAGAGACCACTCCAGTTTCTTGTTGTATGTTTTTTTCTTCCAGGTGCATGTATTGAACAGATGAACAGTTTTGTTTCATTTTTTGTGAACTGCTGACAATACTTCTCCTAAATTCAAAATATAACTATTGTTATTTAGAGTGTATATTTAAAGGAAATGACAACACATCAAAATAACCCAAGATCATGTAGTATTTGCAGAGCTTTAATAACTCAAACAAAAGAAAATGCAAATAATTTTTAAACAAATTGTGTTAATGCTTTGGCTAAATAACATTAAGAAATCAGTATTTGGTGGAATAACCGTGATTTGCATGTGTTTTGGCTCCATGCTCTCCACCAGTTTTTCACATTGCTGTTGGGGAACTTTATACCACTCTTTTTGCAAAAAAGCAAACAGCTCAGCTTTGCTTGATGGTTTGTGACCATCCATCTTCCTCTTGATGACATTCCAGAGGTTTTCAATAGGGTTCAAATCTGGAGATTGGGCAGTGGTCTCTTATTTTTTCCCACAGCTATATATATATATATATATATATATGTGTGTGTGTGTGTGTGTGTGTGTCTGTGTGTGTGTGTGTGTGCTTTCTTGGAGAATTCTGAATGAGTGCATCAGATCTGAAACATTGGAATATCAAGGGAATTATCTATTGTCAAGCAATGCTGAAGACAGAACCAACTATAAAACAACAATCAGTAATCTGAATCAGGAGAAATAAGGTTTTTGAGGCACTTTTTTGTTGTCCATTTCTGTTGTCTCTAATGCCTTCTTTTAAAGTGGCTTATATTCAAGACTATCTCTTAATCATGGTTTTTAAAGGGCTTGTGCAATTTGTGGTTGAGTTCTGCAAAAATCTTTAGTTTTTTAGCATTTAGGATTAAAATAAAGTGCATTTAGATAACGTTATTTCCAGCACAATACTGTTTTTGCTGTTCATCCTTGTTACCAATGCTGTAAATATAAATAAGCTGCAATTTCTCTTTTATTCAGTGGTGCATTCATGTATTTCAAGTTCAAGAGTCTATGAAATGCCAGAAAAAAACACACACTAGAAGAACAGTTAACTGTTTCAGTTGTCTCTTTCGTCTTTTATCCACTGTTTCTTTTGTCGTTGATAGATTCCTCCTGTCTCTGGAACCAATTTGCCTGTTCCAAGAACAAGTGTATAGCCAAGCAGTGGCTGTGTGATGGAGAGGACGACTGTGGGGATGGAGTGGATGAAAGTGATGATCTCTGTGGTACGCACTATAACACATATATGTATGTACTACCGCAGGAGTGTCCAATCTTATCCCCAAAGGGCTGGTGATTGTGCAGGTTTCATTCCAATCAATCAGGGGCCACACCTGATTCCACCTTTTTAATCAGTTGATCTTGGGTTTCAATAAACTCAGGTGTGGCTTTTGCTTGGTTGGAATGAAAACTTGCACCATATGGGCCTTTCCGGATTAAATTCCCATCTATAGGAGAAAAGAATAGTGAAAATGAGATGCAACCATTTTGATTAATCTGGTAATAGAAAATCTTGTGATCTTGAGCATATTAATACATTTTAGTCATAAACAATATTTTAATTGGATTGTCATGAAATATCAGAGAGATATTAACAGAACTGCCTAAAGCCAGGCAAATGCAATTATAGGAGTGAACAATTTTCCAAGTAGTCGGATAAACATTTCTTAACTTTTTATTAATTTCGGGATTTTTGTTGAAGCACTAATGATATGCATGCAAACCTTCTTGCCCATAGCTTTACTAACATAGTTCATTTGTGCACAGGCTCTGTGACATGTGGCCCCGGATTGTTCAGTTGTTCAGGGTCTTACGCTTGTGTGCCCAAGCGCTGGCTCTGTGATGGAGAAAGGGATTGTCCTGATGGCAGTGATGAATTGGCAGCTGCTGGCTGTGGTATTTATTTATTTGTTTATTCATTTATTCAGTATTCAGGTGTAGGGATAAATGCAATCATATATTTATTTCTATCATATATAGTAATTAACTGTAGCAACTAATTGTATCACCTGGTTTCTGCTCGCAGCACCTAATAATACATGTGATGAGAATGCCTTCAGATGCCTTAACAAGGCCTGCATCCCCAAACGCTTTGTGTGTGATCATGACAACGATTGTGGTGATGGATCAGATGAGTCAGTAGAATGTGGTGAGTGATAACTTTTAACTTTTCTTTGGCTTTATTGCATATCCATCTGTCAAGAAATTCTTCTATTTGTTATGCTAATAATAATAATAATAATAATAATAATAATACACACATATACATGCATAGTTGAGATGTATTTATATGATGACAGAATTTGTATGAAAATATGCTAAAACAAAACAGTTAAAAAATTTTAAATAAAAAGGTAAAATGGCCTTTCAAGAAATCGAAAGAAAGAAGATTCGTGTTTTGTTGGATTTGGTCTCACAATGTTGAAATCCAAATTTCATGTAAAAATATGCAATTTATAAGGGAAGTAGCAAAATGTCATTTAAAAAATAATTAAAAGAAGAAAAAAAAAACAGAATGGCAAAAATATATTATTATTATTATTAGTAGTAGTAGTAGTAGTATATGTATTCGTGTATATTTTCTTTCTTTCTATGATTACACTGAAAATAGAGAGAAACAGGTCACTTTAGTTTTCTGTATAAGAAAAAAATCCTAATCAAACACACGACCACAACAATTTAATGACAAACACAGTTTTGTTTAAAGGCCAAGAGTAGCACTAAAACTATTAATGTATTAATTAAAAAGTTAATATAACATGTGAACCAAACATTCTGCTCTGAGCTGTATGTATAGAATGTGTGCTTTTAGCGCTTTACTGAAATAATTAAGCAAATTAAAAACAAAAGAAGAAAAGTAATTAATTCTTCTAGAGTATATAGTGATTCGCTGGTTGAGTTGGGGTTTGTACTAAGGCCATGGCATAAGTGACATTTCCCAGGCAATTTTCTCACTCAGATACTATTACTCAAATAAATGTAAGTGTTTAAGAAAATTTTCATAGAGGTAAAAGAGTCCTGACTCAGACCCAGTGCACTGCAAAAGCAGATCCTTTCAACTTACAAAGTTGCCAGAGGCTTTCATGGTATTATATTTAGCATCTACAGTTAATCCATTTATACACATTTATAATCCATTTTCTAGTTTGTGAGTTATAGAGAATTCCAGGCACATATCTGTGTTATTCTGAAGTATTTCATCAGGTCATTCTGATGAAATGAGTCTCGATGCTGAAAGCAGATTTGTCTGTCGTCTTTAGAAATAAAGAAAAATCTAAATAAAGAAAAAAAAAATGCAAAGCATGCTTTAATTAAACACTTCTCTTGTTCTGAGGAACACCATTTTTGTTCTGTGTGAAATAAGTAATATTTCACATTATATCAGTACATCAGACTCAGTTTCAGTATCAGTAGAGGCAGAATGTAGGGATATCGGCACAGCAAGGATTTTCAAGAAATTCTTCTATTTTTTTTTATTTATTTTTTTTTATGAAGCTTCAGTTACTGCGCCTGATTTTGTTTTTAGCCATTATGTTAACAGCAGAACGGATTTGTTTTTTCTGAAGTATTTAAACAGTGGTGTGAATGTGAGTCAGCAGGCTAACAGTGAAATCTCTCCTGCAGCGTATCGCTCATGTGGGCCAGACGAGTTCCGCTGCGCTGATGGCCGTTGCTTACTCAGTGCACAGTGGGAGTGTGATGGTTACCCAGACTGTCCAGACCACTCAGACGAGCTCCCCCACAATCTCAAATGCCTGGCAGCCGGTAAAAAGCTCGCAGAGTGCTGATGAAATGTGTTTGACTGATGGACATGGGGTTTACTGAATATCTAAGGGAATACAAATGGCAGTGGGAACAGTGTACATTAAAGCAAGAGCTTGAAGAGAAATAAGACTGACCTGAGGGATGGCATGTTTTTCGCTGAATGCACCTCGAGTCTGTAGAAAGCCTTTGAGCTTATTGGCACTTGCAATACGTGCAAAATAGCATGTGGCTTTCTGCTGTTTTTGCTTTTTATGGCAAAGTAGAAAACATTATTTAGTTCAATTTATGTTTTTTTCAAAAAGCATTTGGGTTTCAGGGAGGCCTGTTTCCTTTTCTTGCTATTCTTCCAGAGAGCCTTTGCAACGGCTCCTTTTTTATGTGCTCCAATGGACGATGTATATCTGAGACAAGCCTCTGTGACCAGAAAGATGACTGTGGCGACCGCTCAGATGAGAAAAACTGCAACGTTAATGAGTGCCTCAATCGACGTGTCAGTGGCTGTACTCAGGACTGCCAGGACTTACTGGTGGGATACAAGGTTGGTTAACAGTCACATTAAGGGTTAATGGCCATTCACGATGACATGACTTCCACTCATTGTCTCTGGGACTAGAATGTGCTGTAGAATAAAACATCTCCTGTATGTAATATATATGCAAATGTCACTAAAGACTGTCACTTATTAGCAGCATTTTTTTCACATATGGTTGCCTTAATTGACTTTAATTGATAATTACAAGTCACTGTGCCACTGTGTTTTTCACAGGCCACCAAAGTGTTTTTTTTTCTTCTTTCTCATTTAAACATCAGCTATAAACAATCCATCAGCATTTGTTAAATAACAACACATATGAATGCTTGCAAACCGCTACCAGTATAAATAAGTTAATATAGCATTAGAAGAGCATTTGAGCAAAATGTCTCATTTCTACACATAATACAGTACCATCATAGCCACAAAATTATGGGAAATGTTAGAGTAGTAAATTGTCTGCAGCAATGTAGCATCAGAAAGTATTGACATTTCAATACATCAGTCCTTTTTTTTTTCTTTTTTTTTTAAATATCAATAATAACAAGAAATGTAGTTGTACAAGACTGCATAAAGGTCCTCATTGTAACTCTCAGTGTGCTAATGTGAAAGATAATAATGATAATAATAATAATAATAATAATAATGGAAAAGTGTGATATAAAGAATTTTAAAAAATGTGAATGATGATAGAAGAGAAAAAACAGCTCATCTTGTTCTGACAGTAAAATCTAACCATTGTGTTTATTCAGCATTCAGCTATTCACAAGCTGCCTCCTCGCACATTTTTTTTCCATCAGTCGATTCATTTGTTTGTTTTTCATTTACTTGTTTGACTACCTGGTTGGTTGGTTGGTTGGTTTTTCATTTGTTTGTTTTTCATTTACTTGTTTGACTACCTGGTTGGTTGGTTGGTTGGTTGGTTTTGCGTAACTGGCATGATAAGTGATAATGTCCCCTAGGGGACTAGCTATGGGGCTGTTATTTACTTATTTTGCATATCTAGTTTCAGAACTAACTTTTTAACTTAAAATGTCTGAAGTGTTTTCCAAAAAATTAGAGTGATGAATATTCACTGTGAATAATTGCTTCAGGCAGCAGGTCTGGCACTGATGATTTAACATTTGAATGGAAGTGAGGTTAGGCTTAAACAGAATGTAAGGGTTTTGGCTTTGTCTCAGTACATTTGTCTCCATATGTGGTGGATGAAGCAGCTGTACACACCACATGTGCTATGTATTTACCCACTTTTCAGGTGTCAGGTTCTATTTTTCACCCTGGTCTATACATAACCTTAATTACATGTTTAATGCATGTTTAATGAACATACACATCAGTTTAGCATTCAGCATCTTTTTGCATTCATCCTTGTTTCTTGTGCTTTTGTTTGAGTATTTCTCTAAACTTTGTCCTGACTCATCATCTATTCTGCATAAATACGTTCCATTCAAGATCATCTGCACCCAGAATAAAGCCTATTGATGAAAAGCCTCAATATCTAGGCTGAAAATCATTTCCATTTTAGATTCCCTACCTGTAGTAGTCTGAGAATAAGGATGTGTCTAGCTGACTATACAAAGATAAGCCCAGGCTTGAAGAGGCTGTCAGGTTCCTTTAATATGGCTATGATCACTCAGTCCTATGATTGACAGTTTCTAAAAGGCGGATAGGCTGCCTGGTTCATACCAAAGTCACAAATGTCCTCTCCACATGACCTTTGGCAATCAGTGCTGTCAGTGTGGACCAGCTATTGGTCTGAGGCAAAACTCTGTCCAATATCTCCTTCTCAGAATCAATAAAGGGTTTATTGAAACACAACAAATGCCAGAGGACACATAGGTGATGACCTTTGTCTTCAACTGGGGAGGTATAAATATAAGGCTCTGCACTAAGCTCGATAAGCTGAGCACAGAGTGGAGGAGAATCAGGAGAAATACAGTAACTGAGTCAGCCAAAAGTCTAGAGAGATTTATTGCTCTGTTGCTCAAATAATTTTCCTTCCATGAAAATTGCAGTAGTATCCAATGGATGCAATAATATATATATATATATATATATATATATATATATATATATATATATATATATATGCATATTCTAAATATGGGTTGCTCTGAAAAATGGAGAAAAAAAACTTTTACGCTTCACATCCAGAGTTTACTGCATTACTGTACATTTCCCCCATAACTAAACACTGCATTATTATTTCTGTATTACTTGAAAGTTTCTCTAAGAGTATTCTCCCTCACTAATACATTTAGATTTTTTTAGCTTCTGGAAAGAAAATAACTGTTGGCAATTTTTGCTGGGTGTAGTGCAATAATGGCACACTTTATGTGCTTTCAGGGAAGCAATCGTAATTCATTTTTTTTGCAATTTGATAGCTTAAAGGTGCAAACCATTTGAATTGCTTTCCATCATTTTTGTCCATGTGTCTAGTGTAAGTGCTGGCCAGGATTTCACCTGAAGAATGATGGGAAAAGCTGTGTTGACATTGATGAATGCTCCACCACTCTCCCCTGCAGTCAAACCTGCATTAACACTTACGGTTCTTACAAGTGTTTGTGTGTGGATGGTTACGAAGCCTCAAAACACAACCCTAACAGCTGCAGGTCTCTCTCTGGTAATTACATCTATTATTCTATACATCATGTGGCTATGCTGAAAAAAATGTTTGACGTTTTGGTTTGTAGATTTTTATTTCTGGAATCACTGAGGCGTAAAAATAAAGAGGTTACACATAAGGAAATTACATAACAGGAAAATATATAACGTTTTATACCACAGCGCTTTGGTAACGATTACAATTTATTAATACATCATGCCTTTTATATTTATAGTTACATTTATACTCAACCTCTATTTTTTTCTGTTTCTTGATCTTAGCAAATAATAAAAAAAAATCACAGGTTGTTGTGTTACAGAGAAACCTCAAGGAGACTTTCCTGTTGCTATAAACATACTGACCATTACAAAGCCTTGAACCTGAAACCTGAAAATCGTTCCAGAACTATGCAGTTAAAGAAAGCTTCACTATATCATAACACTTTATTAACACATTTTAAAATATTTTTATTATTAGCTTTAGAACATGTGGAGCATTCACATAATGCAAGGACTTTAATACTATACATTAAAGTGTTACTATAGAAACAGTTGTGTTACTATAGAAACAATGAAGAGCAAAATACTACTGTATAAATCTGTGATTAGAATCAGAGCTGTCCTGGTAGAAAATGAACTAAATTAATTGACCAGACAGATTTCATTGGTAATATTAAAATTCATAAAACGGTGTTCTTTACATTTTTGTCTTTTTTTATTCAGCTGAAGAGCCATTTCTTATACTTGCTGATCATCATGAAATCAGGAAGCTAAGTGTTGACGGATCTAATTACACTCTCCTGAAGCAGGTAAACATGTCTTTCTACTTCAGTTCCCACCCCACTTTATTTACTTATTTACTTTACTGCTGTGATCCTTTCTTCACAACTCATTGAAAAAATCCACAGCTAGCTTTAATCTGTCCCACCGAATGTGTTACTATAAATCTTCATGGTGATTCACAGAGCAATCCATGAAAGTGAACTGTTAAAAGCTTAATAGAGTCCCAATTAAGAACCATGGTGATGTGATTGTGATAACAGCAAACTAGCAGTTGTTGGCCCTCTCTTTTGAAAAGACTAATTGAAGTCATTAAACAGTGCACTTTCTGTGGAGCTTCACATTAATAGAGTGAAAACAAATTGCGTGTCCATTGCCTGCCTGCCTGGAGAAATTGTAATCCCTCTGTGGCATGTAGCACACTGTGGATTTTTCTTCTTTCCTAATTTTTCCACTTAATTTTTTCAATTAATATATATTTATTATTAATGATTGTTTTTTTTTATGTTCAACTTGAGTTATTTTTATTTATTTATTTTATTATTTATTTACTACTATTAACTACATTTAGGTCTAGAATAATTGTTCATTTTAAATATTTTACAAATTGCACCAGAAACTGGTATTCATTTCAGTTAAAATTCATGAGATCATTTATAAGCAGTTTGACAAATTATCCCTCTATATCCGAGGCTCTCATTATCAGTCACTTTAATCATTGTTTTGATATAATGAATGGCTGCATGAGTGGCTGTAACCTGGTTGACCTCATAGTTGACAATTACCAGAATTTCACTGGAGGAAGTCTCAGCAGGATTCTCAAGGATGGAAAAATCAGCAGTCCAGGTGTCTGTGATAAGCAGATTTAACATATATAGCTAATATATTGATTTTTTGTGTTCTGTTGCCTGGCAGTAGGTTTAACAGCAGAAAGAAAACTGCCCATTACCCAAAAGACTTGAATTTTTTGCTGGTGTGATGCATCACAATGCTGTAACTATAGCACAAGCTGCTTGTTTTGGATCCCACCGCATGCTGTGCTACACCAAGGCACAAACTGGATTCTGGTGGAATGATTTTCTCTAGGTGTTTTGTTACAGACAATCTTTTCAGAATCTGGAACACACAGAAGATGTGGAATCATTCATGAAACAAAGCAAACTGAAGTTAGACACAAAGCTGTCACATAACTCTCCTATTTACTAAATGCAGTCACGTCACTGTTAAACATGTCAAGCAGCTCACTCTTGAGGACAGATGTAAAAAATTTCTTGAACACTAAACACTAGAGAGAATACTATGGCGTAGCTGTGATGATTTTTCTTTGTCAAGGACAGGATGCGAACATGCTCTGCTGCAGACATTTTTTAAATAAAGGATGATCATCATAAACTTGTTTCCTTTCTATATTAATTTATATAAATTCTCTTATAAAGATACCACATTTTAAATCTTTTTTTTTTTTTAAAAAGGCAAAGAGAACATCAGGCATAACATTATGACCACCTGTCTAATATTGTGTTGGTCCACCCTTTTGTTTCCAAAACAGCCCTGATTCCTGAAGGTGTGCTGTGGTTTCTGGCACCAAGATATTAGCAGCAGATTTTTTAAGTCCTCTAAGTTGTGAGGTGGGGCCTCCATGGATCGGACTTGTTTGTTCAGCACATCCCACAGATGTTCAATTGGATTGAGATCTGGGGAATTTGGAGGCCAAGTCAACACCTCAAACTCATTGTTGTGCTCATCAAACCATTCCTGAACCATTTTTGCTTTGGTGCATTATCCTGCTGAAAGAGGCCACAGCCATCAGAGAATACTGTTTCCATGAAAGGGTGTACATGGTCTGCAACAATGCTTAGGTAGGTGGAACGTCTCAACATCTACATGGATGGCAGGACCTTAGGTTTCCCAGCAGAAGATTGCCCAAAGCATGACACTTCTTCTCATAGTGCATCCTGGTGCCATGTGTTCCCCAGGGAAGTGATGCACACACAATTGCCATCCATGTGATATAAAAGAAAATGTGATTCTTCAGACTAGGCCACCTTCTTCCATTGCTCCGTTGTCCAGTTCTGTTGCTCACTTGCCCATTGTTGGCACTTTTGGCCGTGCACAGGAGTCAGCATGGGCATCCTGACTGGTCTGCAGGTATGCAGCCCCATACGCAAAACTGCGATGCACTGTGTATTCTGACACCTTTCTATCAGAGCCAGCATTAACTTCTTCAGCAATTTGAGCAGCAGTAGCTCGTCTGTTGGATCGGACCACACGGTTCACCACTGTTCCTTCCTTGGACCACTTTTGATAGATACTGACCCCTGCAGACCGGGAACACCCCACAAGAGCTGCAGTTTTGGAGATGCTTTGATCCAGTTGTGTAGCCATCACAATTAGGCTCATGTCAAACTCACTCAAATCCTTATGCTTGCTCATTTTTCCTGCTTCTAACACATCAACATTGAGGACAAAATGTTTACCTGCTGCCTAATATATCCCACCCACTAACAGGTGCCATGATGAGGAGATAATCAGTGTTATTCACTTCACCTGTCAGTGGTCATATTGTTATGCCTGATCAGTGTATATATCAGTCTTGCACATATATATTGGGAACACATCATTGTATACAGTGCCTTTGTATAACTTAAGCAGTACAGTTTCCCTTCACTGGAATGAAAACTTGTTCCTGCATAGCAATGCAAAAACCCTTTTTCTAGTTCAAATGACTTAAAATTAGTCATTTAAAATTCACTTAAAACGAAAAGTAAAATGTGGACTAAACCAGTAAAGGGATGTTCAAAAAGCAGATATGGGTCTGACTGGTCAGGTTTCCACAAACCATTTGGCCATATAGTGTATTATTTTGCTGAAACATGGGGTATGAAAAGGGTTTATAACTGTGTGGACCTCATTTCCTTGCTCAGTTTTAGGTTTTCTCTACTTCCAGCACTCCGATCCAGCTGATAAAAGGCTTTGATAATTAACTGATAAGCAGTTATTTGAGAATATGAAAAACTTCAGATTGCTCTGCTGTACCATTGTTCATATCTTTCCCTTCTAAAATATTTTCCTTCTTACTGTTGAATTATTAATCCCCCTGTACCTCAGACTCTCTTTTGTTTGAGTTCTTGTGCATTGAACATTCTGTATGTTGGTGATCTGATGAAGGTGTCATGTCTGCTTTCACTCTGTACCTGATCTTAGCACCTGTGCTGAGGTATGCAGGGCTGCTTTTCATGACTGACAAGACACTGACGCCAACCTGACAGTAACGGATGTAGCTCAGTATCCTGTTGGAAGGCTCTCTGAACCCTGCTTCAGCACATTCCTCAGGCATCAATCGCACAGCCTGCTGTTCGAAAATCAATGCACTGATTAGATATCAAAGGGATGTATACATGCTGTGTTTCTCATCTACATTCCTGCCAGATTCACTCTGTGAGACTAAAGGAAAAGTGCATATGGAGTGGCTAATTAAGCTCTCCAGCTAATTGAGTAACAGAACAAGGCTGCACGTCTTGCTCTTTTGTGCATTAGAGAAGCTGTGCTGCTTCATTTCGATCATCTGTTGGCTGAACAGCAGAGATTTATTTTGGCTGTGGAAAATAACACATTAATTTTCTCTGTTCTTTTCAAAAGGGTCTCAACAATATTATCAGCTTGGATTTTGACTACAGAAAAGAATTCATCTACTGGGTCGACTCAAGTAGGCCCAGCGGCCGAAGGATCAACAGAATCCGGCTGAATGGTAGTGATCTTAAGGTATGGTTAATATGCTTCATTTTTTCTTAAAGAAGTAGTTTACTGAAAAAGCAATGTAATCTTAATCAGGTCATTTATTTATGTGTTCATTTGTTCATTCTTCCATTCATAATGGATTTCTGCTGATATTCTAGAGAGATCATTTCCTGTGTTACTGGCCCAGTGTCAACATAATTACAATTTCTCTTTTTAGAAATGATCAGCATTTAGCCGGACCATTATCTCTAAAACCATTTGCTTCTCAGGCTGCTGTCTACGGCATACAGTCAACTACAGTATTATGGGTTCTGATGAAGAAACATGACTGTATAAAAGAAACAATGCACACAGCTACATGCCCGTAACTGGTAATAGATATAAAATGCATACACAAAGAACACTGCCATTATGAACAAAGCTAAAATAAAAACATTTGCCAGGGATTTTAAACATGAGCATATTTCACCTCCCAGAGTCAGGAGGATGGTGAAGAAGAGGAAAACAAGAAGCCAAGGATAACAATTGTATAACAGTTGTGTTAATTCTTGGTGTAAAGGTTCCAAAATAACTATCAAACTCTGTGTCCAGAAGAACAAGCTGTTTGCAAATTGATTGATAGATAGAGAGATAGATAGATAGATAGATAGATAGATAGATAGATAGATAGATAGATAGATAGATAGATAGATAGATAGATAGATAGATAGATAGATAGATAGATAGATAGATAGATAGATAGATAGATAGACAGAGAGACAGACAGACATATAATCAGTTCCCAAGGGAAAATTTGGTGTCAGAACAGCCATAACACAAGAGCAACAATGAACCTTTAAAGTGCTCAATAAAAAATATACACAAAAATAACTTTCCAATTACTTAAAAAAATTAGATTTCTGCATGAAATATTTTACAGAGTATCAGGTTTAAAATTGTGTTTTAGACCTGTGTGAAGGGCAGTTGGTTAAGTGTGTATAAAAAAAAAGTACAGTAGTCATAAGGAAAGTAGTAACTAAAGCGGCAGTGTTGGTGTAATAATGTGCCGTGACACTATGTAAAAATTTTGTTATGTAATAAGTAGTGTAATAGTTAGGTATGCAAAATCAGTAGACCATCAGCCATCATCTCCAGTGTTCACATTCTGTAGCTTCCCAACCTTCTTAACTCATTGTTGAGTCAGATAGCTGGAGTCTGTGAAAGCACTATGCTGGGGAAGCAGCTCTGCTGTTTGACTGTATAGCTATAACACTTTAGAAGTATTAGAAACACTGTGTTTCTTTGGAGCCACTGTACATTTAGATCAAGGCCTGTTTCATTTGTAATATACAACAATACAGAATTACAAATATCTGTTATGTTATGTGTCTTTCATTAGTAATAAAAAAAGTTCTGACGTTAATTAAATTAAATCACTTTAACTTTATTGAATTAAATATTCTGGTTTATAGTACAGCATCACACCATCAGTATGTCCTGCAATAAAGGAACTGCACTGAAATAACAGCACCAGCTAGTCTTCTCAGAGCAACAAGACACATACACATACATAAAAAAATAGGAGCAGCCTCTGGTGTCTGTGCGCCAGAGGTCTGGAACACATTACCATTAAGCACCAGGTTCCATCTGACAGTGAGCAGCGTTTTTCTGTTTGCTTGTTTTTTTTTTTTGTTTTTTTTTTGTTTTTGTTTCTTGTTTTTTTTTGCTTTTGTTTGTTTGTTTGTTTGTTTTTTTCACTTTTTATTTTATAGAAGATTTTATTTTGTCTTTAATGGTCTTTGATGGTAGCCCTGCATTACTTATGTTTACATTATTTTTATATTATTTTATTGTATTCATTTTTTATTTTTTTAATGTATTTTTTTGACTACATTTAGGTCACATTGTGAAGCACTTTAAGCTGATTTTCATGAGAAGATTCAACAAATAATTATTTGTTATAAATTTATTATTATTAATATTAATTTCTTAACAGAAAGCATTATATTACTTAAAAATTGCTAATTTCATGTATTATTCATTATATATATATATATATATATATATATATATATATATATATATATATTTTTTTTTTTTTTTTTTTTTTTTTGCTCATATAGCTATAGATGTTAATTATCATACTAGTTCTCAAATAGTGTGTGTATGTGTGTGTGTGTTTGTGTGATTGTGAATGTGTGTGTGTGTGTGTGTAGTAAATGGACCACATAGCTGCATCTCATATAGAAGCGTATATATGCTGTGCCATGTATAGAAGCATGAGCCATACTTCTCTTCATCTTGTTAGCTTCAATGTGAGGCCAAAAGCCTCATTTGGCTTCATTATACCCAGAGCCCCTTGCCCTCCTTCTGATTTATCTTCATCACTCTCTCGCTATCTCTCTCAACACTAAAGTCATCTCTAGTCCATTAGAGTTTGGGAAGCGATTATCAGAATGATGAAAATGGGAAAAAAAATCAAACTGTGATAGTATGTTTAGTCTGAAAGGCTATATAATCAGCATGGTGAAAGAAAATGGGGGAGAAATGCTCTACTTAAATCTGGTCATTCTGGACACAAATATAATCCACTTGGAGAAAAAGTTATTCACTTGAGTGAAAGAACACACTACACACAAATAAAAACAAAATTTGAGTAGCAGTTAAATTTGGTTCTAGATGAACTTTAACCCAGCAGATTTCTCAGTCTGGATAGCACTGGTCAGTAGGAGAGTGGCTAGGGTTACCTTTTAGTAACACTTTACAAAAACAATACATGAATAATCATGCACTAGTAACTGAATTAATAAAGAATAAAATTTAATAATTCAATAAATAAAATAATAAAATAATAACTAAAAATATGACCTAAGGATAAGTTACTAATCATGAACTAACCTGAAGAGCTAACTTTATCTATGACTTGTGAATTTATTTGTAAATAACGACATAACTAACATAACCTTAAGTACATGTTAGTGCATGTTTGTTAGCTAATGTATTAACTTAATCAAACATACTCTATAAAAAAAGTATATTAAGAATTAAATGTACATCAATTCAAAGTGTTTTTATATTTTTTCATATGCAACTACTAAAAAACAAACATCTTTGGATGGCATTGGGTTACTTTCATAATTGACACTGGTCCTCCTTATTGAACCTAGAACAAGCACTATTAACAAACATCAATAATTTCTTCTCATCCTGTTTTGGGTCTGTTTCTATCCGTCAAATCTCACTATAGTACTAGTATATGCTCTAAAATGCTCAGACTCTGCCCCTATACACACAAGGGGGAAATATTAGATATTATGCTTCTTTTTTATGAATTTTAAATTCAGTAATTCAGAGAAAGTTGTGTGTTTTGTTTTGTTTTTTAGGTTTTTGGGTTGTTGTTTTTTTTTCTTCAAAATCCTAGGGACACCAAGATGATTAAAAAAAACTTGCCCACTGTATTCACAGATTGCAGAAAGATTTTTGGCTGTACTTTTAGTCGATTTTTTTCTTTTGCATTTATTTTTCTTAAAATCTTCAGTAATAATGTAATGGTAATGCTTTGGGAGCTGTGTCAGCTTAGTTTCCATCTAATCCTGTATATTATATTACAGTTGGTGGTCGTAAGAAGAAAAAAATATCAAAGTAAACCAAAGAGCACATCTGCACACTCATTAGACTGACCATTATACAGTCATTATAGCCCACTCATGTTTTTATATATGCATATCCCGTAATATTATGATTGTTGTTTCATGTAAATAAATTCATAGCGGAAAAGGTCCTGAATAGAACTGCTTCATATTTCTCTACAGAGCTTTTTTAAGGGTTCATTGAAAACACTTCTACACTTATACTGGATAAGGTTCTATATAGAATGTTTTATGGGTTCACTCATTCATAATTTGTTGAGTAATTTCTTGTTATAAAGATTAATAGTAATAATAATCATGCAACCAAAAATTGCAATATACTGAATGCAAAAATTATTTTACAGTGCAACCACACAGTGTAAAAGATAATTACAAAATATAGCAGAACAATGTAAATTCATACAGCAAAGAACTAACTGTGGCAAAAAGGTTTTTTTGTTGTCACTATAAAACCTTTCTGGCATAAAGGGTTTCTTGGAACTAAGTAAAGAAGTTTAGAGTTCAAATGCAAGTGCAGTAGTGTGCAAACACGAGAAGCTGGAAAATAATACCCACATGCAGTGTTAATTAGTGGCCTTACATTCACATGATTCTGATATTTTTTACAAAGCCTTTGGATTTCTTTCTGATGCTAAGTATTATATTAAATTGTTTAAACAACTACACCGTCCCTAGTGTATGCTATGCCAGTGTATACTAGAGTATAATAGAAATATGTGTAATAAAAAGGTCAATGTAAAATGCCAGCCTTTATTTAAGAAAGAATGCTTTGTTTTTGTCTGATTTGTGGAATTCAGGTGGTAAATTAAATAAAACCATATGGATAATTAGTGTTAGAGAAAGACAGATGGAAAGCTATTGTTTGAACTCATCCTGGTTTGAGATGTTTTATAGGTAGAATCATCTCTTATTATAAGGTTTGACCTTTATAACCTGGGAAGATAAATTATAAATATCTATTGCTGAGTAAGTTGGTTCACAATGAGCCACAATTTTTCAAAGTACTATATATATATATATATATATATATATATATATATATATATATATGAAGCAATAGCTTACAGCATAGAGATACTGTAGCCTGCAGCAAGACTCGCACTTCACTGCCTCTTTTGTTTTGATCTCTGTACTTTTGTAATATAAAGTATTAGTAATAGTTGTGGCTGTAGGAACTTTGCCTTTGTGCTACATATGTCATTTGCATAGCCGTAGGCGATGCCTTTGGTGTAGTCTAATAAGGAAGCCAGAAAAGATATGTACTAATGAAGGTGGGTGTTATAGGAACTAGTGATTATATCTTATGTGGACTTATTGAAATTCAGTTGCTTTTCAGATTTAGACATTATTCAGGAAATGTATAGTGTACACATTATCATTTGGGTCAGATAGTGAAGTAGAGACCAATAAAGAAACCATTATTCAACACAGATTCTACGTGCATAGGAAATGTTAAACCATTTTCAGTTCTTTTTCTATGCTGATATATTCAAATGTTGACATTTTAATTATGTTAACCTTCTATTTCCATGGAAGTCAGAGCTTCAAATCAATGTGGCATGATCTCTCAAGAATAGCATAGACTTTGCTTTTCCACTCTGAATATTAATGCGCTCTCCTCTTTAAAAGTTGCTTTAGTTTCAGAAAATCTCAGCTTATATGAGATCACTGCTTTAGCTGCAGCCTTGTCAATTAATATAGCTTAATATTTATATGTGAATATAAGTGTTATGAATGGAAAGGGAGCTTCAGTACTGTTTTTAATACGTTCTTATCAACATGTCCTTGTCATTTATCCATCTTTGTCCCTTTCCTCTATTGTGGAGCAAGTGGCCACTTGTGTGACTGGTTTTATACACTTCTGTGGCAGGAGAGGAAGTGAATGAAAGCAAACCATACTGAAACACGAGTCATTGTTGTTATTATAAATGCTGTAATTTTATAACCTGTTTTGCAGAAAAAAACTGCACTGCTTAGAGAAATTTTCTGTTTAGAAAATATTGTGTTTAATTAAGTTGATATAATATGCAAGAGCTCAGATTATCATCAGTTGGCTTTGTTCTATTTATATAAAAATCTTTGCTCACCCTCAATGACAGAGGAGACCACAAATATTGTTATTATGACAGCATGAGTTGCAATTTTAAGGTTTTTCAACATAGCACCTGAAAAAGCCTGCTTTATTTGCAAACTGACATATTTGCTTCGCCTACAAACGAAGTGTGATCTTTGCACGCAGAGAAGAGACAGCTCATTTACGCATTTGTTTGTTTAAATTAGCAGAGTTTCTGAGCTCTGACACTTCATTGCTTCACACTGTTCATTGCTTATCACATTGACTCTCTTACCTGTTATTTGAAAATGTAAGCACTACATTTGCCTTTATTTTCAAAAACATATTTCCGTGGATGTCAAATCTGATATTGCATGTAACTAGTGTTTGTCATGTTGCAGACCTAATCTTTTTGCTGTAATGTGAAAGGTGGATGGTGTAAAAGAATCATGAATATTTATGTTTCCATCTGATAGGTTGTTCACAGAGCAGCTGTACCAAGCGCACTGGCAGTTGACTGGATTGGGAAGAATTTGTACTGGTGTGATATAGAAAGGAAGACCTTAGAAGTGTCCAAATCGAACGGCCTCTATCCCACAGTCTTACTGAGCTCTGGCTTACAGAACCCCACTGATCTGGCGCTCGATGCCCAGTTAGGGTATGGAGTCAATACTGTATGTGTGGATCTGAGATATTCATTATTGCAGCAGGTCTGAGTTTGTGTTTAATGCTTTTGTTTAGGTATGTGTTCTGGATCGACTGCTGTGAGCACCCACATGTGGGTCGTGCTGGAATGGATGGTCAGGGCCAGATTGTGATAGTGGACAAGGAAATCTACAGCCCCTCTGCCCTCACCATTGACTACACCACCAAGAGGATCTATTGGTCTGATGACAGTCACATCCTCTTCGCTAATATAGATGGCTCTCAAAGGCACAAGGGTACAGAGACAACCGTTAGTCATATGCTGGTTTAAACTGTAACTTTTCATACTCAAGTGGGCAATCTACTGGTTCAGATGAGACTTAGACCACAGAGTCTTGAATTCTCAAATAATTCTTGTTATTCAGAAGGTGTTGATAAATTTTCTTTAACAACAGCACAGGCTGTAGTGAGAGCTTTAATTCTAATCCAAGGTTAATATTAATGCACTTATTGCACTTATGCATTTATGCACTTTAGCAACAGCTCGTTCAGAGGGACTTGATTAATTTAAAGACTTTTTTTGTAAGGAGAAATGTTTTTAACATTTATACATGTAGGATCACTATGTTTTAGTAAGTTATCAGTAAGAGTTTTTCATTTTCTTAGTATCATGACTACAGTGGCCAATAAATGCAAACAAAATAACATATCCAACAACAAAATAACAAAGCAGATAAACACAATAACACATCAGAAAACAAAATAACAAAAGCGAAAACACAATGACAATTCAGACAAACCGGAAAAGGTAGGTATAGTTTGCAAATAGAATTCTAACCGCTGATTGGAAGAGACATTTGTCACTCAAGATATACAAGAAGTAGGAAATTGTGTATCTAAATTTATTTCTTGTACATGTTTTTGTTATTTTGCTTTGCACTTCTCAGCCACCGTAGTCATGATGCCATGGGAATGGACATGAAATCTCTCACTGATAACTTACTGATTTTTGAGACTCCTTCTATAAATGTTAAATACGTTTCTCCTAACAGAAAACATCTTTACATTAACCAAACAAGAACCTCTGAATGATCTGTTACTATAGAAACATTTTGCACTTCTTGATCACCGTACATGACACAGTTTTTGCCTTATTAAGTTCAATAGAAAGAAAAAAGAGAGGGTGGTGAAGAGACAACAGTCTCTTTATTATAACAGAAATTAATTTGTCTTACAGACATTTCACAAGATTACATATAACTAGAAATGGTTCAAAAGCCAGATATGTCATTAATTAATAAAAAAAAGTAATCTATGGTATTTATTTTGGGGAAAAAAAACAAGTTGTGAGAACAGTAACAGTAACTTACTATCATTTACTATTTTCTCACACACACAGCGGCTTTAAGCATGTGACCGGAGAGCATTAATTTTCAATTAAAGCTTGCGACTTCCTGTGACATGAGCAACAGCTTACAGTGTGTCCAGCGAGTTGAGAAAAGTTTAACTTTATGCAAATATAGGACAACATGATGCTGTAACTACAAATGGGAGTGAAACAGTAGAGTGCATGTGATCCATGACAAAGAGCACACACTGCTTCTCCTTCATCTCATATGATATGATGTATATAAACACAACACTGCTGAATTTCATACACAAACGCTCTCCCTCTCTGTGGCAAAGAAAACTGATTTGGAATGATAGTTAAGCCACCCACTGATAAACGTTTTTACTATGGCAACCCGTAGTAGGAACACCTACTGACGACTTCATAGTACAGCGACAGGAGACTTGCATCGATAAAATCACTGTATGTAATAGCATAACATTAAATAGAGATAGGGAAATACCAAAGTTTATGAAATATGAGATCATCTGTAGAGACACACCTGCTGAATTACAAAAAAACAGGTGTTAGGTTTAGTTTTTCAATTGCAAGTGGGTTTTCCAATTGAGAAATTGTGTGTATTTGATGTGAATTGGTCAGTAAAATAGTTTTTGATGGATATTTTCTGCCTTAGTTCCTCACAATCACATCCAGGGTGTGATGGGGCTGACCTTGTTCGAAGACTTCATCTATTGGACAGATGGCAAATCGAAGTCTCTTCGCCGTGCTCACAAAACCTCTGGTTCCCATGCTGTTGAGCTTCTCAATTCCTGGCAGGCCATTAAATCTGTAACAGTTTATCACCCTCTGCGCCAGCCCGAGGGTAAGAATCCCCTTTACTGCTCTTTTACTGGCTTTCTAAACGTAAAGAGTTCTGTCTTTAAATCTGTTATTTCTTTCTCTAGTGCCCAAACATCAGTGTCAGGTGGCTAATGGAGGCTGCAGTCACCTGTGCCTTTTGGCCCCTGGTGGAGGACACAAGTGTGCATGCCCCACTAACTTCTACCTGGCTTCTGATGGCAAGACCTGCCTGTCCAACTGTACAGCTAGCCAGGTCAGAAAACCTCTACTTTCTTTTCAGTCTCATGTGACAAAGTGTGAGCAAAAATCTATTTATAATCTGCCCGTTTGGTTTGCATGTCCTCGGCTTTGTTCTGCAGTTTCGCTGTGGTACAGATGAGTGTATACCATTCTGGTGGAAGTGTGACACAGTGGACGACTGCGGTGACGGTTCTGATGAGCCTGCAGATTGCCGTGAGTATTCGAGCAAGAGCATTACCCAGCCTGACCATATGGACTAAACAGATCATTAGTGCTAATTGTCAGTAATTGTTATTCTAGCCTCTAAATACTTCTAACCTCACTGGGGAATCACTCACTGGGAATGTTGCCTGACAGTTACGATGAGGACACAAATGAAAATTTAAATAAAATGCTATGTTATTTTAGCATAATTAACAGGTTTGAAGGAAATATTTTTTTTTCCGAGTGTAATCTTTCTAATTGAAAGACTTGATTGAAAACTCCAATTATTAGTGTCTGAATGTCACATTTCACCTCATAAATTGTCAGGCTGTCAGTCAGTAATTAAGGGAACTGCTGCTGTTCTGAAAAGGGCAGGTAGCATTAATTCTCACAAAGCTAGGTTCCCAGGGAAATAATTCATTTATTCATGCCTTAATAAAATACACACACACAAACATTTCTGGGTCACAGTAAACTGAGTTCACTGTAAAACGTCACTTTTCAGCTGAATTTAAATGCCAGCCTGGGCGATTCCAGTGTGGTACTGGTCTGTGTGCTCTTCCTCCGTTCATCTGTGATGGAGAGAATGACTGTGGAGACAACTCAGACGAGGCCAACTGCGGTGAGAACAACAATGCTTCTTAAATTTGGTTTTCTCTTTGCTAAAGTCAGTGTATTGTTTTGTTTTTCTTTACTATGCAGCTCGTATCCTTCTCTTCTTATAATGCAGAACACATACAATATGCACCACATACCAGCAATAATGTCTAAATGGAATTTTTTCATCAGTAACAAGTCATCTTTATTGCTGTTTTTCTTCAAAGGTTCAATAGCACATAACTCTATCATCAAGTGATCGATAACCACTTTAGGAGCATCGGGAAAGATTACAGGGCATTTTGATGTCCAACACCAGTAATGTGGATGTATTACATGGAGCACAGATTTTCAGCCACAATGATTAATGATGTGCATTGTTCTTCATATTAAATATAGCCAAGCAGCTCAGCTTTTCTACATTATCTATGCAGCAACAGTACCTAGACTTTTCTTTAAGGGTTGTGATTTATATAATTGAATCCTTTTTTTTTTTCTTTAAGCATCTTTTTTTCTAGCAGCCTTTCTCTGAGTATTTGTGATGACACCCTGGAGCAGGTCTTGTACTGAAACCTGTTTCGCCTGCTTTGAAATGCCATCTCTTTCTGCAGATACATATATCTGTCTGTCGGGTCAGTTCAAGTGCACAAGGAAGCAAAAGTGCATTCCATTAAACCTGCGCTGCAATGGACAGGACGACTGTGGAGACGCCGAGGATGAAACGGACTGTCGTAAGAAAGATTATGATGCATTATATCACAGCCCTTTTGAGTCCCTTGATTTGGTTTAGTATGTAACAAAACATCTCTGGCTGTATATATGATAGGTTTATAGATACTAATACATTATTATTTTTAAAGTAACAGCTCATTCACGGGGACTTGTATGGCAGCCCATCTACATAAATTGCTTAATTATAAGCAAATGAAAACGTGTAAGCAAAGAAAAGAGTATAAATATCGACTGGGTGAAGTTTTCTGTATGGAGTATTGGTCGGAAGTTCTTCTTCATGCCATTTCTGGCTATACACTAACATGTTTTTAAATAAAGGATAAAGAGAGACTAATGATTAAATGATTATTTATAGCAGCTATAACATAAGTGATTACAAGAACTAACTTGTCTTGCAGGCATTCCATGGCATTAAATATAACCATAAACTATAAAAAGCGCAATATTAATTTATTAATAAATGAAAAGAGACGTAATTGTTGGCAAACTGCTATAGGCTCTAATAAAAAAGACACTTCATGATGTTTTTGGAAAATAATCAAGTTCAGGATGGTTTTTAGCCTAGCATTGATTAGTTTCCTGTAACAGCTCTTCAGTTGTGAAGTATTGTGACAGAATGACACAGATTGTCCCAAATTTACCTCTTCCAAAGAATATTAATGATCCCTGCTGACAGATCTGGAAATAGCTTCTAAGCCCCTGAATGAGTCTCAGTTCTGCTGAAACTAGCAGACACTGATTAGGCATTCAGAGGATTGAGTAGTGGAAACCAAAGGCCTTTCCTGCCAGAGGTAGAATTAGATGTCATGGGAGAATAGAGTGGCTGGATGTTAAGAAGTGTGTTTCTTATCCCTCAATGTACCTCTTGCTCCCTGTGCCTTAAACCTGTGACAAACGTTCCTCAGCTGTCACTGATAATGATAATAGACAATGTGAAGGATGTGAAGATGCAAAACTGCTGACAAGATTTATTTTGTTTGCATGTTTATTCCAGTCTAATTACCTTGACATTTAAAGGTGGCATTTTAGTTTGAGGATTTGACCTGTTGTCATTCTTCTAGTTAAAAATGATATTTTTTATGACTTTTAGTAGTAGTCGTCATTACTCTTCATATACAGTCTACTTTCTGTTGTTATGTTTTAAATGTCTAGTTTATTTATGTCATTTATATTTACATGCCCTTGTTATCCCTGTTTATTTTTGAACACATATCAGCCGAGAACACATGTTCACCGGAGCAATTCCAGTGTAAGGCCACCATGCACTGCATCTCCAAGCTGTGGGTGTGTGACGAGGACCCAGACTGCGCTGACGGCTCTGACGAAGCTAACTGTGGTGAGTGAAGCAGCCTTATTATTCACAAATCAGAGCCTCGTATGACCTCTTAGGACTCGCAGGAGATTGTGATTGGGGCTAATGTGAATTCTGCATGCTTCCACAGTCGCCCGTCTCACTGATGGAGGGTCAGCCTTAATCAAGAAGCACTCAGAGCTCTTATTAGCTATGACTTGTAACAATTCATCAGGGCCTGTTTTGTTGCTAAATTGTCTGATTTAGTTTGACAGTGTAACATCAGGAATTGCCTCACATATTACAGTATTTCTTGCCACGTTGCCCAGTAAATGAAAGAGATGATTCACTAATGATGCAGTTTCAAGTTCCAAGAAGTCGACATTGTAAAGATAATTGCAGAGCAGAATAAAGTGCAATATCTAGTTTCCTCAATTCAGGGGATGTGAACAATTTGCTGGTTTACTATTTTCCCAGCTCTGTATACTGCTAGATATCAGTAAATAATTGCAGTTAGTATAAAAATCAAGCACGAGAAGGCTAGAAAAAAACGTTTCACGTTTCCTAAATCTGGGTTGAGTTGATTCTTTTTTTTTTCTCAAACTGTGGACCCAAGAGATGCCAGTGCGAGCATAGCAGACCATTATACAAATCAGTATATACCAGAAACATACTATAGTTAAACATTGGTGTATAACTGATTAGTATATTGATAATAAGCCAGATACACTGACAAGCTGAAAACAGACCCCATAATATGATAGAGCACATTAGAGGCAGTCGAAAGAATGGTGTCAATCACAAAAAAAAGTGTTGTGTAGATCAATATTACTCTCCAAGATATACCAACAAATGTGTCAAAGATTACCAAACCAAATACAAATCAACAAAACAGCTTGATCTCAGGATGTTTACTAAAAGATGCAAAACACAGGTAAACCTCTATCCAGTGGCTCCTGTAAAATGATGGTACTACATCTTATACATGAGAAAATGAATCTCACAGCTCAACAGTATACCTGCAGGGAAAGAATGTAATAACGGCAAATATATGAAAATGGATCACTTTACTAAATCTTACTAATATTGGGGCTGTCATGGTGCACAACAGAAGGAGTTTAGATAAATGTGTTAGAACTTGTAGGGAAAATGTACACTTATGTTAAACTTAAGCTACAAATTAAAAGTTAAAAATGAAATGTAAGTGTGTCCTGCAAAGACACAACAATTCAAAAAGGGAGCTTCAACAGAAAAATACAAAAGCATGAACTACTCAGTCTCATCATGACTTAAAGGAGGACATGGAGAACAATCTGCTAGAGTTAGAACAGAGAAATTGGGAAGATTTGTCTTGATATTTACATTTACGTTTATAGGATTTAGCAAGCACTCGTAACCTGAGTACCTTATATAATTGCTGTCTAGAGCTCCACACTAAGCTGAGAGGAATTAGCACAAAGACTTAGTATAGCAACAAAGGGCTTTGTGAAGAGGTGAGTCTTCATTCAGTACGTTTACATGTAACCAAATAATCTATTAGTAATCAGATCGATAGCTCAATTGGAAAGCCTTCATGTAAACATCTCAATCAAGCTGACAAATTATAGTTCGATCTGATTGAAAGGGGGTGGTGTTGATCTGAAATCATCTGGTTAATAAAAGAAATAGTAAACATTTTCTCAATAGTATTAAAAAAAAACCTTGAAGTACAGTGGGGTGAACGTGACAACAGATGATCTGCGTTTTGTTTAAAATATATAGTACATAATGCATATGTAAATGAATATTTGAATCTGATTACACGTTCAATATACCTTCAGTATCTACAATCAGACTGAATTCATTTGGACTGATGCAAATGCTTGCATGTAAACATACCCAGTGTGTGTTTTGAGAATTCATCCTGAATAGAGCTGCTCTCATCTGAGAAAAATAGAAGGTTTCTTTCAATTGTGGCTTTGCATGCATTGAGAGTAATCCTTGTGTTTGTCATTCAGGTTCATCCCTTTATTGTTTACATAAAAATCACCTCCCATTATGTACTGTTGTCTTATTCAAATGTAGACTGGTTAATTAGAAAGCACTGTGATTTTTTTGTCTTGGAGAAGCAACGCTTATTTTTCAGCTGTTGTTTGAGGAAACAATCAAAAACTAGGTCATTTTTGAAAGAAAATTCCACCGGTTTCTGTAGGAAAATTCTTGTGATCTCCAGTGCTGAGCATATGGGTTTTATGGATTATGACTAACATACTGATACAGAGTGTGTAATAGCATACGCCTTGCCAACTTGAGCTGGTTCTCTCTCTCTCTGTCTCTCTGTCTCTTTCACTCTCTGTCTCTGTTTCTCCCTCCCTCCCTCTCTCTCTCTCTCTCTCTCTCTCTGTCTCTCTGTTACTGCCTTTCTCTCTGCCTCTCTTTCTATCTCTCTCTCTCTCTCTCTCTCTCTGTCTCTCAGTCAGTGTTTGTTTCTTTTGCTCTGTTTTTGTCTCTCTCTTTCTCTTTCTCTTTCTCTCTCGCTCTCTTTCAAACGAGCTTTATTGGCACGACAAATTGTACAATGTATTGCCAAAGCATTTATAAGGGCAAGGAATAAAACCTAAACAGAGAACAAATGATAAGATAAACAAGTGAAGAAAAAAACGGAAAAGAAAGAAAACCCAATATTCTAGAACCATGATTAGTGTGTACGTGTGTGTGTGTGTGTGTCTTTCTCTCTGTGTGTCACTGTCTCTTCCTCCCTTCCTCTCTGTCTGTCTCTTCCTCCCTTGCTTAATAATTGTTCTTCTGACATTACATTTAACAATATCCGCATGTAACTGTAGATTATTAAAAAAAATCTCAGCTAGTATTGGGTTGTATTCAGTAAGCAGGATTTCACAGTGGTTTTCATAATAAATCAAATATTATTAGTGATTGCAGTGGCAGGAGGCAATATGTACACTGTCAGCCCATAATATAGCTTGCTTTTGCTGGAGTTGACACCACAGCTAGTAAATGACTCTAGTTATTAGTGAAGACATTATGGCATTATAGCAGCACATGCAGCATCAGCAATTTATGCATTTTGCTTTATTGAAGCCCATCAAGTTTAATAAGAGGTATTCATGTAGACTGTGAAAGATAGAGCTTTTCATCATTATATCCTTTGTATTATAATTCAAAAAACACGACTCTTACACTTAATTAGCTGGACTGTTATTTTCTTAAATCGTATCTCTTTTTGGGTGTTGCTTTTCAGTCGAGCTGTATAAGGCGGTGAAGCCTAATTAGTCAACATTCTCATCAAGTAACACATTTATGGTTATTCAGTGAAAATGTAAAAGGGAAAAGAAAGAAAAGAAAAGGAGCTTCTTGCTTGCTTCGGCACCCATAGCCAGATATACTGAGCCTACAGTGCTGATAAAGCTTTTTTTGCCTCAAACACCGACCTTGGCTCTGGTTCATAGTATGCAACCCAGACATGGAAAGCTGAACAGAAAGAAGCTTCTCTTTCCATTTGTTAGAAGAAGCTGAGCTCAGATGAGAGAGTATGTAACAGCAAGTTGCAGGTATTGGGCTCTGTGGAAGGGTCTGGGGGAACAGTGAGTAGTTACACATTCAGGTATTTCATTGTGCATGCCGGGTTCGTCTCCTAAGTTTGGGGATGTTTTGAACTCTGTGTCAAACATGCGTTTGGGACACCCTGAGGAAATGATGATTACACGTTGATGTGCTGTAGTGACACATTAATATTCATGCACTTTTGAAGCCATTTTCATCTGTGTGTTTGTTTGTGGTTGATGAAAAAGATGAAAAGACCTGTGGACCTCATGAATTTCGCTGTGAGAATAACAACTGCATCCCGGACCACTGGAGATGTGACAGCCAGAACGACTGCGGAGACAATTCAGACGAGGAAAACTGCAGTGAGTCGTCCTCTTTCTTTGTTCACAGTACAACCATTACAGGGCTTCGGTCTGCTTCTGACTGTTAGCTGGTGCAGAAATTTTTTTTGAAGTTTCATTGTTTTCTGTATCTCAGTCTCTGTTTGTTTGCACCAGTTTGTTGTTAATTGCTGCCAAAGACAGTACTTTGGAGATCTTTAAAAATTTGAGGTTGCACAGATACTTTCAGTGTGCAGTCGTTATAAAGGAAACAATGATATAGGGGAAACCACAGGTTTTCTTATGTGAGCTTTTTTTTTTATTTACATACCTTGTCTTTCATTACTGTATACACTCTTCCTCATAATTATAACCTTAAACAAGCTGCACAAAATAAAATAAGTCCTTAGTGGCATGGCAGTACTTGGCAGCTGTATACAAAACCAGATCCTGAATGTTTGACACTTGTCGACAGTCTTATTGCTAATTAGCTTGTAATAGCTCTCTTCACATACCTGTAAAACCTTCAAGAAAGGGGAAACAGATGGTACAATGACACTTCATGTCCAAATGATGGCCACACTCTCATTTTCCCATTTTTTTCTCACTCATCCGCCCTATCCATGTCCTTTGCTAGAGCTCACTTGACATTTGAGCTACTAATATCTTTTAAACCTTTAGATGCATTATTTGAGCTTTCCTATTTGCTCTCCTTTATCTCAATGCAGAACCAGTGACCTGTAATCATAAGGATTTTGCCTGTGCCAATGGGGACTGCATCTCAGCTCGTTTTCGCTGTGATGGCGACTATGACTGTGCTGATAATTCGGATGAGGTAAGTGATCTCTAGGCTTAATTCAAATTTCTCAGGCAGACTAAATGAGTTCATATTGCACTTTTTAGGAGATGGTATGATCTGCTCATTCACTGGTTAACAAGCCACGGTTTCCCCTCCAGTATATATATTACTGCTGCCTATTTTTATGTAATTGCTCTTTAAGAAAGGCTGAGCTCAAGACCATCTATATGCTTATAAGTCTGGGATTCAGAATCAGAGAGATCACTCAAAGCTCGAGAGGAGTGCTCTGAACTGATATGCATTCTACACTGGTAATATTGGAGATACTGATGGAATATATCTATTTTTTCCATCATAAAAAATACATATTAAAATAAAAGATTTATAGTTTTCTCCCAAAATTTAATACATTTATTATACCGTATTGAAATGTGTTAGAACAAAATATAAAATTATAAACAGATCAGACCACAGTATAGAATAAAGGGGTAGAGTAAAGGAGAGAAGTATGATTTTAAGTGGAATTTTGTAATGAAGCTGATCTTAAATCCATAACTAGATTCAAGCTGTGCAGTAACCAGAACCGTCTGAGAGAAGCAGAAACAGAGAAGAGAAACAGATTTGACAGGTCAGACACACCATCTGGTGTGATCCAATGTTGCAGAAACCAGGATGGGTTTCTTAACTTTTTTTTTTTTAATCTCTAGAGACCAACTACATTACCCCACTTTGTGCTGTATGCTACAGATATTTCTAGAATTATTCAATAATTACTGGAACCCTTCAAGAAAACAGGTAAATATTTATTGATTTAAAATATGCAGTTATTATGCGAAATTTAAAACAAAACATACATTTAATTTTATACAGAGAATTTCGTACCAGAAAATCACCGGATGCCTACCTTAAAATACAGTACAGATATACAGTTTTCTAGTATATCTAAACTAAAAAAATAAAAATAAAAAACTAATTGTATATGTTATCCATCGTGTAGTTCTCGTCATTGTGATGCATGGTGGTGCAGAAGGTAGCATTATGGGAGACAGATGAAAATGTTGCCTTTTTGCTTCTTCTGATAACATACTGGAATTCACCCACTGGAAAATACCAGTTCACTGAAGGGGAAAGAACACAGGGAATGAAAGTATTTGCATCACACCAGTCAGAATTATTCTATTAATCTGCAGAACTCATCTATATAATGTAATCAGAATCAACAAACAAAATTATGGATGATATCCAATGTGTTTATTTGTTCATTTATTGAAAAAAAAGTGCATTCCAATTTCCTATGTCTATAGTACATAGTTGATTAATGAGGTCAGTTGTCAAAAGTCAGTTGATCAATGAAGGAACACATTATTTTAATTAGTCTAGAAAAAAGGTAAGGGTTCCACTAGGGCCTAAGCAGTTCTTCTTTGCAGGTGGCCTGGTGATGTCTTGGCCTTGCTTAAGTCCTCTCTAAAGGAGAAGGATTAGAGACTGACAGAGAAAAGGCTATTGTTGTTCACTCTACTCTCACTGTCCCTTGTTTGGGAATATGAGATTTACATTTTATTCCTCATCAGTGTGAGTCAGCCGTGTGTGATTATCCTGCCCAGCTTCTGGTCTTGTCAATATATTACAAAATACAGAGGCTATAGTGGGGCATTGCTGGTGACTCTGCACCCTGGACAGCCTCCTGACTGCATGCCAGTGGTTTAGGTCTTTAAAAATAATGAACAGTGATTATGTCTTTCTGTACAGTTTAACTTGGTAGCTTAAGTGGTTTGCAGGTATGCCTCACACCTCTAGGGTAGGGGGTTTGATTCCCGCCTCCACCCTGTGTGCACAGATCTTGTATGTCCTATGCTTCAGGGGTTTCATTCAGGTGCTCTGGTTTCCTCCCCCAGTCCAAAGACATGCATTTTAGACTGACTAGCATTCTCCATAGTGTGTGAAATTGTGTGTAAGTGTGATTGTACCCTGTGATGGCTTGGCACCCCATCCATTGTGTCCTCGGCATTGTGATCCAAGTTGCCTGGAATAGACTCCAGGCTGTGAAGCTGTGTATAAATGCTACATATGGATGGATGGTTGGATGAATAGGTGGATGGATGGATGGATGGATGGATGGATCGATCGATCGATGGACTGATGGATCGATTGATGGATCCATGGATGGACTAGAGTTTAGTAGCTAGATGGATATCAGCCAGTTGCTTACAAATCCAAACATTTTAAGAGTTTGTATCAGTACACCCTATATATTTTTGTCACTGTTGACAGTATGGAGCTGTCCCATTCACGAATATACCCTAGAGTTCCTGTGATAAAATTCTATTTTATGTCTCTGCCTGCTGGGATTTTCTTGTTATAAAGGTTGACACATCTGAGTACTGTGTCATTCTTTGTTTGTTTTTGTTTTTCTCACTGCATTCACCACCATAAGGTTTCCAGTCCTAGACAAAAGGGAAAGCAGTACAGGACACCAATTATCACTGGGATGTTGGGCTTTCTACTTGGGAGGTCTCAGTTTGTCAGACTCCCCAGTGTGTGGGAGGTAATGCTGTGTTACACCATCCTCATGCTTCTCCTTCATCCCCCTTCCTTCTCTACACTGTAGAGTGTAAAACTACTCGATGCCACCTGCAAACAACTTGAGTGAAATTGTTTACTACACTGCATCAGCAAAAATATGATAGTAGACTGTAGATTCTGGATGAAGCAGGAGCTTGGAACAGCAGTTACTATGTACATGGAGAATGTGGAGGTTGTGTATTGCCACAAATAACTGTGGGTTGGTGTTGACAAAAACAATGGAGTGGGCAAAACACATTCTTACATTCTCTCATTCAGAAACTGGTTGTGTAAACAGTTTGTATGCACTGTTACTAGATTATCAAGAAAATATAGAAAAAATGTCCTAGTGTAGGCTTGTGAGTAAGTTGTGAGAATCTTTCACATTACAGCTCATGTGGCTGCACTTGTCATGGCCTACAAGGCCTTTGCCACTTTAAAGTCTAGCCATTAAACTGCATTCATCACGTTTTTCTGTGCTTTTATGTTTTTCCAGAAGGACTGTGAAACCCATTGTGCTCAAGATCAGTTCCAGTGCCATAATAACCTCTGCATTTCTGCTAAGTGGCTGTGTGATGGCCAGGAAGACTGCAAGACTGGAGAGGATGAGAGAAACTGCCCTGGAACAGGTATGTCATAAAAATCTTTACTGCTTGTCTAAACATGTCTGTGTCCTTTCATGTGTGTAGTGTTAACTTATTCAACCAGTAAATGATAGCCTTTGCAGCAAAAGGTGATATTTCATTACAAGTAAATTATCTATGGCACAATAAGCAGTATGTATCAGTTTTTCATAAGTGACCAATAAGTGAAAAAAAAAACAATCAGAATTTTTTTGGGGGAAAAAATGAAAATAAAAAAAAAACCTAACCTAGTTACATAACACACTTCTATATTATAACTTTGTTGAAGCACCTTTTGAATTTATTCCACTATTGAGTTTTTGTTTTTGGGTAAGATTCTATCAGCATGGCACATATTGACTTGGTAATATTTTCCTACTCTTTCTTGCAAAAACACTCTAGATCATTCAGATTGTAAGGGCATCTTCTGTGCACAGTCTGCTTCAGGTCACCCAACAGATTTTTATTTGGATTCAGGTCTGAGCTCGGACTAGATCATTCACAAACATTGATCTTCTTTTGGTTAAGTCATTCACTTGTTTATTTAAATGTATGCTTTGGGTCATTGTTATGAAATTACAGCTAAGTAGCAGACACCCTTTAGGTTTTGCACTAAAATTTACTGGTATTTGTAGTGCATAATGATTCCCTCCATCTTGATAAAAGCCCCTTTTCTGGCCGAAGAAAAACAGCATTAAAGCATGATGCTGCCACCACCATGCTGCACCATGGTTACATACAGACATAACATAACATAGCAAATAGCAAATTTTGCCACATGGTTGTTGGGTGATTTAGTTGCAGATGTTTTGAATTGTGGTTCCTTTAATGTTGCTGTCAGTCTCTTGGCAGCCTCCCTGGTAAGAATTTGTCTTGTCCTTTTACAAAGTTTGGAGGGATGTCCTTTTCTTGGTGATGTCACTGTGGTGCTCCATTTTCTCTATTTCTCGACAGTGACCTTTACAGTGTTCCATGGGTCACCTAATGTTTTGGAAATTCACTTATACCCCTCACCTTCTTTTATACCCTTCACGCATGCATGTTTTGTGAATCATGGCTTCAGCAGTCAGATGAAACCAGGATTTATGTGAATAAATCCTACAGAAACAGCTGATCTTTATTTGGGGTTTAATCAGAAGCATTTCATTGATGGCAGCTGTATGATAATTACTTTTGCACATGAGATTGAATGTGATTTTTTCATTCTGAACACAGCCATCTCCCTGATTATAAAAGGGTGTGAACGCTTATATACCCAGGTTATTGTACATTTTTATTTCTCCTACTTTTCCTAAAATGCTTCTGATTTCTCTTCACTTAATTTGTATACATTGTAATTTCACTGAAGTTAGAAGCATTTTTTTTTATTTAAAAAAACCTTTTAAGTTTTAACAGGGATGCGCAAACTTCTATATCCATTGTATGGCCCTCAGAGAGAGCAGCTTGGCAATTTCAAATCATTTATTAGGACAGGCAGTATTTTACCATCTTAGACAGTTCTTTTCTTCTCACAGATATTCTGTTTTTATTTATTTATCTAGAAAACCAATGGAACTGCCCCACTGGATTTCTTTGTCTTCCTTATGTAATTTGTTCTGTAGCTGTCAAGCTGAAGTCAACAATGTGTGTGATCTTGTGTGTCTCTGCTTTGCAGTGCTCCCTTCCTGTTCAATCAACGAGTATGTGTGTGCCAGTGGAGGATGTGTGTCAGCCAGCCTGAGGTGTGATGGACATGATAACTGTCCTGATAGCTCTGATGAAGTATGTCCTTTTGCAAAGCCTTCACAATCCAGACACAAACACATTAAGAGCCTACACCTGACTCAGTGTGCTAACATGTAATAAATTGTAGCACTGGGTCATCAAATAGGAACCTGAGCGGTGCTTTATATTGTATCCAAAAGCAACACAAAGTATACAACTGGTGTAAAGTATTATTTATTCAACAGAAATGGACAACATGACTGACATTATGTGCTTACTTAGACTGTGCAGCTCTCACTGTTTCCATGGAAACGTTGCTCCATTTTTTCTTCCTTCCTCCTCCACAATAAGGTGAACTCCACCCATGGAGAGTGTCTGTCTGATTATCTTAGTGTCTCTTTTCTGGTCTCTCACCAGATGGACTGTGTAAAAGAGTGCAGAGAAGATGAGTTCCTCTGCCGTAACCATGCTCACTGCGTCCCGAAAAGATGGCGCTGTGACGATGTGTTCGACTGTGTGGATCACAGTGATGAGGAAAACTGTGACCACGGTACACAAAAGCTACAATTTCATTTACATTTTTATGTTTTGCATTATTATTTCTTATTTATTACCGCTTAGACTTGAGTGTAATGTTAGTATTATAACTTAATTCGAGAAGCAGGTACATATAAAATATACACAGATCTTACATGGAAGTCTTTTCGGTTCAATTGAGACTTTAAATAACTGTTCTCAGAACGCCTTCACATTGTAAAGAAAATGCTCTATGTGTAATCTGACACAATGAAAGCATTCTTGCCTTCAATAATATACAAATTGGCAAACTGCTGTGATTTCAGGAGCATTTTTCTGCCGTCCTGATGAGTTTGTTTGCAACAATACCCTTTGTAAGCTGCATTCCTGGGTGTGTGATGGTGAGGATGACTGTGGCGATAACTCTGATGAAGATGTTGAGTTGTGTGGTAAGAATTCAAAATCAGACTCTAAAGCTACTCTACTTGCTGTCCATGCATTTTCTAAAACCATTTGTAAACTTTAATTTGATGAAGGTTGTTTTCATCAGTCAAATAGTGGCCTTTGTTCAGACAATAGAATTATGATGAAGGTGCATGTGCAACTAAATTGTCAGGAATTAGTTGGGAGGTAGATGGGGTAACTAAACTTATTTCATTTTTATGTTTTATGACATGGGATGCCAACTTGGGCACCGTCTGAATGCTGAAAGTAAAGTATTTAACAGACAAAACCGAGTACTTGAAAATAGTACTGGTAGCACAGGCGATAAACATACGAGTCAAGAACGAGCTCAGCTTTTGTAGCAAATCCTCTGCTGTGGCTTATCCAATCACATGCATTTATTATTCATCTAAAAGAGGCTCATTGGACAAGATCCTAGCTATACAAGGCTAGAGACATTAGATCAAAAAGAGGGATATTTTCAAAGACGTTCATAGATATTTTTCATTTTATTTAAACCTCCCTGGTTTGATTAGCAAATAGACAACATGGCTTTAAAAAAAGATGCACATGAAGTATACATTTCTTTTTCATGTCTTGTCTGTTGAGTCCATTGCAGGCGTTAAAACTTATGTGTTATGGTTAATCATTAAAATGTAAATGTTACTGTCATGTTAGAAATTTTACCCAACTAAACCTATAAAAAAATGAATAGCCTCAATGTATGTTTTAGCTAATTAGCTAGCTACTCTGCATGAAATCAATTGATTTTGAATAATATAAAATGGCAAAATATTAGGACTGTTCACTACTAAAATATATGTACGTCCCTGAAAGGTTTTGTTTAATTCATATTTATTGATACATGTACAATTTGTACAGATCTAGATGTAAGAAATTCCAATCAAAGCAAATAGATTATTTCTGGAAGATTGTACAAGCCGTGTATTAAAACAAAATACTTTTCACTTCTTCCTCTAGCTAAGCTTTCTTGCCCTCCTACAAGACCATATCGCTGCAGAAATGATAGAGTGTGTTTGCGACTTGATCAAATCTGCAACAATGTGGATGACTGTGGTGATAATTCAGACGAAGAGCAGTGCAGTAAGTAAAATCTAGAAAAAAAACATTAACTTTGAACTTTTTGGATAGTTCCAGTGTGAGGGGAGAAGTTCAGTGAACATGGATTCAAGGAACTAGAATCCCAGACTGTTATTCTGGTTTTCAGCATTTCTTAGTCATGTTCTTTGCAAGAAAAATAAAGCTGGCAGGAATTTAACTTTACAACTGAACTTTTGAATCTGCTCCAAACCAGAGGCTGTGTCTGCCAGACCAAAGCCATGTGGAAAGACTGAGTTTACCTGTAGTAACAAGCACTGTATACCTGCTCAGCTGCAGTGTGACTTATTTGATGATTGTGGTGATGGAGGATCTGACGAGCACGACTGCAAAACCTGTAAGTATCTTTTTATCCTTGCCGCCTGAGTTAAGTGTTCATCCACATACATTTAATTAAATATTCAAATAAATAAAAAGCACTCAGAAAAAAAAAAAAAACAGTTCATGTATATATGTATATATTTTTTTGCACCATGTGAATGTGACACAGGCTTTTTATGAAGTCTGTAAATCCTTCAGGCTCATTTAAATATTTTCCACAATAAATATCTGATATATTTTAAGATATCAGGTGTATTTATAATGTGTGAGATTTCTCTCAAGGCTCTCTTTCATTCCAGTTTTGAATGGAGACATATGTGGGAAAAGGATGAATCCATGTGGAGAGGATGCAGTTTGCAATCAAACAAGTACCAATGTAATTTGCCAGTGTAAACCTGGATTTCAAAGGAATCTCAAGACTAAACGGTGTGAAGGTGCAGTAAACCTTTTGATGCTAAACTACTACAAAATAACTGGATACTAGTAAACAGTCCAGGATCATAGTGTTATATGGTTTAGTCTTAACTCAGATAGAATCTTATAACAGAAAGCTCACGTTTTCAAGTTAATATGAACATAGCTTAGTAGTGTATCCTGATGATCCCAGCTCTTTCAGTGCATTCAAAATGTGTAGGTATTGTGCTGCTGGATTTAGGCTTCAGTGTAACAATAACCAATTAACTGAATAATTAACTGTAGGGTTGGGGGATCAACTATGTTCCCCCTCTCCACTGGAAACAGCAGTCCTGAATTGATGACAGTTGCACTTAATGACTTGTATATTGACACAGAATAGAACCTCTTCTGTGTAAATGTTATCACCTTCCTCAAAATTTCATTCAGATTCATTGTGGTGAGGTTCAAAGGGGATCAATAAAGAATAACAGAATTAATATATCTGATTATTCTTTTTCAGAAATCAATGAGTGTCTATATTTTGGCACTTGCTCACACTATTGTACAAATATTAAAGGATCATACAAATGTACATGTGACAAAAATTATAAGGATGTCAATGGCAACTGTGTAGCTAAAGGTAAGCATCTACACATTCCACTGATTTCATTTCTACTATAAGAATGGGGCTTGACTTTGGGACTGTATTTGTGCTAAGAGGGACTTAACAGGCATCAGCACCAGCCATTTTTTATTTCAGCAAAGTGTGTTAAAAAACATAATGGCACTAGCTAAATTTGCTCTTAATGTTGTACCATGTCATTCACGTTCATTTCTAACAAACAAAAACAACAACAGAGAGAACTGAAGGAATAATTGACACCCAACCACCTCCTGTATATTCCAGCATTAAATCAGCAAATTAAATGCACTTGAAATAAAATACATTGAGTTTTCCTTAATATAGCATTTTAATTGCATTAACAATGGGGTGCTGAAATCCTTGTCGTTATAGAAACAAACTTCAACCATTCATCATTTATTATAGCTTTCAAAATTCAAAACCACTTCCATTATATATTTTTACACTTGGAATACTTGTATGCTAAGTGTATAACTTGTAATTGTTGTTTGTACTACATAGCCAAGTTACATCTTTTATTGTAGTTTACTGTTACCTTATGTCATGTTTTATAGAATGTTTTATACACTTCTCTTTCAAATAATGTGCTGTTTTAGCTTCTTCACCTATGTTTTGATGTATTCATTTTAAATGTTGTGCATCTGTAATTTTCAAACTGTTGTCTTAAACCCTAAATGGAATTTAGCCACTTCTCATTTTTTTTGCATATTAATAACTCAACGGGCAGGACCAGAAGATCGAGTGCTCTACATAGCTAATGACACTGAAATCCGAAGTTTTGTGTATCCATTTAACCAGAGCCATGGACACAAAGTGCTCGCTCGCATTGAGGAAAATGCCCGCATCATTGGGATGGATGCTCTGTTGCACCAACAAAAGTTTATCTGGGCTACCCAGTTTAATCCGGGTGGACTTTTTTACAAAGAAATAGACAGGAGTCAAACTAAAACAAATGATGGAATAATAGTAAGTATTGCTAACTAGGGAAAGCATGTTATCAAGGGTCCTCAGGAATATTCTTATATGAATATGCAATATTTCCTTTGTGTTTTTTGTGTAAAAATGTTGCTCTGCAGACTGTTGTTACATGTTATTCCGACATGTAGTATATATGTTTGTGTAAGATCAGACTTTGAAACTTTTCGATACACTTTATTAAATCTTCTAAATACATGACCTTTTTTTAAATTTAAGAAATTGCTTGAAAGCTTTCTTTTATCTTCCTGCCTTTTGTAGTGCCCTGATTTTCGGCGGCCCAGAGATGTGGCAGCTGATTGGGTAACTGGAAATATCTACTGGACAGACCACTCGAGAATGCACTGGTTCAGCTATTACACAGCCCACTGGACCAAGCTCAGATACTCCATTAATGTGGGGCAGCTCAAGGGACCCAACTGCACTCGTCTGATAACTGATATAGCAGGAGAGCCTTACGCTATTGCCATCAATCCAGTCAAAGGGTAATCTTTATAGTTATTTTTTAGCTATTCTGCTGTGGCTTTAAAAATACACAATAACCTTAGAAATCTGAAACTTTAATGGTCATGCATATTAAACATGAAATGGTAAATTACTAATGATAATGTTAAAAATGTATATGGTTTTGGATTCAGTTCAGCTGTGTAGTTATGAGAAGAAAATGGATCCTTAATGACTGGATGGGGAAGTTTAGCTTGCCCATATTTTGTTCACTGTTGTTCAGTGAAGGGTCGGCATGGCATATGATACAAATGATTTTTTTTCTAAATGCTGAATATGAATTTAAATAGCTTACCCTTTTGCAAAAATCAGTGACCTCTTTCCATGTTGTATTTTAATTATGACATTAAGCAGAGGTGCTTATATGGTATATCCGGTTAATTAAAGAGTGCTATTTTTTAACAATATTATACTATCTACTCTGATTGCTTCCCTGTCTTCCCCTATTTTTTGATCTGTTTCTCCACAAAAGCTCCTGTAGCTGCATTGCTACTGCTAATATTAATGACCTCAAATGAGGATTTCCATTAAAATGAATGTAATTTCTCATGTGAAATGTTAATGCATAGCTTGAAAAGAAAACACTTGCTTTTCTGCCATGGGCCAGGTCATCTTATTATGCCATCACAGAAATATCCATATTTGTTACAGTATGATGTATTGGTCTGTTATTGGCGATCACTCACAAATTGAGGAATCGGCAATGGATGGCTCTATGCGTAGAGTGTTGCTGGATAAAAAACTCAGGAGGCCTACAGGTATTATTATTATTTACTTTTGGACACTGCAGTTATAATTTTCTTATTCTTATGCTCTCTGTCTTCCACTGGCACTAAATTTATGTATTGTATATATATATATATATATATATATATATATATATATATATACACAACATAGACTAAATTATGGAGGTTGGAAATGGGGTTTTGTGTATCACAGGTTAGGTCAGAGTAACTTTTGTGTTTAGCTTTAGTACTTTCTTTAAGTTCTTCTTATTACTTTAAGGAAAATTCTCCACTGGAAAGCAAGTCTAGGTTGAATCTTTTTTGGCTCAACTTCCATTCCTTACTCTCTCTGCATCTCCATAACCTGTGGATGTATAATATGTATGTCTTTTAGATCTACAGCAATTCAGAATATATTCATTTACTGTATGTATTTTAGACAGCAATTAGACAGCATTTTGTACAGCAAAGTCATAAATGGTCTACTGCCTGCCCACAACTTGCATGGTTTATGCCTTCCTTAATATTTATATTAAAGCATGGGCTGTACTTAAAGTGGAAGTGGCTACTTTTGAGCTTTTTATTCATTGTGAAGGCAAGAAAATGGTGCAACAGTAAAGAAAAGTATTTACATGCATGGCTTTCATTGAACCTGTAGGCAATTTAGTATACACACTTGAATTTGGTCTCCTTTGTCCTCCTGTTCTTAAAAGTGTGTTTTAGCTTACTTGATTCTATGATCTATTGTGAGACCTGTTGATTGATTTATAAGGAAACTAAATTTGTTCCTAATCCTTCTATAGGATTAGCACTTGATTACTTCAGCCAGCGTTTGTATTGGGCTGATGCAGAGCTCTCGGTCATTGGGAGTGTGTGCTTGGATGGCTCAGATCCACGTGTGGTCATCAGGGGAAAACAGGGTATGTTAAACAATTTAATGATAATGTTTGTCTAATCATTTTATTTAGCATCACTTTCTAATGTGTTTGGATATGAAATGCAACATTTTAGATCACTTCAACACTAAATATTGGACACTATTCATGGACAAGTTAAATTAAGAACACATTAAATTAAATGATTGAAATGTGTATTAAATTACTATTCTTTGTAATCTTCTATACAGGGATGTCACAGCCATACAGAATTGACATTTTTGAGGACCTTATTTATGGAACTGACCTAAAACATGAAGTATTCAGAGTTCACAAGTATGGCAAACATCCTGTTGAGTTTCTGGATCCAGCTATTGAAAAAGCTACACACATCATGATTGCACATCGTTTCAAGCAGCAAGATGGTAAGGCTTTTTTTTTTCTCTCCCCAGTCAAATTAAGTTGCCCTCTGAACCTTATCTCTTTCAGAGGCTGGTGGATGGTAAAAATGTGATTTGTCCGAAATGATGTTTGTGGGATGTGAAAGGTGCTGGTTTAAAATTAGCCTTGAATTAGTAACGGGTTAATAAGAGGTTATTAAGATGAATTTAAGATTAAGAGGTCTTTCGGCTATTGAAGGTTTCAACAGAATGAAATTTTCAAAGAGGTAGCAGATGGAACAGATCATTATATAGTATTATTATATAGTATTCCATCATTTTGTGATTCAAATCAATCAATCATACAGTGCTCAGATAAACTTGTTAGCTATGCTTTAGTTTCTAGTCATTTGTGATTCAGCTGAAGGAAAAGTTTGTTGTTTATTATCAGTACCTCAACATCAGAAATAAAACTAGTAGGTCTATGAGTATGTGTAATTGACTCTGATAGATCTTTGCTAGTGAGGGTGTTGCATTGTGGGCCAGCTGTGCCTTTCCCCACTGACTCATTAACTCTAAAGCTTTACTCTGAGTGAAGAACTTGCACTGCTAGCAAAACCTAGAAGTGTGATGTCTTCAGCAAAACATGGATTAAACCCTTTTGCTTTTCTCTGCTGTTTTTTTTTTTTTTTTTTACTTTGCACAGGATCCCTAGCCAACCATAAACCACGGAGTGTTCTTGAACAACTGTTTGGGATTGTGCGTTTCTGTGAAAGCACCCTGTTTCACATGCATTGCTGGTGTGCACACATGGCACAGCTGGTGAATTGTATTATTTGAGGGCCATGCTTTTAGACAAGAAAACCAGAGCTCTAGCCCATTCTAAATGTATTGAAACAGCAAGGCCAGTTATATTGTGTTTGCTATACACTGAAAACATTTCGGTTTGAGATCAAAAGAAACGAGAGATCAGAATTTCAGCTTTCATTTTACATTTAAATGTCTTCAGCAACAGCAAACAACTGAGTAGCATTTCACCTCCTGAAGAGGAGACTGAAGGGAGAAACCCAACAAAACAAACCACTGTGGTAGAAGCCTGGAAAAGCATCACTATAGATGAATGCAACAGTGGGTCACTGGCTTGATCCCGTTATAGCAAGCAAGGGATATGTAACCAAATATTATGTGTTATTCACATCCATTTACTGTATCTGTTCCAAACATTTTGCTAACATAAATTTATCATTCTGTGTTGTTTTACCAATCTACATGTAAATTTATAGACTACTGAAATATTTAAACTAACACTTAAACTAGCAAAAAAACAATACATCTGTTTGCATTCCTGCTATATTACCGCCCAGCAGAGTTTTAGACTCATGGTATTATTAGTCTGTGACGTAGTGAATCACTGATAGAGACTTCAAAAGCATTTGTGCAGTTCGCTTTGGATAAATGCATCTTCTAAATGTCATAGATTTAAATGTAAATATCAGGAAATGAAAACTGAAATTCTGATCTATTCATATATTCATCTCAAACCTAAAACCTAAACGTCTTCATTGTCTAGCAAAAAGAAATAACACCAAAATTGACCTTGGTGTTCCATTACTTTAGGCCGGTACCGTCTATCCGAAAGAATCCCAGACAAAATATAAAAATGCACTGTAATGAATGATTTTTTTTCCCCAAAAAATTCCAAAAAACAAATTTCCCTTTATACTGCCATTTGTGCTGAAATATTTAAATGTATTATGAAGGAGGAAATAACATTTCACAAATAATTGTAAATATATTACTAGACAGTTGCACTGGTGTTTTGCTGCCATGACAAATTAAATGTTTACTAATTTATCCTCTTACATTGATATTATTATTCTATGGGTTTTTCATTTTTTTTTGTCTTTTTTTTAAATAAAATGCTATTGGAGACTTTATTACATTTGTGAGTTAAATAACCTTTTACAAATATGTCTCATGGTCCCTCTTATGGTCCACATGGTATTTTTGGTTCTGCTCATCCACACTTTGTCGTTGTCTTCCATCATAGACGTTTTATAGAACGCTTTAAAATATGTAGGAAATCTAGTCTCAGATGAATATTTAACATGTTTTCTTCAGTGTTTTGCATTTAAGCAATCTTTTTCAGCCCCACAAGCAACTTTTTTACAATATGAATTCTGCACACTGTGGACAAGACTCACATATAGAATTTTTTCAATCTCTTTTAAAGACAATGTTTTATATCTGTTCGGAGAATATAGTGCATATCTGTATAGACTGCATGCTTTAACGGCTTATCTGTAGTGTGATGATTGACAACTTTTTGTATTGCATTTTCAGTGACTAACCCGTGTCTAAAGATAACCTGTGACTTCATGTGCCTGCTCAATCCAACTGGAGCCAGTTGTGCCTGTCCTGAGGGGAAGACTCTGGTTAATGGCTCCTGTATTGATCCCAGTGTGGCAGGTCAGCCATTTGTCCTATAATCAGGTTGCTAGTGAATGTACACTCATACAATGTGGCACTATTGGTTTTTTGTTGTTGTTGTTTGTTTGTTTGTTTGTTTGTTTGTTTGTTTGTTTGTTTGTTTGTTTTGAAAGCTTGCCAGAAAGGTGCACATCTGGCAGAGACTAAAGATGTGCACCAGCACTGGTGTCTCAGAGGTCACAACAAGAAAACAGAAGGGTTTTATTTTTATGCATGTGCTATGGAGCAGTCAGATATGAAGCTTGTGGGACAAGAAAAACCCACATTCATTAATAAGAACACGCAGCATTAATTCATTCAGCCTCAGTAACTGTTTGCTCAGGGTAGCAATGGTTTAAATTTGGCTACTAGTTTTTGATATTTTGGAAACAGGAACCAACGTAATACATTCAAAAACTGCTCTATTGTTTTTCAATTTTATATGTGATAACCCATATGTTGTGCAGTCTGAGATGCTTTAGTACTTAACATGGCTATAAAGCTTGGTTATTATTATTTGCTGTACACTTCCTGTCAACTCATACCAGTCTGGCCGATTTCCTCTGGCTTCTCTCATCAGCAAGGCATTTGTGACCACAGAACTGCTGCTCACTGAATTGCTTTTTTTTACCACACCATTCTGTGTAAACTCTAGAGACTGCTGTGAGTGAAAATCCCAGGAGATCACAATTTTCTGAAATACTTTAACCAGCCCATCTGGCAGTAATAACCATGCCACAGTTAAAGTGACTGAGATCACATATTTTCCACATTCATATGTTTGATTTGAACATTAACTGAAGCTCTTGATCTGCATGATTTTATGCATTGTGCTGCTGTCACATGAGTGACTGATTGGATAACTGCATTGATAACCAAGTGTATTAGTGTTGCTATTAAATGTATATACACTAAATTGCCAAAAGTGTATAGACACCTGACCATCACACACATATATAAGCTTTCCCCAAACTGCCACAAAATTGAAAGCATACAGCTGTATAAGATGCCTTTGGAAGCTGTAGTATTACAGTTTCGCTTCACTGTAACTAAGTTGGCAAACCCTTGTCCAGTATCACAATACCCCTGTGCACAAAGTGAGGTTCATGAAGACATGGTTTGCCAAGGTTGAAGAGGAAAACCTCAAGTGGTCTGCACAGAGCTCTGACCTCAACCCCACTGAACACCTTTGGGATGAACTGGAACACTGACTGCACCTCAGACCTCCTCACCTGAGAACAGTACCTGACCTCACTAATGCTCTTAAATGGCATGTTCAAAAAGCACATATGTGTGTTATGGTCCAGTGTCCATATACTGGCAATATACTGTATGGTGCATGAATATTTGGACAGTGAACCGTTTTTTGTTTTATTTTGCTATTGTAAAACTCACCATAATGGATTTGAAATAAAGCAAGATTGAAGTGTAGACTTTTAGCTTTAATTCAAGGGGTTTAACATAAAATATTGCATTGAATAATTATAAGGATTATTTTAATACTATGCAGTCAATGACTGCCTGAAGTCTGGAACACAGCCAAGCAATGAGTTTCCTTCCTTGAGATGCGTTGCCAAGGTTTACTACAAGCAATTTCTTGTTTTTGCAACTTTCTTCAGTTTTGTCTTCAGTGCTCAGTTGGGTAAAGGTCAGGTGACTTTCTCTGCCATTTCAGAACATTCTTTTCTTTGCTTTAAGCTTTTTGGTTGCTTTCATGGTATGTTTTGGGTTATTATCCACCTGTACTGTGAAGTGCATCGGTTTTTCAGCATTTGACTGAATCTGAGCAGAAAGTATTGCACTATACATTTCAGAATTCATCCTGCTGCTTCTATCAGCAGTCACATCATCAACATCTTGAAGTAAACCCAATTGTATTTACATTCATAAAGGCATCTCCTGATTGTTGACTTTGACAGTGATACTCTTACCTCTCTGAGAATGTTCTTGGCTTAGCTGGATGTTTGAAGGTGTTTTCTTTGCCAAGGAAAGAATTCTGTGATCATCCACTTTAGTTGTCTTCCTTGGACTATAATTGCTGTAATTTCTAAATGTTTCCTGCAGTGTTTTCGTTTAATACCTTGAATAACAGCTAAAAGTCTAGACTTATATCTTGATGGTTTCAGTCAGATCCATTATGCTTAGAAAGTAAAATTTCTAATGCAAATTTGTTTCTGCATTTTGTGGCAAAACCTCTAAATTGGTTCATGTGTAAGTTGCTATCAGAAGTCACATAATTAGTTATCATCTCCCTCTCTGTGTAATTAAAAAATAAAATAATCTCCATATAAATACACCTGTTTTTTATCCCAAACTTTTATTATCCCGCAGACCACTATTAAATCTTTTATTGAAAAAGAATTTAAAGCAGTCTGAAATGGCCTCCAATGTCACTCATATGCTGTTCTGTGTGTTTCAAAGCTTGACAGTATAACAAAAAATGACTGCATCCTATTTTAGACTCCAAAATCCCATGGAGCACTCTGAAAGGACAAGGTCTATTGGGTTTGGATGTGTAGTGTGTGCTGCTCTGTTTTAGTGTGTTTTTGTTCTGCCATTGCTAAAGGCGAGCTGTGTCGACCTGCCTGTGAGAACGGAGGCCGTTGCGTGGCCAATGAGAAAGGTGACTGGCGCTGTTATTGCTGGCCCAATTTCTCTGGAGAGCGCTGTGAAATTAACCACTGCACAGACTACTGCTTAAATGGAGGCACATGTACAGGGTCTCCTTTAGGTAAGAAAAACCTTTACCTCTGTGTTAGCTCATTCTGTCAGCTTAAGATTTTGCTTTGACTTATTTCTTGACTTATTTATTTCTCCTTTGACCTGCTTCCTTTGAAACTTTTCTGTGCTACTTGCACTCAATTAAATGCAGCCAGTCAGGTCTGTTTATGATAGGGTGCTCTGTTTGAATAGCAGCTCAGTTTTTTCAACATAGTCAAGTACCTTCCCTAGCTTATTTCTGTATCATTGTCCTCGATGTAAGAGGTATACAAAACAACTCCTTTTTGGTAGTGATATTGGAGTTAGATGTTTCAGGTATGGGTTTGACCTGTTTTGCAAAAAAAAAAAAAAAAAGACATTTAATTAAAGATTCAATGAATCACACAGTTTTGGTTTTGAAACCGAAACTCATCACATGTGGTGTTTAGTCTGTGAGTCAACACAAAAAACATTGGGAGGTTACCACATAGGTAACTGGTTTTTAACAAATTTGAGGTACCTTTAACTTATTAGTAGCATTCAATAGCCCTGGGCACGAGCATGTGTTTAGTTTTATGTTTGGGTTACAGCAGTTGCTGCTATTCCAAAGTTGTTATTATTATTATTATTTTTAGAAGTAGTAGTGGTAATAGTAATAGTACTAGTGGTAATAGTTGTAGGAGTAGCAGTCAACTAGAGTCACAATTCATATATTTTGTGAGTAACATTTTATTTAGTGGCTGTATGTTCAAAGACAGAAGGAAAACTTTCCAAATACTATTTTTATGCACAGCAGCTGTTACTGTATATCGCTTTATTCTGTTTGGAATCTGATGCAGCCTGTTGTGAATATACAATTCCTTGAGTATGCTTCATGAATTATTTTAATTTTGAATGAGATTTCTTTATTGCCACCTGTTAAAATGCTGCTAATGATAAAATCAGCCAAGTGTGTTTTACAATCAGTGTATTACAATCAATAAAGTGCTATTTTCTATCTGCAATCATTCTTATAGTATGTGAAGCACACATTAAAGCAGTTCATACTAAATCAGTTTGATAGAAAAATAAATGCATTTTATAAATTGCTTGCGTAAAGGCATGCTGCTTGGGTTTTTTTTAAATAAAAACAGTGTTTTCTTGAATGTTTGGAAGTTCAACATTGGTAGCAATTGCTTCAGTAGCAACAGATTATAAAAAGTCTTTCTTATGTTTTTTTTTTATTGTACTGCTAATTACTGTTCATTGTTATTAAAAAAAAACTACTTGAAAGTAAATCAATTTACTGACAGCAGAATAATCTAACACAATATGTTGTTATCCTATTTAAATCTAATTGTTGGCTAAACAATGGGTTTTTTCCCCATTGAATGTGGATTATTTGTCCACGATGTCAACATTTATTTAAACAGGTAAAGCAATTTCAAGGACATATTTTAAATGTCACTGATAATCAGTTTAGTTCCTGTGGTCCTTGTCAAGAAAGGTTAAATGGCAAAATGGAAGACTCTGCCATCATGTGAAGGACAAAAAGACATCTTTTTCACTGACTCTAAGAAATAATGTGTGTCTCTCCCCCCTATAGGGAAGCCAACATGTCGCTGTGCTGTGGGCTTCACGGGGCCTAACTGTGAGCGCCGGGTGTGTGATAATTATTGTCTGAATGGAGGAACATGCGATGTCAGCCAGGGAAACCAGCCTGTGTGCCGCTGTTTAGCAGAGTACACAGGTGACCGCTGCCTTCACCGTAAGTGCCCCAAAAAGCATTTGTTCAGCTTGTTCAGTTGCATTTATAATTACAAACAGTATTATTTCTGACTAATCCCAGTTCTGTGAAAAAGTCCTGTTGGAACAATCAACCTTTTAACATTCGAGGGCAGATGGTATACAAAATTAAAAACAAACCAGATAAAAAGATCCTAAAAGAAATGACTGATCTTCAGAGGCATTGGTTAAATGTCTAAGATTTAATTTAATTTAATATTCAAAGCCAGTGTGCATGTTTTTGCAATGAGCTCCCAGGAGCAATGTTCTAAACAAAAAGAAGCAGAAGTCATTTTTCCACAAATGAAAGCATTTGTAAGGTTTGTGTCCACAAAGGGTTCAAAATGCTAAAGTGATGACCTAAAGGTGTTTATGTGCTCTGTTGAAAAAAATACCGCTATGTAGTTTTTGTTATGCTTCATAACAGGGATTTTTTTTCTCAATTTCATTAATGTATTTTCTCTGTAGCACACCCAAGGGGTGATATGCCTCCATTTATGTACTAGATACTTGATGCAGATAATTAACTCTCATTAAAGCTCTGTAAAAGTCCAATTAAAGCAGCAGATAATACAGAGGGTAATTTTCTCACAAATTCTAATTAGGCACTCACAAATGATTTTTCTGTGTATTTTTCCCATGACAGACATCTGTCACCATTACTGTGTAAACTCTAAAGCCTGCACGCTGTCTGTCTCTGGCCATGTGGAGTGTGTGTGTCCAGCTCGATATGAAGGGATCAAATGTGACACGGACAAGTGCCTACGGTGCCACGGGGCACCGTGCATTATTGATGCAGAGACTGGAGATGTGACCTGCAAGTATGTTACACAATGGATTGAAATGACCAGTGCTTTTAAAAATCTGGTTTTCTCTTGATGCTGTACTGCACTAGCTTTAGAAACTCAAGAACAGTGTTTGTAGATGACCAGGTAGAACAGGGGTGTTTAAACAGGTGTCAAAAATTAGAACAGATTAGACCTTTTTAAGACAGAAGGCCCAATCTCTCTCTCTCTCTCTCTCTCGCATTCTTTTCTACTTTAATTTTTTATTACAACTTATATTACTGAAAACACCATGAGTGAATCTTTGAAATATTGACAAGTTTATATTTATATTTATGTTTAGTATTTGGTTTGTTCCCTTTTTTTCTTTAATGACACTGTGCACTAAAGCTGGCACGAACTCCACAAGTTTGTGCAAAACCTTATGATCCAATTTAGGTTAAATCCGTGTGAATGTCCTCTGAACACATGCTTCACTAAAAGTGATTAGACATGAGGAAAATCTGACCAAGGCATTTAACATGCGCCATATCACACATTTGCTTACATTTAAATAGGGACATTGTAATTAAATATTCTACAAATTGTATAATTAATATCTTTTTATGTAAATATTTCCTGTTTATTTATTTGTATTTGTTACAGATGCACTTTTTGTATGTTGATTTGGCTAAATATACTTCCCTAAATTAATTTGCAGGTATAGTGAGGAAAAAAAGGTCTTTTATAAAAATGCATTTTGTCTGTTAACAGTTTGCTGCCACCATCAAGTGAAAGGAAACATTGCAGCATTTTGCCCTCCTATCATGCATTCTAAGAAAGAAGCCACGGGCCAGTTTACATCTGTCTGCAGGCTGCATTTGGCCCTGGCACCAGATTTTGCACACTTTTGAGATACAATTTCTGTAAACCTGAAATCTTGTTCAATTCATATCTAACATTAGGAAGACTAGACCTTTATCCCTGCCACATACTTTTTCCCACCATTGCATTACATTTCGAATATTGATCATCGGATACATATGCATTGGTATAGATAGTGTCAGTCTGATCATTTTATCAGATCTATCCATCTGCACTTTCCTTCCATCTTGCAGCTGCACCAGTGGTAGAATTGCCTCCAGCTGCCAGCTGTGTGATGGGTACTGCTACAATGGAGGCACCTGTCATCTGGACCCTGACACCAACCTGCCCTTCTGCCAGTGAGTAATGACTAAATACCTTCTTTTGTGTGGGTACAAACCCCAGCAATTAGACATGCCCAATGCAGTGCCTTACAGCTTTGCTATTCATTTGCAAAATGTTGCAAAATTGCCAGAAAACACATTGATGTATTTCCCACCGTTTGGGACCAGAATGGCTCTGCGTGGGGTAAACGATGTCACCCAGTTGCAGTTTAAACCCAATTTTAATATTGTAAAAGCTCTTTGATTTAAAATCTTAGGAGGCAGGTGTTTCAATTTGTAAGAACCCAGGAGTACATTATTTTTGAAACAGTGAAGACTGTTGTTTTTCTTTCTCCTTATTCTTTATAATGTCACCTTTGAGAGTTTTGAAATTGTGAATGACAGGTCTCTTTATTATTGGCTGTCTTGTTAGCGACAACATCACACTTTCTACTGATGTCCAGTTCAGTTGTCCAGTTCACCAGCAGCAAAAAATGTCATTAACTAGAATGAAATCTCAGTCACTTCTCTTTAAGCACTGAGTCGAACCAAAGCATGCCAAACAGTTCTTGTAGTGTGAATGACATTTTTGGCAACGCGTGATAGGACTGAGATGAACTCAATTTCTATGCAAATTATCTCATTGGCTTTTCTGGGACGTTAAAAGATCCTGGAAATGTAGTTTGTTTTTACAGTATCTCATAGCCAAAAATATGTGGAAAATCTGGTCCTTTTTTTGCCTTGAAATAATGAATCTTCTTAGCATGAATCTTCTTCCTGCTGTTCCTACATCTTCATTTATGTAATTTATCTTAGTTTTGTGCTAAATTGTGTTAAGAACATTTTGGGTATCTTCTACCACTACGCTTTTTACCAGAAGATCGCTCCCGAGCCACTGAACTAAATAAATCTCATTTATTTACATTACCATATTGAATACATGTTTTTTTTTTTCCTGGCATTCACGGCTGTTCTGGAGATGTTGATTATCTCATAAACTCTACAGTTCTGTTGAGAATTTTCTTTGATATTAACAAAATTGTATTAAAGTTATATAGCCATGGTCTGTGCAAATTAGCCATAATGGGTTGTCACTGATGTATAATTAAGGATAAGTGGGATGGTGTTAAATGTCAGGCCTTTTTACAACAATGCTGCATGCATGTGTGATTCGATAAAAGAAACTCCAAGCTTGTTTGCAAGTGGACAGCTTATTGTTTGTTTTTTATACATGTAGATAATAAATATATACTTTTAAAATGAACATATACTACACATAATGAATATAATTTTAACCAGTTTAATAGGGAGCAAAGGTTTCTGCCAGTGGGGTCTCACTCAGAGTTTTGTAATTTTTTTCCTCACACCATTGCAATTTCTTGCAGCTGCACAGCTGGTTTCAAGAACCAGCGTTGTGATGAGCTGGCCAACCCCTGTGATTACTACTGTCAGAATGATGGGATATGCACAATAACATCCCTTAACAAACCCCGCTGCAAGTAGGTCCCCTATCAGCACCTTTACCACCCAGAACCTTCATCTCCAGCCTGCTTCACCATTCAGCAGTGGCCTTTTCTCATACACACCCAACACACACATGTTTCAAACCCATAGTCCCCATGTCCATACCACAGGGAAGCATATTATCTGTGTAACCACTACAGACTCATGCAGTGCTGCTAGAAGTGGCTAACAGTGAAAGGGTCACTGTGAAATACAGGAATCTGATTATCAGTTTTGCTGTTACACAAATCCTTTAGTAGAATTCTTAAAATAAACATGATCATGGTCTGTTTGCATATGGAGAAGGAAGTGAACAGTGTTATTGAAAATTGCAGTCTAACACAGTTATGCTGGTGGTAAAGACCTCCGTGTCAATGAAATTCAACAGTAAGAAAAAAAACAGTTTATATAATGCATTGCAAAATGTTTTTCCTCAAGTGCATGTTTGTTACGAATTATGTAAGCATAACAACTATAGGATTATAAATGTAGAAAAAAATACATATTGTATATTTTTTGGATTTAGAGAATACTATATGCTAATTAAAACAATATTAAAAGTTAATGGAGAGAATACTGAAGACAAATGGAGAGAATACTGAACACTAATTTAGAGAGTACTGTATACTAAAGTAGAGAATACTGAATACTAATTTAGAGAGTACGGAATACTAATTTAAAAATACTGAACACTAATTTATAGAGTACTAAATGCTAATTGAGAGAGCACTGAATACTAATATAGAGAATACTGAATACTAATTTAGAGAGTACTGAATACTAATGTAGAGAATACTGAATACCTATTTAGAGAGTACTGAATACTAATGTAGAGAATACTGAATACTAATTTAGAGATTACTGAATACTAATTTAAAGAATACCGAATACTATTTTAGAAAATAAAAAATAGAGAATATAAACTACTAATATAGAGAATAGTAAACACTAATTTGGAGAATACTGCATACATGCACAGTTACTCAATCCAGACTGCACAGTTTATACAAAAACACCATCCTCTCATTTGAATATTGATATACAGTTCATACAGTTACCATTCTCACCTGGCAACCTCAATCATCAAACATCTGCTCAGTCACACATGCCACACATTCGACGGCTTCATCTGCAAGCCAGATGACTCGACCTTTTGTACCCCGATTCTCCATGTGTTAAATTACTTTTGTATCCTCGGCCTGTCTTAATTGCGTCTTCAGTCTCTGTTGTTCTAAACTTTCCACATTTCATCTGAAGTGATTAGCATGCATAAGCATCATCTGATCTTTCCTGTGGATGATTTTAATCAGGTGTTCAGCCAATTGGTCGGGGACGCAGTGTGAGCGGCCCGCCCCGAAGAGCAGCCGCTCCGACAACACGCCTGGAGGTGAGTGAGCACAAACATGGCTTCCTCTTTCATTACTGCACACTCATGGCTCTGATTAAAATCATCTGCTTGCTTTCAGGGAACATGTAGCAAAGGCATCAGAGCATTGCCAAATGTGATTTATGATGTAGGAGATTTATTGTAATCCCCAGGAGGGATTAAAGCTGCTCAGAACCAATCTATCCAGGACTTCTTCATCTGTATTTCATTTGCACTATGTAGATACATATAAACACATGTACTTATTTATATTTGATAAACAGTCAGAGAGATAGGAAGATTGTCTTTGTGTATGTTTAGGTTCGATAAGAAACATGGTGCTGAGAGTTTTTCATACTCTCTAATAAGGTAGTTGCTTAAGATTTAGCTGTAACAGTTTTACATGCACTAAAAACTGCCATGCTGTAGCGCAAACAAGACTCGACCCCTGCCTTGGACATTCGTGATGACTAGAGTTTAATTCCTGCTTTTTCGTTCTTCTTCACTGCAGGGAGCATAGCCATTATTGTGCCTCTGGTCCTGCTGGTTATTTTGATAACAACTGTCGTGGCTGGGGTCTTCATCTGTAGAAGGCAGCAGAGGTATTACAGGAACACAGCATGTGGCTGAGAGGATGGCTGTTCTGTACTCTTGAAGGGTTAAAATGTGCACTTGTTGCCATGGTGCAAAACTACATCCTGAGAAATATACTGTACCCAAACTATTAAAAATAGCTCTTTTGTGCCAAGTGACCACTTCACAGCTTTGTGAAGTGTGCACTGTGGAAAAATTTTACTAACTCGCTCAAAACAAGTACAAATACTATTACTGAATCATGACATTGTGCCCTTGACATCAGTGTAACTTTTTTATTATGCAAAAAGATTCAGTTCTGAATATTTCCGAGACCCCTTTGATGCATGATGAAAACATGTCTATGACCTCACCTAGGGGCAAGCGAGTCCAGAGGCAACCCATGACTAATGGAGGCATTAATGTGGAGATTGGCAATCCATCCTACAACATGTACGAGGTGGAGCATGATAACCACGCTGATGCAGGGAGCTTTCTTAAACCAAATTTCACATTGGATCCACATAAGGTTTGTGTATATGACCTCTTCACTGATATAGATTACTGTGTATGTGGAAGAGCTGAACTGAGCAGCTATAGGTTCAGACCTTTAAATTTTACACACATGCAAGAAACACAAGAAACCGGTTGATAAATACAGAAATAAATCATCAGCTTTAACCCCTAAGACTTCCTTTGCATCTTTCTATGACATATGCCAAGCGCATTTTATATAACTGCATTTATGTATAGATATATTTTTGTAATGGTTTAAATATTTTCAGAGGTTACCATCGTTACGTGTCAGCGCTGTGCTTGTAGCAACTTGTGGCGGTTTATTAGTGCTCCGTTTAACACAATAACAGCAGACACCCACACATCTGTGTATTCTCTTACTGCACCCTAGAGTGATGCTTCTACTCTGACAAGTGTTCTGAATGCCTTTTCTGTATGAAATAAACTTTTATGTGCTGTAAAGTACAGGATCTTGAGCAGATTTCAAGCAAGAGTGTGTTTATTACAGGGGTGGTGTGTAAAATCCAGTGACCCCCGCAATCTGAACATACACTCTATCCCTAAAGAAGTTATACCTGGACAGGTGAAGCCCTTTGTCCTAATTGGTGGCTTTGACCATTGCATGAAAGACACTCATCTGTCATCATCCCTGTTTGTGCGTGTTGTGTGTGCTTGCCTGTTTTACATAAACATTTTTGTTCACATTTAGCAACCAGTGGAGTCTATAATTATTCTTACATTTAGAATACAGATGTTTTCATCTTCTCAACATCACCAATCTCAATAATTGGATTTAAATTATATTTTTTCAACAATTGACCTTTCTCCGGATTCTCTCCATACAGCCTATGAACTACTCCAATCCAGTGTATGCCAAGATATACATTGATGGACAGAACTGTCGGAAGCCAGTCATCAGTATTGATGAAAGGAGAGAGCTGCTCCCAAAGAAACTAGAGGGGACAATTCGGGAAACCGCCGCATAGCCTGACTTTACACTTTGTACTCTTTTTTTACGTGAGTGTACAAAATGTATAAAATGTGGAGAAAAAAAAGAATTTTCTATTTCTTATCAGGTCCTGCTAATGTACTTAGGTTTGCTTCTTTGTTCAGCAGCAGTGTTACCTCTCCATGTGCGATAAACTTTGGACTTCATATATGTCCTCTCCTTTAGTTTCTGTTGTTGTTTGTTTCATTGTTGTTTTTTTCTGGGGTATATTACATATACTGCACAGTATATTTGCAGATTACCCAGCCTTTAACAAAGAAATGACAGCAGCAAAAATATTTCACCCCCTAAAATCATGTATTTTGCCTTACGGTGTTAACTCAGTAATGATGTGGGATTTATTTTATGTTATTTACTTTGCACCATCCATCATCTTTTCATTATCGTCTTTCATTCTTCATTTATTTTATACTTAAATTATGCTTTGTTAATGTGAAACTTAGTTTCGCATCTAAATATATATCTGTAGAGACTGGGGATTTTTTTTAATGTTCATCGTCCTTGTTTATCTTTACAGAGGGCTACTGATATCCATTGAATTAAGACTTTATTTTTTCTGATCTTATCCATGGTTCTGTGTTCTATGTGCGCTCGTAACGAAACTGCCCAGCCATATTTGTCACTTTTCATTCAAGTGATTTTTGCCTTTAATCACTGAAAATAATGCTGCATATTCTAAGATACTGTCTTTTTTGTTTTTCATCCAGCTAAAATCACACAACCTGTTGGAGGTGATCAATACTTAATGGACAATTTGTGAGAGTACATCATTATCTATCTTTGACAATTAGCTTTTTTTACGAGGTAATTTCAGCCCAGTGGAACAGCAATCCATCTGGTGAACTTAATGTAATCTGTTCAGACGTGTGTCTGATACATGAAAGATATGAATCATTCATTTGGTTTAAAGACTTACTTACGAAAACACAAACTGAAAGGCACCCAGACTTGCTGAATGATTATTATTGATCAACTCCAGTGACAGTAGAATTAGGTCCCCAATGGCTGGCTCGTCATACAGGATGTGATAGAGGAATTAATCTTACTTTACTGCTATGTGGAGAGTGGTATGAATGAAAATCCCTTTGTCTGTTACTTTAAGAGAGAGACATTACTAAGATACAGTACAACAGATTTTATAATTTTGTATTTGATTTATATGTTGTTCGGCTGCTTGTATTTTGGAAAAAAATGTATTAAATGTAAGTATCTTTTATATAAAATGCATCAGTATGAAATAAAAGCATTTTATTTCCATTTTGGCAGTAATTTGTTTTTTAATTTCTGGTGAAATTTGGTCTATTTAATTTGTAAGAACAGCCATGCACAATGTCTGGTTAAATACATGCATGCTGTAATCTGGTGTAAATGTTTTGGTACTGATTTAAAGGTCTAGAGATAATTAGGTTGATGACTGCAGAGACGATCTATAGGAACAAAAGCAAGCTGAATTTGAATCCATTTTGCAAATACACATCACAGCTGTTTGTCAACAGTGTACATTGCTTCTAACACACTGGTAGATTCATCTGAATACTTCAGAACAACATGGTTTTTATGTATGTAATGCTTTTTTTTTCAATCATCTGCTGCATGTATTGATGGAAAGTCTTCTATATGTATTTCCAGCATTCATTACAAACTCCAGGACCAGTAACATCTGGCCCACAGTTCTGATCTAGGTTCCTCCCAGTATGATGCTGGATGTTATGCTACAGATAGAAACAGAAAGAGAGACAGTAAGAGTAAGCATTGCAGAAGAAGTAAATAAATGTTGTTAGTATGCTTCTTCTGTGCACTGGGGCTGTTTAATAAGGAAATCTCATCTGCTCCAGGGTTGGGTTTTGTAGCAATAAAAAAGCCATAAAACAGGGAGGATTTCATCCTGCTTTATGGTTAGCAGCCTGTGTGCAAAAATGAAACTGTAGAGTTGCTTGCTTGAGTGAATCAGGTACATGTAATGCTGTTTTTCACCTGGCCCAAAAATGGGGGAAAAAGCCAGTGTAGGAAAGTTTGTTGGAAAGTCACTGAGTGCATCCTGGAAGCCTGCAATTGAAGTGCCTTCATCACCTCAGCTAGCACCAAAGGAGTGTGATATGAGTCCAAGGGTTGCCAGTTCAAAATTTTCAGCCGAAATGAAATCTCAAAAGACCTGAAATTAGCTTAGAAAGTTTTAGTAATGGAAATGGAAGACAGTGTTCTTCTTTCCTCAGTCTTTGCATGTGAACAATTTCATCATGGTGCATACACATTTCTAATTTGCAGTAATAGTTTTTTTTTTTTTTTAAATCATCACCTGGTATGGCAAATTTCCCTCCATTATCCCCCTTTTTTTGTAGCTATAACTCAATATGTTACAAATGAAATGTGTCTGAGTATTTCATAGATATACTGTCTACACTTACATGTTCCCTTTGTTAACATGTATCATATGTTCATAGAAAAGATATTAGATTAGATGTAATTAAATTAAATTAAAGAGTATTTGACCCTGTAAGTATTATCCTCTGCATATTGGGAACTCAAGACCTGCTGTTTTGGAGATGTTCTGACCCAGTCGTCTAGACATCACAATTTGGCCCTTATCACAGTTGTTCAGATCCTTAACCCATTTTTTCTGCTTTTTTTTCCAACACATCAACTTCGACATCTGGCTGTTCACTTGCAGCCTAATATATCCCACCCCTTGACAGGTGTCACTGTAACAAGATAATCAATGTTATTCACTTCACCTGTCAGTGCTTCTAATGTTATGGCTAACCGGGGTATAATTTCTATCAAGAAAATAAAGCAGTGGCAGTGAGTAGCTCAGAACTAGACACAAAGGAAAACAGTTACAGGTGGAATTAATTATGTTTATTACTTGTAAATATTATCAAGCAGAGAGTATCAAATTACTAAAGAGTAAATATATATAAGGGTGCCACTAAACCCATCCATCCATCCATTGTCTATACCCGCTTTATTCCTAATTAGGGTCACAGAGGTCTGCTGGAGCCTATCCCAGTGCACATTGGGTGAAAGGCAGGGGTACACCCTGGACGGGTCGCCAGTCCATCGCAGGGCTGCCACTAAACCCTATTTTCCCAGTAAACATTGCAGCCTACAATTCCCAACCCGCACACACACACACACACACACAAAACCATACTTCTTATTGAGCACACCTGTTCTCAGTCAGTCTCACTACTTCCTGGAATCTTTAAAAGAGACTCTCAAACATTTATTTGTTGTGATTGTCTTTCTGGTCTTTTGACATTGGTTCTGGATCTCTTATTTCTCTATTTGATGTTGTCTGTTAATTGCCTGACCTCTGTCTGTTTCAATTAGAAGAAGAATAAGCGTTTATTTATGTCACATGTACATGACAGCACAGTGAAATTCTTTTCTTCACATAACCCAGCTTGTTTTAAAGTTGGAGGTCAGAGCACAGATCAGCCATATACAGCACCCTGGAGCAGAGAGGGTTAAGAGGCCTTACTCAAGAGCCCAACAGTGGCAGCTTGGCAGTGCTGGCACTTGAACCCAGACATTCCAACCAGGACCCCAGAGCCGTAACCGTTTGTACCTCCTCTGACCTGAGTGCCTTGAGACTATCAAGTTTGCCTCCTGATTTGGATCAGTGCCTTGTGTTTATTAAAACTGCTTTACCTGCACTTTCACACAGTCTCAAGCATCCGAAAATGATGAGGATCATCATGCATGCTATATATTTTAACTGTTTTGCAGATTTCAAATATTGCATAATTAAGAGAATAGTGAAGAGAATACTGAATACTGATATTACAGACTTCCACAATGCACATCGTCACATTTTTGCATAACAGTGTATTGTGTCATGCTGTTTTGTTGCACCCAGGGGCGTTTCTAGGATTTGAAAACATCAGGGGCTGAGCCCGAAACATCAGGGGCTAATTAGGGAGAGGGGCTAAGCAAGAATAACACTTTTTGTAAGGGCATTTTTATGTAATATTGTTTTATTATAAACAAAAATTAGCTCAGATAGTATGCAACTTTAGAAAATCTCTTTTACAGCTTGTGTGTGAAGCAGAGCCATGTAGATCCTTTTATTATTACTAATATTATTATTATTTTACAATTATCTTTTACTATCTTCTCTTCTCTTCTCTTCTCTTCTCTTCTCTTCTCTTCTCTTCTCTTCTCTTCTCTTCTCTTCTCTTCTCTTCTCTTCTCTTCTCTTCTTGTTCTCTCATCTCTCATTCTCAAACTGTCTTGCTGCTTGTATCTTGTCTACTTCATTCTTCTATCCTATTTCTTTGAGGGTAGAATCATCAGAGAATATCTCCATTTGCCATATTAGTATTTATAGTGCTGAGAATTCCTTTTTCAATTGAGAGAACAGCCAAATGATTGAATCTGTTCTGGTGCATTGTTCACCTAAGTCGTATTTTAATTTAAATACTGCATTAGTTAAAAATAATAATAGTCATAATGTTCAGACTGTAATGTCTTAGCACTTTAACAGTTTATATTTTATTTAGATCTATCTTTAGGCTTATTTAATTTAAGGCCTTTGTAGTCTTGGGGATGGAATAATATTAAAAAGGGTCCTGTATGTCTATAATATGCTTATAATCACCTATGAGTTAGGCTATTATCCAAATAATAACATTGTTGTGTTTTCTGACCGTTTTTTTTTATTGCTGTCGCACTCAAGGGCTGTAAGGTGTTTAGTCACGTGGTGTGAAAGCGGCGCTGCGCAGACCGACAGGTGTATGATATTAAAGTATCGCGATTCTAGAGCGGTTCTAGAGCATATTCGAGCGCACAATCTCTCAGTATTTTGTGTGTGTGTGCAGAGAGAGATGTCAGTCAAAATTGTGTACAGTAAACGACAACAGAGCTCAACTAAAACGATCAACATTTACTTAATTCCTCTACACTCCGGTGGCAAAATTCAGGATAAAACATTCGGTGCTAGATTAAAATCATGATTAGACCTAGCGACGCCCCTGGTTGCACAACCTATATATCAGAACATGCATTAATATAAACTTTGCAGCCTAACAAATTTGGCACTGTTTTAGGCAAGCTATTGAAGCTGAAAAACCTTCTAGCTAATCAGAATCAAACATTCTTCATCACTGTAGTATTAATTTATGTAGTGTAATAAGCTGTAATAAATATTTCACCTTTTCATGTCATTTCCTTTACAGAATGGATTTATGATTCGAAAATTAAACAGAATCCCAGTCCAGGTATCTTATCCGCTTTGATTATAGAAAGTGGTGACTGTGCATAATTGTTCATTAATCTCAGGCATGATTGTGCATAAGACATTAAGTCCTCATTGGAGGTGACATTATCTGGTTGTAAAATCCATGGATATATGATTGTAATCCTGTTAATGAGGGAGCAAAATCAATTCTAAGCAAGGTATGATTCCACACTCAATGCAGAGCTGCCTAATATTCAATTTCAAATTTTTTTAGAACCAAAAAATAAATCATTAATTAAAAAATATATATTAAAACACTAAAGTATCCTATATGCTTTGTTTTGTATACTAACTTTTTTTTTTCATATCAGTCTAAATAAAATGTTAATGTTAATATTTCCAAACATCTGTGGGGTATGGCACACAACAGCAGACACACAGCTGTCTACAGTTTTGTGATATGCACAGTACAGGCTTCTTTTCCATTATCATATATTACATCATGACTTTTTATGTATGGCAATCTCACAAACCATCCTTGGTTTTGTTCAGGATAATTGCAATCCAACACACCAGTAACTCTCCAAATTGAAAATCAGTCATCTCACTATCCTTTGAAAATCACTTCATATAGAAGTGAGTGAGCTGAAAAAGAAATATGATGGCAATTTACCATGGTCTCTCTTATTTTTACGATAAAGACTCAGTAATCATGACATCAAAAGAAGCCTGTCGTTGGTTTATAAATGGAGTTGGCTGATGTTACTCATTCTATAAAAGGTGAGAATTCAAATGTTCATTATGGCAATCAGTCTTGTGTACGTGTGTGTAAAATTAAGATTAAAAAGGGAGACCAACAATGCTGTATCAAACCCAATAAAACTGATCTATAGGACATACAGACAATTTAACAGATATCCCATAATAACAAAGTAAAAACATATTATTAAAGATTTTCAACAAAAAAAGGTAAAAATCCAAAACTGAAATCTCTCCTTCATAAACCCTTCATTCCCTTGGCTGTTGCAAATCGTGGTCAGGTGCATCCTGTATGCTTTAATTATCCTTGAGATGTGTCTAGAACTCAATTGGAGTCCACTTGTTGCAATTTGAATTGATTGGACATAATTTGGAAAGACACACACCAGGGTTTTAAGGGCCCACAATTTACGCTGCATTGTGAAGACAAAAACCAAGCCATGAAGTTCAAGGAACTGTCTGAGGATCTCTGAAATCAAACTATGGCAAGGTGTAGATAAAAGCAAGGATATAAAACAATGGACTACAATATTTTTTGACATATTCAAGTGTGCAAAAAGTAAATGAGTATATTTACATTCACTGTCCACTTTAATAGGAATATCTGTACACCTGTTCACTTATCTAATTAGCTGACCATGTGGCTGAAAGTGACAGAAAAAAGATCAGGTGATCTTCAGCTGTCCAGTTTGGGTGAGTC